>NC_050574.1:43911073-44263644 GCF_011100635.1 Trichosurus vulpecula
TGTAATGCTGCCAGCTTTTTGCTGGGGAAAGAGAAATCTTGCTGAATCTTTTGTTTTGAATATGATGCCTTAGAACAGTGTGTCTGTGAGTTCACAAGCCCATCACTCTCCATTTAGTGCACCTAATGGTCTTGATAAGTTCAACTTGTTTACTTATATGTGAAAATGTTATCAGTACTCTCATAATGGTCATCATTCTTTAGGTAGTTTGAAAGGAAGGCTTGGGCTAAGCTATGTACGATGGGGTCATTCTTAGAAAATAAAACTGAGTAGGGAGACATAAAAGGGAGTAATTATTTCATACAAATGAGGCAGGAAAGGAAGTACTGATAACAGAAGAAGCGCCAGTGGGTAAGGGCAGATAAATTCAATTTGGTCCTGATTTTTTTCCTTAGTAAACTCATTTATAAACTATTCAATTTCTATTTCTGAAATAAGTTTATTTAAATATTCTATTTCCTCTTCTTTTAATCTAGGGTGTTTATAGTATTGTAAACATTCATTCATTTCTCTTTAATTGTTAAATTTATTGGCACATAGATGGGTAAAATGAGTCCTTATAATTACTTAGATTTCATCTTCATTAGTGCTATATTCACTCTTCATATTTCTTTACAAACTTTATTTACTCTTTAAATATTTTTTCTCTTATTATGAATTTAAGTATTAAGCATAAAACATTTAAAATAAGATTATATGCAAAACTGTGAACTTATATTACATATAGTTTTTTAAACTATATGTTAAATTTAAAAGTTTTTTTTCTACTCTGCTATTCTGCTTGCCACGATCTGATTTTCTTTGCATTAGGCTTTTTATTGTGGGCTCCATATATAAAGATAGACACAAACTCACATTCATAGGTAAATTTCTTTTGATATATACCTATATAATTGTATTTTGATATAATCAATTTCCTTTGAAACTGAATGTATTTTGTGTTATACATTTGAAATTTTTTCTGACAATAGGTCCATAGGCTTTCCCAATCTTCCACAGGGGTCTGTAATGCACAAAAAACTTGAGGACGTCCTCTATACTATTTCACTTGTTCAGTCATTTCAGTTGTGTGCAACTTTCCATGAGCCCATTTTGGGGTTTTCTTGGCAAAGATACTAGAATTGTTTGCAGTTCCTTCTCCAGCTCATTTTATAGGTGAGGAAATTGATGCAAACAGGGTTAACTGACTTACCCAGGGTCACACATCTAGTAAGTATCTGAGGCCAGATTTGAACTCAAGAAGATGGATCTTCCTGACTCTAGGTCCAGCCAGGGGAGTACAATCTTTAATTGGTAAAAAGAATCTACTTAGACCTTCCAGAAAAGCACTTTTTAAGTTCATTGCATTAGAAAACTACCTTCCCAGAGGGAGACCCTAACCTCAGGGTTATAACATTTTACAGTGTAGATCTGTGATTTTATTGTAGACAAGGTCATCATTACCCAGTATATCTTTTCAGGGTTTTGAATATATTTAATGTTGACCATAACTGAGGGGAAGGGTGCAGAGTGAAGGGGGAAACTATGTTTTGATTTAGCCTAGTTTGTTTTCCACTGATTCCTACTGCCTCATGACTATTCCTTAGAAGCCTGAAGAAATAATATATAGTAAAAATATGATGTACTTCTTCCTGGCCCATAGCTGTTGACTTCCATATTTTTCAACACTTTAGAGATAAACTCATCAGTTCATTTTTAAGAGTCTAGAATATCACTTCTTATTGACACATGTCCACCATTTTTATTATCTCACTTTCAATGACTTTGTTTTCTTTTATTTTCTTCTTAACTTATGGAATAAAACAAACATTTCAATAACAGAGTGTAATAAAAACCAAACCTTTTTTAATGCTAATGATTTGGTTTTCTTTCTCTTTTAAAAATCATATTATCAAACAGAAAATCCTATCTCTGGAATTCAAAGCCTTTCATAACATAGTCCCCTCCTACCTTTCTAGTCTTCTTACTCCTTACTCCCCACATTCACTTCCTACCCTTTGATTTAGTCACAATGGCCTCCTTAATCTTCCAAAAACACCATCCTCTTTCTCTTAATTCCAGGAATTGTTTTTTTAGCTGTCCCATTTGCCTGGCATTCTTTTCTTCCTCAACTCTACCTACTGACTTGCCTGGTTTCTTTTTAGTCCCAATTCAAATCCTGTCTTCTGTAGGAAGGCTTTTCCAACAACTCTTAATTCTGGAAACTTCCCTCTTTGAATTGTTTCCTATTTATTCCCTAGGGCAGATAGGTCTCTTAGTGGATAGAGTGCCCCACCTGAAATCAAGAAGACTCATTTTCCTGAGTTCAAATCTAGCCTCAGTCACTTAATACTGTTTGCCACATTTTCTCATCTGTAAAAGGAGCTTGAGAAAGCTAAGGAAACTCCAAGTAGGGTCTCAAAGAGTTGGATGTGACTGAAAAACAAAAATGTATCCTCTATATAGCTTATGTGCACACATCTCCTTATCTGTAATTTCCTCCATGAGATTGTGACCTCCTTGAGGGCAGGGACTGTGTTTTCCCCTTTACTGTATCTCTAATGCCTCTCATAGTGCCTAGCACTGGATTTATTAACCAACTTATTGCGGTTGCTGTTAGCATCATAACTTTATGTAGTTGTTATTAATATATGTAGCTGTTATGATATATTAATCAATAATTAATCTGTATATATTATATATTGTTATTATATATAGTTATTATATATGTAGTTGTTATTAATCTCCTTCCTATTCTTTCTACCTTCAAAATTTACAGGAATTTACAGGAAGCCTTCCTTGATCCTTATTATTTCTGATGTCTTCTTTATGTTCCTTACTGTCAACTTATCCTGTATGTAGCTTCTTTGTAACTTGTTGCTTTCATGTTGTCTCCCTTTGTACTATGAGCTCCTTGAGAGCAGAATTCACTTTTACCTTTCTTTGTATCCTCCTCACTGTGTCTGTTACCAAATAGACCCTTAAGTGGTATTTATGAACTGACTCACTGGGTGGGGTGGTGGTGATGTAAACATGTCATTGACATTTCCCTGCAATTGACTTTCCTTCTGCACAAAGACACAAAGAAACATCCTGTTTTTGGAGCATGGGGTCTTACTAAAACCCTTCTACAAATTGTTCACAGACAAAGATCCCAGATTAATGCAAATGAAGACAATTAGGAAAGAGTCCCACTGAGTGTAGGCATAAGACTTTGATCCTGACCTGGTATTCCAGACCCCCAGTCTCATTTCCAAACTGTATAATATGTTCTGCATCCTGAGTGCTGCTCTGTACAGGCAGGAGAAAATGTGTAGTTTTCCTCACTCACAGAAAAAAAAGATCATGGAAAAGAACAAAAGAGTTGCAATTCCTTGAGGGTAGCTCAAGATTTTCGTGTTCATGATACAGGGTATGACATTTACTTAAGAACAGAAAAGCTAAGAATCGGATAACGAGAACATAAAGACAGTAGTCTTTGATCTCTCTCCCCTTCTACAATTTCTGTAGGCTGAAGAGAAAAGAAACCTCAGACCTGAGCAAAGAAGTGAAAGGTAAGAAAAGTGGATGCAACAGTATGGAAAGGTGTGGGCATCAAAAAAAAGGAAAGGAAAAGATAAGGAATCTCAGATATACAGCAGATAGAGTGAGCAAAGTTGGGGGAAAACAGAGGAAGGAGACTTACTGTCTCCTTATAAAAAATAAAAACACCTTAACTACACAGAATAGAAAAGGGAAGATGACATATCTTTTGGGGATGGCAATTTTATAGGACTAAAACATGAATATTTTTGAAATATCTAATGGGACAGCAGAATGGAAAATAACAATCCATCTTTTAAACTAAACTATCTTTGAGTTAGCTCATGTGGATTCCTGAACTTAACTTTAGCCAGGATGATACAGACAAAATTATAAAATTAAGTTTAATTTTACAGTCAATACAATAGAAATCAATCGAGAAGAAATAAGAAGTAATAATAATTTTCATTTTTTCATTATATATAGATAAATACTTAAATCATGATATATACATATATGCATTATTTATTCATGTATTTATATGTATTTATACATATTGTGAACCATTTTGAACCCCCCAAAAACCTGAGATTGGCCAAATCTGGAATGGCCAATCAAGAGAAAAACATTTTGGCCTACTCTGAACTTAACCTACCATAATGCTTTGTGTGCTCTGACATGTTTTGCTTTGCTCTTTGAGTGAACATAAGCTCTCGTTCTGCATTTTGCTGACTGGGAACATTGTTCTGACAAGACAGGGCCCACTGGACATTTTCCTGATTTTATTTTAAGATTCTCCTTTGTTGGACACTATCCTGAGTAATGGCTTCCCTCTTTCCTGATGTTATGTTATGTTATGTTATGTTATGTTATGTTATGTTATGTTATGTTATGTTATGTTATGTTATGTTATGTCATGTTAATGATGGAAGAAACACAGACATCTTGGAACTATAATTTCAATTGATACTTTGACACTTCTCCTATCTTATTGTATTTACAATATATCCTATTAAGAAATTTTTCTCATATTATTGTTAACACACACGGAGGCTATAATTTTGGGTGACACAGGAAGGGAAGGGAAGGGGGAAAAGGGAATTTCTCTGAAAATACAAGGTCCCCTTTGTCTATCTGTCCTTGGGCTCATTTTCACAATGAGATCCCATGTATATCTTTATATGCATGATCTACCAGAGAAATAAACAGGCACATGCAGCCTAATTTTATTTGTCTTTCTTAGAATTAACTCAGTAATGGTTGACAGTTCATATGAGCATATATCAAGATCTAGATATCTCTGTAACTGTACCTATACATGCATCTATCTCTAGCTTATAATTTTGCATTTGGATTTAATATCCTGCCTGTCAAAAGCTGGAAGAGGAAGAAGTGAGGAGGTTTGTTCATAAAACATGAGCTCTGATATTTTCCAATGCAGAGGTATCAGATACACTGCCAATGCACCATATTGTGGTCCATGACACTCCTGAATATGACTTGAACTGGATTAAATTATAGTCAGGAAATATTTAACAAAATTATTGAAAATACAATACAGATAGTATTACATTTTAAAACAATGTCATTATGTGACCACAGGGAACCTTATGTGTGACATAGAAGCCTTGGTTTATAATTGAGGCTGACATCACTGGTCTAATGGAAAGAAAAGTAAATTTGAAACCTTAATTCATGAATTGACTATGTCATCTGTAATCTGTGTTCCTACAAGCAGAATGTGCAATCTCTGAACTAGAAAAATCTGTTCTCAAAGAGGAAGGGGTTTGAATACAGGATCAGAGAAATCCTTTCTAGTATTAAGACCTAAAATCCTTAGATTCCAGTGACTTTGCTCCTTCCCGCCATCTTTGGGAAGACATTTATTTGTTTGTCAGTGTGAGGGCAGAATGCTAGAAGGGGTATGGTTTGGGGACATTCTTGCAAAGGATACAGAAACATCTCCTAGGCCACAAAACATACCAATATTTGAGGACTTTGGAGTCAGAGAAGATCAGCACAAAAGGGCTGATGGTTGGGAACAATGCTGCTAAGAAGTTTGAGGTAGCCATGAGACTATGGAGAGGTTTGTCAGTTTTAAAGATGTACAATGACAAGCTAGAATTAATGGAATAAAAGAAGACATATGTGCTCACTAGTAGGAGGATAGCATGGGTGGCTTTTGTCTCAGGGAAAGTTTTGGGAGAGAGATGAGAACTGTGAATATATTTCATTTGCTGATGGTGTCTGTGCAAGAGAAACACTAAGTAGGCACTGGCCCAGATCATGAATCCCACACACACAATATCAGGAATAGAATAGACAGTTGCAAAAACTGCAGCATTCAAAGAGGCAGGAGTTAAAATTGAACAATATCCCAGATTCCATATCTTGCTATTATTAATCATATGCTCTGCATTATGCATAGTCCCAACCAAACCTAAATGTATCAGCAGGTAGAAACACCAACAGAGGAAGCAGGAGGGGGCAATATAATTTGGGACTTTGGTTTTGACTTCTGCCCATCTGAAGTTACTGATAGTGATGACCTGAAAAGCACTCAAGATGCAGGTGATGCTGAGGGAAACACTTCGGGCCACATTATAAAGATAACAAATAAATTTACACCCAACATCATCCAAGAAATTTTTGATGCCAAAACAGACAATCGTTAGAGGGATTCCCTTGGAGAGAAGCACTTCTGAGTTGGCCAAGGCTAAGTGGGCAAAAATGCACTCTATGGGCCTCAGACTTTGGCCAATGAGTAAAGTGAAGGTGTATGGGCCCAGGAGGAATAAATTCCCCAGAATGCCAACTCCCAACTGAATAAGAAAGAGAATGCCAAACACCAAGTCAGTAAGCATCATTTTCTCCAAGTCTTGTGAAGAAGAATGGTGGTCAGTGCTGGTAAATCCTATGGGAAATTGAGAGAAGTGTTTACTTTCTAAAGATTATTACTGAAGAGAATGAGGTTTCATTTGGGGAACTTTGGGATAACCTGTGTGTTGGGCTTAATTTAATTTGAGCTTAAACCACTGAGACTGGTTTTTATTTCCTGCATTTTCCCTTAGTAGACAGGATGTGAAAGTTAGCAAAGTATAGGAAATAACAGTTATGACACCATCTTCTAATGTGGAGAATATTTTTCTTTTCATGCTTTTGACCCTGATGATAGAAGAATTAATTCACCAGTTCAATTCCAAAAGACTAAATAGTTTGCAATATTTACATAATGCATTATTAAAATGAGATAAATAAAAATAAGATAATAACAAATTACAACTTAAAATGAGGAATTGCTATTGAAAATCATGTGACCCTGGGCAAGACAATCAACTGCTCTCATTCTTAGTTAAAATAATAGTTGATACTTTATAAGATCTTTGTGGAGATCAAATGAGAGAATATAGGACACTACAAATACAGTAAGTCATTATTATTTGTTAGTGAGTATTATTATCTTTATTAATGATGAAATTTCCCATCTGGGTTGTGTGAGGGAAAGACATTTCATTGCATTTTTATTTTAATAAAAAAATATGTTTGTTTGAGCTTGCCATTCTTTTCAAGGAAAACCCAAGGACCCCTCCAATTACTGAGTTTGGATCACTCTGGTAAAAACATCCTTTTTCAAACTGTACATCTCCATTAATTGGCCTCTCTGTCTGCCTCTGCTGTTTTTAAACTGCACAGCCCTGTAAAATTGTATCTTCATGCCTCTGATTATTGTTTAATGCATCCCTAGATCACTGTGTACCTTAGCCAGCTCCCAATTAAAATGAGCATTATTTTGTTAGAGGTGAACTGTGGAATGCTTACATTTGTTATTTAAGTGATGTCCTCATCTTTGTGAACTGCTCGTACTTGTCAGTTAAGTGGTGTTTAAGTGGTATCCTTGTCTTCTTGTGATTGCACCTTTGATATGGCACTGGAAATGAGGTTGGAGGTTCTGTTAGTCCACCCCCTGAACAGACATGTCCCTTTCAATTGTAAAAGAAATAGGGCCCCAACTATTCCTCATACTGCCAGACTTAGAGAACTTGAATAAGGACAATTCTAAATTCTGCTGGTCATGGAAGGACAGTTTTGATATGACCAAATTACTGTATTTGAGACAGAAACTGATAAATAAGAAAACTCAGCCTCTTGAATGGGATAGCTTCAACATATGGTGTTCAAATTCAAAACAGAGAGAGAGAGAGAGAGAGAGAGAGAGAGAGCATAAATTTAAACTAGAGTCAATGAAGGAACAGATCAAATTATTTGAAAAATCTCTCCCTACCAACCTACAAACCACCCAGCCACCTAAAATATACCCGTTTTTACAGAAAGTCTCCCCCCACTGCCCACTTTCGATCTTCCCCTTCAAGATGTAGTCCAAAGTTGTCCTGGGAAATGCCTCAGGGATGCTAATTTACTCACTGTTGTGGTATAGGGATGCTGGGAACCCTAAAATTCAACAGCAAAAGGTGTATGTTTGCCTCAAAGGAATTCAACTCAAGACTTCTTTCAGTCAGAGACAAGGTTTAATGTGTTACCATAGAAGCAGGCCAGACTTTAGGAATCTGATCAATTTAATAGTGGGCAAAATGGACCTTTTATACAGAAAGAGTGTGGGAAGATAGAATTTTTCTTCTTGAAAATCCCCTCAATTGCAACAAACCTCTTTCTCTCTGAATCCCTTCTACACCTTCAGAAAAGGAAAGTATCGCCCCTTTAATTAACTAGCTAGGAGTCTGTTGTTATTGTAAAATCCTGGCAACTGGATGTCAGAATGTAGAATGGGAGCCTGGCTAGATGTTGAAACAGGAAAGGACCCCAGAAAGAATTAAGGACACCCCCACAATTTCAACCACTCAGCATGACAGGACTCTGGGGAGGGATGGCAAAGGGAAGAGTGGCACAAGGAGGGGATATTCAGACCATGTCTGTCATTCCTGTGCCTCCTATTGGGAATGTCTCATTGCTCATAGAAGGCCACTGACAGTTGCCACTGGAACCTCATTCTTGGTTTTGAACCCCTCTGCCTTCCCCACTCCCATCGCACAGTCATGAGTGTATCTCTTTTGTGAGGATTGATCACAAGACCATTGCAGCCCATGTCTCTGAGCCTCTTCCCATTTTTATTGAAGGGATTATCCTTTCACCCTGGCCCCTGATGCCCCTAGTCATTTACCAGGGTGTCATCTGCTTCATAAATTACTTTCCACTGTTTCTTTTCATCTCAAAGGAACTTCTTCCTTGTGCCTCTTGTCTCAAGACCCTGCATCTTGTGAACCATTTTGATTCCCCCATGGCCCAAGAAGGCCTAAAACCTGGATTGGACAATGAGGAGAAAGACATTTGTGGCCTACTCTTAGCTTAACCCATGTGCTCTGATATAATCGACATGGTTTGCTTTGCCCTTTGAGCCAAATCAAAATGTCCCTCCCACATCAGCAACTACAGGGCCAGATGAAGCTGATCAGGGGCATTCTTCTGTTTATGACTGTCCAGGGCAAGATACCTTGAATCAGACACTATTTTGAATAATGGGACTTTCCTTATCTTTTATGGACACATGTTATGGTACATTTATTGTGACAATCCTAAGAGATTATTTGAACCTCAATAAGATCCGAAGCGTGAATGAATGAATGAAATTGTTTTGTTCCACTCTAAAAATGCCCTTTCCGGTGTCAGCAACTTCAAAGACCAGATGAAGTTGACAAGGAGTATCTTTCCTGTCTGGGACAGAATGTCTGCAACCAAAACAGTGGGATTTCTCTCATCTCGGTATCCTAGGAACATTTGTACATAGAGGAGAAGCACAGACATCTTGGGATTGTAATTCCTAACTGACACTACTTTGTCAATTGTCTTGCCTTACTTTATTTATGACTTATTCAACTAAGAAATTTTCTTTCTCATGATATGGAGACCATAAACTCGAGTTAGGATTGTTCTAAAGTGTATTTAAACCTTCTCATTCTTTTGTCAATCAGTCAGAAGTTTCCTTCTGATTCCATGATCATGTATCTGCTAGCTTTAAGGAAATAAATAATACAAATATATATATATATATATATATATATATATATATATATATATATGTATATATATATATATTACCTAGCTTGTTTACCTCCTTTAACTAAACTTTCAGATTGACAATTGTCGTGTTAATGACACAAACACCTTGGATCTATGATTTCAATTGACACTTTGACGCTTCTCTTATCTTATTTTATTTATAATCTATCTTACTAAGAAATCCCTTTCTCATACTATGGTTAACACAATTGACCTGAAAGTTTGGTTAAAAGAGGTGAACAGACTAGGTGATATATACTCATATTATTTATTCCCTTAAAGCTAGCAGAATATATACGTCTGAAGCCAGATGAAATCTGACAAAGGAACGAGAAAGTTTAAATGTATTTTAGAACCATCCCAATTCACATTGGGGATGCCACTCAAATTTATGATTTCTATATATGGTTAATCATGGTATGAGAAAGGAATTGTCTTAATTGAATAGGTGGTAACTACAATAAGATAAAAGAATTGACAAAGTGTCAATGGAAATTATGACTCAGGACATCTGTGTTTTCTTTACCATTAACATGCCATAACATAGTATATGTCCATAAAATATTAAGATAAGAAAAAATCCCATTATTAAAGATGGTGTCTCTGGTTAAGGGTCTCATTCTTACTGGCTATCAAGAGCGGAAAGTATGCTCTTAAGTGAGCCCCCCTTCCTAGAAGGAGGACTTCCCTTGGGAGCTGTTTCCCTCACTTTTAAATTAAACTTCTGTTTGATACCTGTTCCTAGCCTGCTCTGTTCAGCTCTGACCATGTATAGGTTAGGGGCTGGTTTGGTCTGGTTGAAACTTCCTTCTTCCCTTGCTTCCTCTTTCCCTCCTTCCCTCCCTTCTTCCCTCCACAAGGAGAATCATACACTTACATGTGGGTGCTCTTCCCAAAGGAATATAAATTTCTAGAACTAGAGCTCTATTTAACCAGGCTTTGATGAAGCCCATTAGGATTCAAATGGAGCTACTTGACTATGCCTTAAACCCAAATCACTCTGGCTCTCACTGATTGGCCAATAACAAGTCCCACCCCAAACCTCTGCTGATCATTGGTTGTGTTAGCTCAGATGGAGTATAAATAGCAAGTGGTTCTGTTCTGTCCAGAAACCCTGAGGGACTTGCTCTTCCAGATTGATTTTTTCATTTGTTTTTCATTTTTGGAGTAAGTAAAAGAGGCAAATTTTGGCCTCCATTTCTTACCTATTCTTAATCACTGAATGAGTGTTAGCTTAGACAAACTGAGACATGAGAAAGAACTACAACCTGGGTCATCTGTAGGTTTCCTGATTTATGTCTTTCTACTGTACTTAGATGGCTCTGGAGGAGAGAATGAGAATGGTGACTTTGCACAGCCCTGCCTCACTTAAATCCAATTCATTTGCAAATCAAGAAATCACCTTCCTGATGTCATTGGTCCTCTTCCAGAATGAAAAACAACAAGAAGGCCAGCATCACTGAATCCTGCAGTACCTGTAGGGGGGCAAGAGGGTGTAAGGTATGAGAAAACTGGAAAGGTAGGAGGAGGAAGTTATGATAGACTTGGAATGACAAAGAGAATAACAGATATTTATCTGGCAGATGATAGGGAGTTGCTGGATTCTGTTGTGTTGGAGAGAGACGGGGTCAGACCTGTGCTTAAGGAAGATAACTTTATGAACTGAGTGGAAGATGACTGGAGAGGAAAAAGACTTTTGGCAGGGAAACCAACCAGCATATTAATGCAATAGTCTAGGTGAGAGGTAATGAGGTCCTGCCCCAGGGTGTTGGCACTATTAAAGTTAAGAAGGAGTTGGTTGTAAAGAAAAAAATTAAGAAATCTAGGTAACAGATTGGATATATTAGGTGAGGGAGTATAGATATAAAGGTTGAAACCTAGTTTGTCAGGCTATGTGACTAGAAAGATGTTGGTAGCCTCAAAAATAATAGGTAAGCTTGAAAGAGGGGAGGGTTTTGAGGAAAGATAATGCGTGTTCAATTTTGGACATGTTAAGTTTAAGAGGTCAATAGGACATTTAATTCAAAATGCCCAACAGGCAAGTGGAGATATGAGACAAGAGCTCAGCAGTGAGGTTAGGATAAGTAGATTTGAGAATCATCAGCATAGAGATGATAATATAATTTGCAGGAGGTGGTGAGATCACCAAGTAAAATATTATGGGAGAACATAAGAGGAATAATGAGAGAGGCTGGTAGAACACCAATGTTAATTTATAGCACAATAGTATTTCATTACCTTCACATACCACAATTGTTCAGCCATTCCCCAATTGATGGGCATCCCCTTGATTTCCAGTTCTTTGCTACTACAAAAAGAGCCACTATAAATATTTTTGGACATATGGGTCCTTTTCCCACTTGTGTGATCTCTTTGGGATACAACCCTAGAAGTGGTATTGCTGGGTCAATGGGTATGAACATTTTTAAAGCCCTTTGGGCATAAAATTGCTCTCCAGAATGGCTGGATCAGTTCACAACCCCACCAACAATGTAACAGTGTTCCAATTTTCCTACATCCTCTCCAGCATTTATCATTTTCCTGTTCTGTCATTTTAGCCAATCTGACAGGAGAGATGTGGTACCTAAGAGTTGTTTTGATTTGTATTTCTCTAATCAGTAGTGATTTTGAGCATTTTTTCATATGCCTATAGATATCATTAATTTCTTTCTCTGAAAACTGTCTGTTCATATGCTTTGACCATTTCTCAATATTGTATTCCTATAAATTTGGCTCAGTTCCCTGTATATTTTAGAGATGAGACCTTTATCAGAGATACAGGTTGTAAAGATTTTCTCCCAACTTTCTGCTTCCCTCCTAATTTTTGTAAAACTTGGCTTCTTTATACAAAAGCATTTCAATTATTATCCATTTTGCATTTTGTAATGCTCTCTATCTCTTGTTGTGTCATGAATTCTTTTCTTTTCCATAAATCTGATAGGTAAACTATTCCTTGCTTTCCCAAATTGCCTATAGTATCAGCCATTATTCCTAAATCATGAACCCATTTTGACTTTATTTTGGTATATGGTGTAAGATCTTGGTCTCCATAATAACATGGAAAAACCTACATGATATAATGCTGAGTGAGTGGAGTAGAAACAGGAGAACATTATAGACAACCACAGATATATGGATTCTGGGGTGACTAACCCTGATAGGCTTCGCTCTTCTCAGCAATACAAGGTGCAAAGACAACTCCAAAGGACTCATGATGGAGAGAGCTATTTACATCCAGAGAAAGAACTATGAAGTATGAATGCAGATTCAGGCACACTGTTTGCTCTCCTTTTTTCCCTTTGATTTTTTCCTCTTTTGTTTGTTTTTGGTTTTTTTAGTTTTGTTTCTTCTTTCTCCTGATTCATTCCATTTGTCAAAATTCTTCTTTAAAACTAGACGATTGTTTAAATAAGTTCAATACGAAGTTATATGTAGAAGATGTATCAGATTCTATGCCATCTTGGGGAAGGAGGGGAGGGGGGAAGAAAATCTGAAACTCAAAGTTATATGGAACTGAGCATTGTAAACTAAAAATAAAAAATTTTAATTATAAAAAAAGAACAACAATGTTTAACAGGCACTTCCTTTTCATAGTTTAGCAAAAAAAGGGGGGGGAGGGAGAAGAAATAAGGAATCTTAACTTAAGGGAAATGATAGATCAAGTGAGTTTATGCTGCTGTTGTGTTTCTTTTTTCCCCCATACATGTGGGAGATGAGGGATTATTTGTAGGTTCCAGGGAAGCAGAATATAACAGATATACATATATATATATATATACATATATATACACACACACACCTATATATACATACATACATACATACATATATACACACACACATATATATTATATGTATGGAGGTATGGATGTGTGTGTTTATATATAGGCATATATATAAACACACACACATACATATATATATATCAGAATATACAAGAATATAAGGAGATATCAGAGAGTGAGGAGAACAGAGGGAATAGTCTACTGGAGGACATGGGATGCAATGTCACTCTGACTGATTTGAGATGAAGAAGAGAGGATAAGCGAAAGCTCTTGGTTAATGCTCTCTTTTTCAATCAAATATGAGGCAAAGTTCTTATTTGGAAGAGGAGAGAGGATTGCTGGGAGATTTGAAGTGGGATGACAAGTTTTGGAACTGTCACTGTAGTGAGTGAGATGATGAGTCAGTTAGGGAAGTATGAAAGGATTGCTTTCTGCAGGAAGCACCCAGTGGAGGTTACATAACACAAATGAGGTAAGAGCTAAAACTGAATAATATTCTCTCATCTGCTTCAGTCCATTCATTTTATAAGAATGAAAAATGAAGCCAAGAAAGGTTAAATGACTCTTCCAAGTACACACAGACAATAAGAAGATTAATTGGGAGATATGAAAATTCACACAAAACTAGAAGAAAAAATAAAAGGAGAAATCAATCTACATTTTGAGAGAAAAATTACAACAAAAATGGTCCTAAAGACCCATAAGAATAACAATTATTGTAGCTAACATGTGTATAACACCCTGTGCTGAGCACTTTACAATTATTATCTCATTTGACCTTAATAACAACCCTGGAAAGTCGGAGCTATTATTTTCCCCATTTGATGGCTAAGGAACCTAAGGCAAATAGGTTAAATGATTTGCTCATACTCACACAGCTAAGAAGTTTCTGAGGCTGCATGTGAGGTCTCACAATGGAATCCAAGGGTGGGGAACCTGCTGCCACAAGGCCACATGTGACCCTCTAGGTCCTTGGGTGTGACTTTTTGGCTGAGTCCAAGCCTTACAGAACAAATGTTTTTATTAAGGGGATTTTTCTGTGAAGTTTCCATTCAGTCAAAGGGCCACACTTGAGGACCAAGAGGGCCACATGTGGCCTCAAGGCTGCAGGTTGCCCACCCCTGGATTAGGATTTCTAGACCATGGTTTCCCATATGGGTATAACAGATTTCTATGTGACAGATCCCGTCTGGGATGCATGAAGTCATTTTTCACCACTCACACTTTGAAACCATACTTTTTCTCCATAATTAGATATTTATGGCAGCTTAAGAATATTCCATTAGAGACTTATTCCCATGACTATTCATCTGTATCCAAATGACCCTGAAAGACAGATGTAATGTTAGTCTCAGACCTGAGCCTTTTTTAATTAGGACAAGGTTTATCAGATTTTACACAGACAATACTGAGCACTTAGAATGGTACTTGACACAGAATATATTTAATTTATCTTCCCTCCCTCCCCTTATTCCTCCTTACCTCCCTCTTGCCTTCCCTTTCTCCCTCTCTCCCTCTTTCCTTCCTTCCTTCCTTCCTTCCTTCCTTCCTTCCTTCCTTCCTTCCTTCCTTTTATTTTCTCAAAGGGTTTTGAGAATAAACAAACTGGTTTTCCTACAAATTTATTTAAAAGGATTTTACTAAAAAAAATAAAAAGAAAGAAGAAAAAGGCAGAGATATATACAGGATATATAAGTATCTCAATAAATAAACCACAACCTGGGCACCAAGGCATTGCTTCATATTAGTGGATGACTTCAATATCTCAACTTCTGCTGGTGAACTCTTTCTACTATAGTATAACAACAATTAAATTTTGACCTGTTATAAGGATGGATTTATTCTTGAAAATCAAAAGAATCAAAAAATGAAAATCCTATTCTTGATATCATTTTAATTAACTGAAGACTGATGATCAGGTTAAAAATTATGGGAATTCTTAGAGGGAGTGTCTGCTCCCTGGTAAAGTCACCAAAGGAAATCTGATTGTAGCTGACATACTAGAAATGCAGGAAAAAGATTTCCAAGAGTTCATAGGAAAGATAGGAAAGACACCAGGGACTGAAATTAAGGGAAAATTGACCAAGGAACAATAAACTGTCTAGAATGAAATTCTTAATGTATAGACCTTAACATTTCCAATTAAGAGGAACAATAAGAAATATAAAGAGATCAATTTGAACACTGTGATTAGTCAGTGAAAGTTAGGTTTCCATAGAATAATTGTCAGCTTGTACAAGCAAGGGAGTAAAAATTAACCAAGGCAGGTGGGCCCAGCCACTCAGAAAACAATTAGTGGTTTTGAGAGATCTTCAGTTCCAGGATATCGGTAGAACTAGTTCAAACCAGCCAGAAATCAGTCAGGGTTAAAATCAGGAGAAAACTAAACCACTACTGTGCCTGCTTAATGAAACCCATGAATGCAAACAGACACACCCCCCAATAAAATTAGAACCTCATTAACTGAATATGAGAGGTATGAAGAGGGAGGTGGGGACATGCTTATGTACACTTAGGGGAAACAAACAATAAACATACAATGAAATTTCCAGGAAGAGTATAACCCAGAAGGGAACAGACCAGTGCATTCTCTGAAGGGCGGGAATGCACTGAACTAGCCTATAAAGCTTTTCTGGCTTCTGTACTCCCCACTCCCTCTTCCTAAAGAAGAGCAAAGTCTGTTCCTGGCCAAAAATGTATTCCAGTTACTTTGGATTCTTCCAGAATAAATTGTTCTTGACACCTGAGTTGTGGATAATAATTTTTAAGGGCCGGTGGTATTAGACTTAGAAATGTATATTTGTATAATTTTAAAAGTACATTTAGCTCTTTCGCATTGAAAAAATTAACTGTATGTCCCTAAGAAAGTTCTCTTTACCTTAATTTACTGTTCAGTGAGGGCATGAGGGTGGAATTCACTTGCAAGGATAATATAACAGTCTCATGATTATAAAAGTATTTGGCACGGTGATTGGCAAAAACAAGTGTTTAAGTTAAATATAATTGCTTCATATGTGGATTTTCCTAGATGTGAAGTTTATCTTGATGGTGATGAGATGGAGCTGGAACACATCCAGCCCAGATTGGTAATTAATTAATTTTGGTTTTAAGAGGTTTAAATACTTAACAATTGTTTATGGTATTGTTGTATACCTAAAAAAAATGATTTATTGTTTGGTAAATTAGTATTGTCAGTGTTGTCAGGCAATTTCTCCAAGTATTGTTAGGTTAAAAATTGTACTGTAAAATGAAGGGGTTAGGAAACTGTTAAGTCATTTTATTTGACTGTGTGTTTTAAAGAATCGTAATTTAAGAAATTATAATCTTCCAAGTTTTGCAGCAGCAGTTACTGGGATCACTATTTATACAATAAGTTGGGAAAGCCTGGAAATTTTACTGAAAGAGAAAGAACAGCGGTGTCAAAAACCAGCTGACCCCCAAACCTGGCTTTTTAAAGTCAGTACAATTGATTTTTAGTAATTGGCTTTTAATTAGAATTAGAATTCGAGAAAGTTTTGATTAATGAGACTTGCCATCTAGTGATAAAGGAAAGGTATCTGTCAGGATCTTTTACTATTGTAAAATGAAGTTGTGGTATCCAAAGACCTAGAAAATTTTATGGGGAGGGGGAATGGAAAATTTGATTAATGCAAAAATGTGAAATCTTGCTGTTTTTGATCAAATGATCAGGTGAATTGGTACTCTAGTAGAGTCACGTGAAGGATAACATTCTTTCTAAATATTAATGGGAACAACTAGATAAAAGGAGAAGAAATAGAGATACAAACACAATGTTGAATTATTATCCCCTAGGCTAAAGCTGGGATTTAAAGTTGCTGTGTAACAATGCTGAATAAGGTCCTTAAATGTTTCAAAGTGATGTAAGAGGAATTGGGAATTAATACAAATTGTGCAATTAATTACTGGAACTAAATCAAAGATATCTTCAGTTTGGGGAAAGAATTTCAGTGTAAGTCAACTTGTAGAATACTTTTGCATTGATGGGAAGTTAAATGTAGCTGTTTGGATTTGAATTCATTCTATTATATAAAACATAAGATAAAGTCAGGGTTTTAACCTATCACATTTATATGGTTCAATTCCTGAAGTATATTTCATTAGAAGCTTGGGAAACAGATGTAAATCTGTTAGAGAAATAACTTATGCTCTTAATGGGAAGATTTTATGAAGAAACGTTGAACAAAGGTAGAGAAGTATATGGAACATACTTAAGGCTCACACTTTAAAGATGTTCCTTAAGCAATGTGAGATTACGGTTATATTTTAAACTGATTAATGAAACTTGCTATTCAAAAACTTGGTGGGACTGTTAACTGACTATTTCTCTGAGTCTAACTTCAGGTATGGATATCTATCAAGAGAGGCTGTCTGACTGTCATTGATCCATGATGCCAACAGACCTGTGAGGGGCAAGTACGAACTTCAGGTACGAAAAGCAGGTTGAGAGGGCAACTGTTCAGCATATGCTGAGGTGGGATTCTCTTGACTTGATTCCTTAACTGAAACCTGGCAGACTTTAAGCCTGACTAAATGCAGTTTGTAGTTTAATATAACTTCTTCCTGGAGTTAGTTATGTCCCTAATTTCTTAGTGGCAACTTTCTATAATCACAAAGTTTTGTAAACATAATAACAAATCTCTTGTATAATTGATTCTAGAACATGTTAGGTTACTATAAGACTGAGCCATTAGGTTTAGAAATTTATTCCAAACAACAACTAGCTATTTGGACTTGATATCTGTTCTTAGTGTGCATACCTGTATAACTTAGGGTTCTTTAATCCTTTGTAAAGGTATGGAGACAATTAAGTCAAAGGCTTGGGAGAATAATGTCTGTTATTTGGTTAATATCATGCTTGTCTCAAGCTCTGTCCCAATTAGTTAATTTTAAAAGAAGCATGGCATAAAAAGAAGTTTAAGTATGTAATGAAGTTTGTTGTTAATTGTTTAGTGAAGTTTCACTAGGTTTTACTGTAAACCTCTTAAACACGGCCCTGGGCCCTGGGAGATAATCCCTCCTTCCCTCTCCCCATGGTACTAGAACTCCAGAAGAAACAGGCTGGAGCAAAGCCTGTGTTAGAAAAAGGCCAGGCATGCGGGAGGGTTGGATGTTCAGAGCGAGGGCTTGAGCTGATAAGCCTGGCTGCGGAGGACTATGTTGAAAGGGTGAATGTTTTGAGAATATATTGTATGAGGAGTTTTGGAACAGGAGCAGAGAACTGCCTTCATACAGACTCCAGAGAAAAAGCAGAGAATAGACTTCCTACAGATTTGGCAGGAGCAGCTGGTGTGGGGGTGAAAAACCAACACAAGCCCAACAACAAGAATGCAGCAAGCAAAGGTTCTTTTGAACTGCTTTACTAAGGAAAAGTAGTGTTAAAGAGGTTAACAATCTTATTTCAATCCAACAGACAAATATCATTCACTTAGATCAGGGAGAAAAGCCAGCACCCTGAACTTCAGAGCAAATATAAACAAATTACAGACATCAACAGACATATCTTGTTTATTCAAATCTCAATTCATAGTTACCAGGGTTTAACAAAGTGCAAACATCCAGGTTTACAAGTGGGGGGCTCTTAACTACAGCTGCCCAGAGTCTCCACATCAACATGCCTCCAAGAGTGAGAGGCCCAAGCAAATAGCTCTGTTCTTTCTTTTTATATACTCTAGCTGTCATCTAACATCATCTGAGTGACCAGAACTCAGGCTTCTATTATTGGCCCCAGTCTTAGCAACTCCCCTTAGGATGCTGAGGGCTTCACACCCACATAGGCTTAGCACCTAGTAGATAGGGGTTTGGGCCTGGGGCTTTGCACTGAGTAAGGCTCAATCAAAGACACTTAATAAATCACTTCAAAACAGTAAGAAAGTCCCACCTTAGTTACCAATGCACTTGTGCTCTGGACCAGCAGGAGAAATGGGTACCTTGTTTTACTCACTGAAAGGGAAAGCCTGGAAAAGAACTGAGGGGGTCCCATTCCCTGTGTACAGCCCAAGATTTTCAGATTATGACATGGGATGTGACAATCGATTAAGAATAAGAAGGCTGAGACTAGGACTATGAGAATATTAAATCAGTATCCTGCCTTTGAGCTCCCTCCCTTTCTATGTTCTCTTTAGGCCAACCTAGCTCTAAGAGTGGTTGGAAAAGGATGAAAAGAAAGGAGGTCTTAGACATGAGCAATGAAGTAAGAGGTAAGAAAAATCTCAGAGGATGCCACAGTATTAAAAGGGGTGGGTGTCAAAAAAAAGGAAAGGAAAAGATAAAGAACAAATGATCTCAGATGTATAAAGAAGAAAGAGTAGAAAACAATTAGTTACCTAAAATGTCAGTGAGCAAAGTTAAAAGAAAAACAACAGAAGAAAGGAGAGCATCAACAAGAGAGAAACAAGGGTCTCAGAGGTTCCTCAGAGAAGGAATATGAGAGGGAGGCAATACGCCTTGGAACATCTCAGAGCAGAGAAATAACCTAAAAGGGGGAGAGAATAGAAAAAGGGAGAGGAAAGGAAGGGGGTGGTTGGCAAGGAATGGCAAGGAGAACAAAACAAAAGTTTCTGTCTGTCAGGAAAGAAAAGGTTTGACATAATAGTCAAAATGCAGAAAAGATAGAAACAGAGATTTAAAAAGCTGAAGAGGTCTGAGGAATGATGTGAGGAGAGTGGAGTCTGGTAAAATACCCCTGGCAATATGTATTGAATAAATATCTAGGGAGCTCTCAAGCCAGGGACAGCAGCTAAGTTAAGTCATTGCCAATGACAGGTGATGAAGTTATGGAGTAGGAGAGTGAATCTCAGTAAAGAGAGGTAAGCACTAAGATGCCAAGGAGAAATTCCAGGGCCTGTTTCACAGCCTTTCAAGGTCCCTTTTCTGTCTCTAGTCAGGCAGTGCCTGAAAAACACAAAGTCTCTAATTGTCTCCTGGAAGAGATTTTCTGCTTCTAAGCTCCTAAATGTAAAAGTGCCATATAAGAAGATACTTACCTGATTGTGCTCTGCTTCTAGGATGGGGAAATTGCTGTGCCTAACACAATATGCCCCCTTGTATGTGTGTGTTTCCATGTGTAATGGCACAGGCAAATCCTAGTTATAAGGACTGGGTTGTCTGAGCACATCTGCCTGCAGAGCTGCAATTATCATGTCATGAGCAGAACCAGTGACATTACTCTACCAAGGGAAAAAGAGATGTGTCTTAAACAGGGAACTTTTGTCCCGTATGAAAATGTCTTCAGATATTCCCACTGATTCAGAATTCCCCATCTGCAATTACTAGTGAGTAAGGACAAATGGCTAAGTCGGCAACTAAACACAAAGAGGAGAGAAACTTTCCTGGGCTCCCAGAGGCGAGAGAAGCAGCTGTTAAAGAGATTGGCCCAGGCAGGGGAAGAAGAACTAACACATTATGGGTACTTCCATTAATAACCTTGGCCTGGGTTGGGCTTTGGAATTGTCCTCAATGGATCCCAGGCCTTGCTTCTGCACTCTTTTTTCATTCAAGTTACCAGCCCCCTAAGCAGTCTCTGAATAGGAATTCCTCCCCAATGCTGATATTCCTAAGTATGGAAGTGTTGCCTTTTTTGTACCATTATGTCTGTTCCATTTTATTCCTGGTGTCTGATCCCCTCCACTCTCTTACAATGATCAACTGCAAGAAATAGACTTTGTGGTCAAGAGGGAAGGTCATGATGGTGTTATGGGACCTGAATCTCTAAAAGGAAAATGCTGTGTCTTTGGGACATGGACACCTGAACTTTTATACACGGGCAGAAGACCGTGGCTTTGCGTTGAACTTTCCCATACTTGACATGACCGACACAACTGAAAAACAAGAAAGTAAACATACATGCCAATGTAATTCATTGTAGTATAATGTAATTGTAATGTATATGTATATATGTGTGTGTGCATATGTATGTAAGAGTGAATATCAATGTAATTCAGCTACAATCAATGAGACTTATAAAGTTCCTCACACATGGAATGTACTGTGCTCCATTGTGCTCAATAATTCAGCTGGCAGGCTAATTTATATCATCTGAGTTACCTTAAGGCATCATAAAATGTCAAGTGAAACGAGGCAAATGTGAGATACAGAGAAAAAGTTATCTCACAAAAACGTGTGGATCAATTAAAGAAAACACTGGTGGTTGCATTAAGGCAATTTCTTAGAAGATGTGGCACCTGGTCACAGGTGCCAGTGTCTATTTCAGAGATGAAATGTGTCTTTAAAAGTGGAGAGGAAGACAATAACAGGCTAAGAAGATGGAGGGTCAAATTCCAGGAATGCTGATCGGTCCATGCAAACATATGGGAAAAAAAGATGTCATGTTAAGAAAATAGAAAGATTCAAGGTCTGTTATATGGTACTCTCTAGGCCAGGGCCGTCCAAAATGCGACCAATGGGCCTCCAGCAGTGTAATTTATGTCAAAGCCAAGCTACCCCATACAACTCTCACTAAAATCGCAAATCAAAATATATTGTCAATAAAACCTAAGGTTGAACATCCCTGCTCTAAGCCATACTTTATTCTCAACAGGGATCATGTTTGTTTCCTCTTCAAACCACCTATGGCCCATTTTACCTCATTCTGAGTGACAGGGTCCATTTTTCAGGTATTTATAAACTGGCACCCAACGATTCTACCCTTGCCCTGGGAATGGTGCAAATAACGGCGCATTTCAACTGAACATGGGTGGGACTGTTTATAACAGATAACACCAGGGGTGAAACATTCCTCTGGGATATAAGAAAAGAGATGAACAGGAAGGGTGTCTGTGTGAACATTATAGAGAAGATTCCTCCCTGTGAGAAATACACTATTAACTCCTATCATAACATCATAGCAAGAATTAATGGATCTTCTGCCAATGCAATCATTATTTATGGGGATAAGAATTCACTAATGACATTGCAATATGCATGACTGCCTCGCTTAATTTTACAAAAAGTGTGGATTACCACCTCTCACTGGAATTTCACCATAAGACCCCATGGTATGATTGTTGAAAGTTTCAATAGAGCTCTGATATTTTCAGATCATAGAAAAGAGATTCCAAGTTTCAAACCATTCCAAAGGACAGTTAAACTTGCAAATACCCAGAAGATATTTCCTTAAAAGATTTTGAGACTCAGCTTCCAGTGTCCATTTGACCATAAAAAATGGGGAGGGAGAAGATTGTTCACAAAATGCTTCTTTAGAGATGCTGCCTTTGCTATATTTTGACATGTTAATGTCTAGCCAGAGTTACAATATCGACAATGCCATGTATGCTGTGGCCTGAGCTCCCCACAAAATACTCTTAACTAGGTCAGAAAAGGAATATCTGAGCAATGAAGGCAGCCTAGTTCCAGGTCCCTGAAAGGTATATTTCCATTTATAGCAACAGAGAGTCCACCTGTCTAAACTTCTATCTCACTCTATGGATTGGAAAAAGAGCTGCTATCTCTAGAAAACAGGGAGTTAGTTACTCAGCTAAGTGGCTTATAAACAATTTTGCCCTAATAACCAACCCAATATTTTTCTGATTTAATGATGCCAGTAGTGGCTCTATCAGAGGTCACTCTCGGTGATGATTAGAACTTTCTCTCTAAATCAGCAGGACATTAGGAGTGGCATCATCAACAGGTAACATATCTTTGGTTTCTATTTCTAGACTGATCAGAGAGACAGTAAAGTGAGCTATGAGTGTCTGAAAAGTCACAAGTAAAACAATCTGGCCCAGGAGATTTTTTTCCTAGGGAGTTCATTGATAGCTTGCGCAATTTCTCTTTTCTGAGATGGGGTTATTTAGGCATTTTATTTCCTCTTCTGTTAAACTGGGCAACTTATATTTTTGTAAATATTCATCCATGTCCCTAAGGTTGTTACGGGCATATGATTGGGCAAAATAATTCCTAATTCTTGTTTTAATTTCCTCTTCACTGGAGGTGAATTCACCCTTTTCATTTTTGATACTGGTAATTTGATTTTCTTCTTTCTTTTTTTTAATCAAATTGACCAAAGGTTTATCAATTTTATTGGTTTTTTCATATAACCAGCTCTTGGTTTTATTTATTAATTTGATTGTTTTCTTGATTTCAGTTTTATTAATCTCGCCTTTGATTGTCAGTATTTCTAATTTGGTATTTAATTGGGGATTTTCAATTTGTTCTTTTTCTAGTTTTTTTTCAGTAACATGCCAAATTCATTGATCTCCTTTTTCTCTATTTTATTCATGTAAGCATTTAAAGATACAAAACTTTCCCTAAAAATTGCTTTTGCTGTATCCCATAAGTATTGGTATGTTGTCTTATTATTGTCATTCTCTTGAATGAAGTTCTTTATTGTTAGTATGATTTGTTCTTTGGTCCATTCATTCCTTAGAATTAGAATATTTAGTTTCCAACTAAGTTTTAGCTTATTTTTCTATGGTTCTTTATTACAAATAATTTTCATTGCATCATGATCTGAAAAGGATGCTTTGACTACTTCTGCCTTTCTGCACTGGGTTGTAAGGTTTTTATGCCCTAGTACATGGTCAATTTTTGATTTTGTGCCACGTGTCACTGAGAAAAAAATATATTCCTTTTTATACCCATTCAGTTTTCTCCAGAGGTCTATCATATCTGCCTTTTCTAAAATTCTATTCACCTCCTTAACTTCTTTCTTGTTTATTTTGAGGTTAGATTTATCAAGTTCAGAGAGGGCAAGGTTGTGGTCCCCGATTATTATAGTTTTTCTGTTTATTTCTTCCTGTAACTCCCTTAACCTCTCCTCTAAGAATCTGCATGCTATACCACTTGGTGCATATATGTTAAACAATGATATTGCTTCATTGTTTATGGTGCCTTTTAGCAGGATATGGTGTCCTTCCTTATCTCTTTTAATTAGATCTAGCTTTGCTTTTGCTTTGTCTGAGATTAGGATAGCTACCCCTGCTTTTTATTTTTAACTTTAGCTGAAGCACAATATATTCTCCTCCAGCCTTTTACCTTTACCCTGTGTGTATCCTCCTGTTTCAAATGTAACAATTCTTGTAAACAGCATGTTGCAGGATTATGGTTTTTAATCCATTCTGCTATCTGCTTTGATTTTATGGGAGAGTTCAATCCATTCACATTCACATTTATGATTACTATCTGTGTCGTTTTTCTCCATCCTCTTTCCCCTCTGTTTATGCTTTTGTTTCTCCCTTTCCCCTTCCACTACTCAACAGAGTTTTGCTCTTGAACACCACCTTCCTCAGTTTACCCTCCTACCTGATTCCCCTCCCTTATCTTACCTCTTCCCCTTGCTACTTCTTCCCTCCCTTTGCTTTCCCCTTTCCCTTCCTACTGCCTGTAGGACAAGTTTGATTTCGATACTTATCAGGGTATGTTATTCCCTTCTTGAACCAAATCCGATGAGAGTAAAGCTCAAATACTGCTCTTTTCCTCTGCTATAATATCTTTTTGTGCCTCTTCATGTGATCTAATTTAGCCTTTACTACTACCTCCTTACCTCTTCTCCCAGAACAACCCATTTATATTTCTTAATTATATTTTTTATCTTTATATCAGTTATTTTATACTGACACTCAAAGCCTATGAATATCCCTTTCAATTGTCATAATAACTATAGTATTCTCAAGATTGACATATATATATAAAACATATAGAAAACAAAATGATCCTATATAAGGATGTAACTAATTAGCCTTATTGATTAACTAGGGGTTCTCCTCCTATTTACCTTTTTATGTCTCTCTTGAGTTTTGTATTTGGAGAACAAATTTTCCATTGAGCTCTGGCCTTTTCATCCAGAAGGTCTGGAATTCCCTTATTTCATTGAATGTCCATCTTCTTGCCTGGAAAATTATGCTCAGTTTTGCTGGGTAGTTGATCCTAGTTTGTAGTCCAAGCTCCTTTGCCTTTTGGAATATCACATTCCAGTTTCTCCTGTCATTTAAAGTAGAAGCTGAAAGATCCTGCGTGATCCCAACTGTATTTCCATGATACTTGAATTGTTTATTTCTGGCTGCTTGCAGTATTTTCTCCTTGATCTTGTAGTTCTGGAGTTTGGCTATTATATTTCTTGGAGTTTTCAACTTGGGATCTCTTTCAGGGGGTGATCAGTGGATTCTTTCAATGACAACTTTACCCTCTGGTTCTAGGACCTCTGGGCAATTTTCCTTAAGGATTTCATGGAAAATACTGTCCAGGTTCTTTTTTTCATCATAGCTTTCAGGTAGACCAATAATTCTTAGACTGTCTCTCCTTGATCTATTTTCCAGATCAGGTGTTTTTTACAATCAGATATTTCACATTTTCTTCTATTTTTTCCTTCTTTAGGTTTTGTTTGACTGATTGTTGATGTCTCATAGAGTCATTAGCATCTACGTGCCCAATTGTAATATTTAATGTACTGTTTTCTTCCTTTAGCTTCTCCATCTCCTTTTCCATTTGGTTGATTTTACTTTTCAATGAGACACTTTCTCCAATTATATTCTGATTCACCTTAACCATTTCACCGATTTTCCTTTTCAAAGATTTGTTTTCCTTAGTAAATTTTTTCCAGTTTTTGCATTTTTTCTTTTACCTCCCTAATTTGGTTTTTAAAGCCCTCCTTGAGTTCTTACAGGAATGCTTTTTGGTCTGGAGACCAGTTCTCTTACCCTTTTGAGGTTTCAGATGTGGGTATACTTTACATGCTGTGCTCTTCTGAATTGGTATTTTGATCTTCCCTATCTCCACAATAGGAATCAATGGTCTTTGGCTTTTTAGTGTGTTTTTTCATCGTGTTTTTTTCCTCCTGGCTTCTAAAGTGGATGTCTGTTTCTGAGGCTCAGGGAACTCTGTCCCAAGTTTCTTGTGTTGGAATCTGTGGTCCTGCTCACTGGCTTTTTGTTCTATGGCCTCTGGTTTCATGAGGTGTAAGGGAGGGATGGTCTGGCTGCTGGCAGTCTCCTCTTCCTCAGGACTACTCTACAGCATGGGTGGTCTCAGCTGTTGTCTGTGCTGGTGTCTGCCACTTCCCCTGGCTGTGCGAAACCATGTCTGGGGTCCTGGCATTGATGTTTGCTAGCTCCACCCCCTAGGGCTCAGTTACTTTCATTGCTGTGCTGAAGTGAAGGCTGCTGGGACACCTCTCTTCCTGCACTAGTATCCTTCCACCACTACAGGAAGGGCCTTCTCCCCAAATTCTCTCCTTATTGAAGCCTCACTTCTGGCTCCTCTGTTTCTCCCATGGGATTATTCTCTGTGTTTTATCAAGGGAGGGATGAGAGCTGTTTTACCTGGACATCATGGCTCCTGGAAATTCAAGAAGGTGAGTTTCAAACCTTTAGACTGTGGGTTGGAGGCCTCCAGGCTAGCTGCTCCAGTGGCCACAGGCTCTGGGCTCCAACAGACTCCCATCCTGGGCTGAGAGGCCTGGGGCTCGATCGGGGCCATAGCCAGTACTTTTGCCCTGGGCCTGTTCCTGTTCTGGCATTTGGCTCTCCCAGTGAACTCCAAGACTGGCATGCTGGCTAGATTCCTCTGCTGTTCTTGTTTGGTGCATCCTGGTGCTGTTCTGTGTGCTGGGCACTCCTACCCCTCTCAGTCTACTAGTGGCTTCTGACTCTCTCAAATTTGCTCAGATTCACTTTTTAGAGATATCTGAGAGAATTTGTGAGAGAGCTCCAGCAGTTCCTTCCTTTCACAGTGCCATCTTGGCTCCAACCCCAAGAATCTTTTCTTGATCACAACTTTCACTTAGTACAATTGTTTTTATTTTCTCTTCTTGATCTATTCTCCAAATTTGTTGCTTTTCTTATAAGATAATAATAACCAAGCTTCTAATATGCCTTGGGTCAAGGGATGGAAAGTCACTTATAAGGATGGCAATGCTAATGGAACTACATTGCTTGAAGATTTGGATTGCATCCTGCCACCAATTTGTCCAACTGACAAGTTCCTTGGTCTACATCTCCAAGATGTCTACAAGATTCACAGCACTGGTACTGTACTTGTTGGCTGAGTGGAAACTGGTGTTCTAAAACCAGGTGTGGTAGTCACCTTTGCCCCAGTCAATGTTACAACTGAAGTAAAGTCCACTGAAATGCACCATGAAGCTTTGAATGGGGCTCTCCCAGGGGACAACATTGCTTTCAATGTCAAGAATGTGTCTGTTATAAATATACGTATTCTTCCTGGGAATAAACAATACTCGTTAGAAAGTCAGGATGGTTTTAATTAAATTTTACATTCATTCGTTCTGAATAAATGGGTACTTCACCTAAACAGAGTGCAGGAGAGTACAAGGGCTTAGACAAACACCAGTCCTTTTATTAACTCCCAATTTGAATCTCCTGCCTGGCTCTTCATTGGCCAGATGCAACTCACTGACTGACTACATCGTGCCCTCCTCAAATGGCTCATTAAGCATGTGTACCACCCTGTAAGCTTTCACCAGATCAGAAGCCTGGTCTCTGCTAGATCACAGCTCTGATTGGAACCAGTCACCTGACTTACAATCTGCTATCACTATCCTGTGGAAACAAAACTCCTCCAACCATTTCTCACATGCCTGTCAAAGATGTCCACTGTAGTAATGTGGCTGGTGATAGCATGAATGACCCTTCTATGGAAGCAGCTGGCCTAACTGCACAGGTTATTATCCTGAACCATCCAGGCCAAATCAGTGCTGGTTATGCACCTGTTCTGGATTATCACACTGCTCACATTGCCTGCAACACAACGGAAGGAGAAGATTGATCATCATTCTGGTAAGAAGCTAGAAAATGGCCCTAAATTCCTGAAATCTGGTGATGCTGTCATCATTGACATGGTTCCAGGCAAGCCCATATGCGTGCGGAGCTTCTGTGATTGTCCTCCTCTGGATCGTTTTGCTATTCATGATACAAGGAAAATTGTTGCAGTTTGTGTCATCAAGGCAGTTGGCAAGAAAGCTGCTGGAGCTGGCAAAGTCACAAAATCTTCCCAGAAGGCCCAGAAGGCTAAATGAATATTCTGTACAACACCTGCCACCCCAGTCTTAATCAGTGGTGGAAGAACTGTTTCAGAACAGTTTGTCTCAATTGGCCATTTAAGTTTAGTAGTAAAAGACTGGTTAATGATTACAATGCATCATAAAAGCTTCAGGAGGAAAGGAATGTTTTGTGGACCATTTGTTTTGTGGCAGTTTTAATTTATTGCTTTTTAAAATCAATAATTTTTAAATGGGAACAACTTGGCCAAAAAATCTTTCACAGAATTTTGAAACTATTAAAACAGTTTAATGTGAAAAAAAAGCCCAAACTTTCTCTTGTATTTTTTTCTTATTTCTTGATCTCTTTTAATTTCATTGGATTCATCTTGCCCAGTTCTTGTTTTCAAGTTATCCTTTTCTTCCTTAAGATTATGGATCTCCTTTTCTAATTGGTTAACTTTTCTTTCATAATCTTGTTTTTTTGGATAAGGCTAATTTTTTTAGTTTTTTCTCTGTGTCATTTCATTTTTAAAGTCTTTTTTAAAGATATTCTATAAATTCCTTTTGGGCAGGTGACCATTTAACATTATTCTTTGGGTTTTTTTACTTCAGTATCACCCCCTGAAGATGAACCCTGGTCTTCACTATTCCCATAATAGTTTTCTGTGGTTGGATTCTTCCTCCTTTGCCAGTGCACTTTTAGTGGTAATAACTTAATTTTGGTAATCACCTCCAGCCCTGGGGTATGGGGGATGGTGCCTTTTGCCCCAGATCTTCAGTTCTCCCCCGTAGCCTGGAACCAAAGTTCCAACCTCCTGTAATTGCCCATAGCCAAAGTTCCAACCTCCTGTAAGTGCCCATAGCCAGGGGCTTTCTGCCCCACTGCTTCTGCACTCACTGGGTGTGTGCTGGTTCCTTCTTGCCCCCTGTAGCTCTCCCTCTTCCCAGAACAGATGGGTCTGGTGTTCCTTGTCAGCAGAGGTTCACTTGATCTTCCTGAACTCAGATGCCAAACTCCCTTCACTATCCTGGGGTGAAAAGTTTTGTGATTGGGACCTGGGCAGCCTCTCAAACCTGCTAACTCCAGGGCTTGCTGCTTGTTGTTTAAGCAGGCCCTAGCCTGGAGGTGTTTACACTTCACAAGGACCAAACTTTGTCTGGGTATTTTTTCTTCTGATCTTCTCAAATTGTCCCAGGAAGACTCCTATTCTCATTTGTTTTTACCTGCACTCTGTTCTCCCTAAGGTGGTATTTTATCTCTTTTGTGGGGGAAAATCTTGAGAGCTTGGAATTTTCTGATCTACTCTGCCTTCTGTATCAGGAAGGCAAGATTCACTATGTCTGTGGTGACCATGAATATGCCTGTATAGTTCTGTATCATGGAATATAAGAGACTTTCCATATAGAAGGCAGAAGAAATAAAACATTTATTCATACACCAGCAGATCAAATCCGAAAACCAGTGACTCCAATTCAACATGGCAGCAATTATATCCCAAAACCAGTAAGTCTACTTCATTATAGCAGCAAAGAAATTAAAATACAATATCATATCAGGGAGCCAAGCCATACCACTACCTTCTCCTCTCCTGGGGCCTTCCCATAAACACTCACTCACAGACCCTAACTGTCTGCTTACCTAAGTCCTCTCCTCCCACAGTTCTGAGAGCTTGCAATTGTGAGAGCCTTTGTAGTTATCCCCCTTAGCCCTTGAAGTTCTCTCTCTGAGCTTAACCACTACCCTCAGAGTATGTACATACATATAATATACACACACACTTTGATATGCATACATGTATGCATACATACATACACATATAAACATCTATATACACATACATATATACATACATAATATATATACATCTATATACGTGTGTGTATATACACGTGTGTACACATGTGCACATACATATACATATGTGTGTATATGTATATATTTATATATATGCACAAACATGCACACCCATATGTATATATGTGTATGTGTGTATGTATGTGTGTATATATGTGTGTGTATATATGTATATGTGTGTGTATGTACAGGCATTAGTATGACTTTTCAGACACTCGTAACTCGCTTTACAATCTCTCTGATCAGTCTAGAAATAGAAACCAAAGATATGTTGCCTGTTGTTGATGTCTCTCTTAATGTTTTGTTGACTTGAAGAACATGTTCTAAACATGACTAAGAGTGACCTTTGAAAGAGCCACAACTGGCATCATCAAATCAGAAAAATGTAAGCCTGGTTCTTAGAACAAAATAGTTTGTAAGCCACTTAGCTAAGTGACTGACTCCCTGTTTTCTAGAGATAGCAGCTCTTTTTCAGATCTAAAGAATCAGAGAGAGATTTAGAAAGGTGGACTCTCTGTTACTATTAATGGAAATATACCATCCAGGGATATGGACCTAAGCTGCCTTCAATTCTCAGATATTCCATTTTTGACCACAGCATACACGGCATTGTAGATATTGTAACTCTGGCTAGACATTGACATGTCAAAATAACACAAAGGCAGGCAGCATCTCTAAAGAAGTGTTTTGTGAACAATCCTCTGGATCCTGTTTTTTAATGGTCGAATAGACACTGGAAAGCTGAGTTCCAAAATCTTTTAAGGAAAATATCTTCTGGGTATTTGGCAGGTTTAACTGTCCTTAAGAAAGGTTTGAGACTTGGAATCTCTTTTCTCTGATCTGAAAATATCAAAGCTCTATTGAAACTTTCAAAATTCGTGTCACTGGGTCTGATAGTGAAATCTCAGTGAGAGGTGGTAAACCATACTTTTTGTAAAATTAAATTAGGCACGTGCACATATTGCAATGTTATTAGTGAATTGTTATTTCCATAAATAACGATTGCATTGGCAGAAGATCCATCAATTCTTGGCATGATGTCATGATAGGAGTTAGTAGTGTATTTATCGTTGGAAGCACTCTTGTCTATAAAGGTCACATGGACACCTTTCCTGTTCTTCTCTTTTCTTACATCCCAGAGGAATGTTTCACCCCTGGTGTTATCTGTTATAATCAGTGCCACCCCTGTCCACTTGAAATGCATCATTATTTGGACAATTCCAAGGGCAAGGGTAGAATCCTGGGTGCCAGTTTATAAACACTTGGAAAATGGACCTTGTCAGTAAGGATGGAATCAAATGGGCTGTAGGTGGTCTGAAGAGGAAAGAAACATGATCCCTGTTGAGAATAAATTAGGGTCTGAAGAATACCATATAACAGATCTTGAATCTTTCCATTTTCTTAAGATCCCATCTTTTCCTTGCCCCATATTTTCATGGACCAATCAGCATTCCTGGAATTTGACCCTCCATCTTCTCAGCCTATTATTGTCTACCTCGCCACTTTTAAAGACCCATTTGATCTCTAAAATAGACACTGGCACCTGTAACCAAATGCCATATCTTCTAAGAAATTTGCCGTAATGCAACCACCAGTGTTTTCTTTACATGATCCACAGATTTTTGTAGGATAACTTTATCTCCATATCTCACATTTGCCTCGTTTCACTTGACATTTTATGATGCTTTAAGGTACCTCAGATGATATAAATTAGCCTGCCAGCTGAATTATTGAGCACAATGGAGCACAGTACATTCCATGTGTGAGGAATTTTATAAGTCTTCATTGATTTTGGATAAATTACATTGATATTCACTCACATATACATATGCACACAGACACACATATACATTACAGTTACATTATACTACAATGAATTACATTGGCATGTATATTTACTTTCTTGTTTTTCAGTTGTGTCAGTCATGTCAAGTATGAGAAAGTTCAAAGCAAAGCCATGGTCTTCTGCCTGTGCGTAAAAATTCAGGGAAATTTAGGTGTCCATGTCCCAAAGACATGGGATTTTACTTTTAGGAATTCAGGTCCCATAACATCATCATGACCTTCCCTCCTGACAATAGAGTCCCTTTCTTGCAGTTGATCACTGTAAGAGAGTGGAGGGGATCAGACACCAGGAATAAAATGGAACACGCATAGTGGTACAAAAAAGGCAACACTGCCATACTTAGGAATATCAGCATTAGAGAGGAATTCCTGTTCAGAGACTGCTTAGGGGGCTGGTAACTTGAATGAAAAAACAGTGCAGAAGCACGGCCTGGGATCCATTGAGGACAATCCCAAAGCCCAACCCAGGCCAAGGTTATTAATGGAAGTACCCATATTATGTTAGTTCTTCTTCCCCTGCCTGGGCCAACCTCTTTAACAGCTGCACCTCTGGCCTCTGGGAGCCCAGGAAAGTTTTTCTCCTCTTTGTGTTCAGTTGCTGAATTAGCCATTTGTCATTACCCACTAGTAATTGCAGATGGGGAATTCTGAATTGGTGGGAATATCTGAAGATATTTTCATATGGGACTAAAGTTCACTGTTGAAGACACATCTCTTTTTCCCTTGGTAGAGTAATGTCACTGGTTCTGCTCATGACGTGATAATTGCAGCTCTGCAGGCAGATGTGCTCAGATAACCCAGTTCTTATAACTAGGATTTGCCTGTGCCATTGCACATGGAAACACACTCATACAAAGGGGCATATTGTGTTTGGCACAGCAATTTCCCCATCTCAGAAGCAGAGCACAATCAGGTAAGTATCTTCTTATATGGCACTTTTACATTTAGGAGCTTAAAAGCAGAAAATCTCTTCCAGGAGACAATTAGAGACTTTGTGTTTTTCAGGCACTGCCTGACTAGAGACAGAAAAGGGACCCTGAAAGGCTGTGAAACAGCCCCTGGAATTTCTCCTTGGCGTCTTAGTGCTTACCTCTCTTTACTGAGATTCTCTCTCCTACTCCATAACCTCATCACCTGTCATTGGCCATGACTCAATGTAGCTGTTGTCCTTGGCTCGAGAGCTTCCTAGATATTCATTCAATATATATTTCAGGGGTATTTTACCAGACCCCACTCTCTTCACATCATTCCTGAGATCTTTTCAGCTTTTAAAATCTCTGTTTCTATCTTTTCTGCATTTTGGCTATTATGTCAGCCCTTTTCATTCTCAGCAGATAGAAACCTTTGTTTTGTTCTCCCTGCCATTCCTTGCCAACCACCCCCTTCCTTTCCTCTCCCTTTTTCTATTCTCTCCCCCTTTTAGGTTATTTCTCTGCTCTGAGATGTTCCAAGGCGTATTGCCTCCCTCTTATATTCCTTCTCTGAGGAACCTCTGAGACCCTTGTTTCTCTCTTGTTGATGCTCTCCTTTCTTCTGTTGTTTTTCTTTTAACTTTGCTCACTGACATTTTAGGTAACTAATTGTTTTCTACTCTTTCTTCTTTATACATCTGAGATCATTTGTTCTTGATCTTTTCCTTTCTTTTTTTGTGATACCCACCCCTTTCCATACTGTGGCATCCTCTGAGATTTTTCTTACCTCTTACTTCATTGCTCATGTCTAAGACCTCCTTTCTTTTCATCCTTTTCCAACCACTCTTAGAGATAGGTTGGCCTAAAGAGAATACAGAAAGGGAGGGAGCTCGAAGGCAGGATACTGATTTAATATTCTCATAGTCCTAGTCTCAGCCTTCCTATTCTTAAGTGATTGTCGTATCCTGTGTCATAAATCTGAAAATCTTGGGTTACACACAGGGAATGGAAACTCCTTACTTCTTTCCAGACTTTCCTTTTCAGTGAGTAAAAGGAGCGATCCATTTCTCCCGCCGGTCCAGAGCACAACTCAGGGTGCAGAACATAGGACAGAGTTTGGGGATAAGACTGGGATTCTGGAACACCGGGTTACGTTCATGTTCTTTTGCATACACCAGTGGGACTCTTTCCTAATTGCCTTTATTTGCATTAATCTGGGGTAATTGTCAGGGAACACTTCATAGAATGATTTAAGTAACATCCCATGATTCAAAATTGGGGTGTCTCATTGTCCCTCGGGCAAAATAAAAGTCAATTATAGAGGCAACAGCAGTGACACATTTATATTACCACTCATTTAGCCAGTCAGTTCAGAAATATTTATTAAGGCTGTGTCCATGAGAATTTTAAACGAAAAAAGTCAATGCAACAAAATGGAGGTTTCTTATCAGAACAAGTGAGATGCCGCCAGGGGAGCCCCACAACGAGTGCTGGGGTACCACTGGAGGAGGCTGGGATTGGGGTTTATATAGCTTAGTAGGGCAGAGAGAATGGCTAAACTACAGGTGGGAGGGGTTAGGCATCTCACACTTTCACTAGGTAAGGTATTTTACATAGCAAGCAAAAGTCCTTAAAGAATGCTGGGTTTGGCAGATCTACAAAACAATCAGAAGCAGGCAGTGAGGTCTGGTCAGCCCCAAGCAATTCATCAGTCTGAGAATGAAGACCAGAGAAGCTTTAGTCAGTTCTTGGTCACCTATGCTTGTCAAGTGCTCTAGAGACCAGGCACAGTGCTGCTCTTTAGGAGCTCATACTCCAATGGCTGAGAAAACTTAAAAGTAATTATATGCAAACAAGCTATATTCATGATAAGTTGAGTTCATAAGGGGGTAGGGTTCAATCTCCAGGACAGTCACAGTCAATGGGAGTGCTCTTTCTGAGGTATCTTACATTCCCCATCTGACATCTGCAAGTCTTTCCCGGGTTTCGGCACCAAATCATCAGAAATATGCTTGACGCTAAAATTCAGGGATCAAGGGCAATTTATTATTATTGAGGAATCCAAAGGAATTGGTAAACATTCCTGGACAGGAGCAGACTCTGCCCTTCTTTAGGAAGAGGGAGTAGGGAATACAGGAGTGAGACCCACTTTATTCTGTTAGACTGATGAAGACTGATACACTGTCAGCTCAGTACCTCCCTTCAGAGAACAGATTGGTCCATTCCCCTTCTTGGTTACAACCTTCCCTACATGTCCCCCACATACAACTCCTTGTTATGTTCCCCACCCCTCTCCGCCAACATATGTCCGATGTTCAAAAATGGTGGAAAACTCCTACCTGTGGGTGTGTAAGGTAATATTCAATTAGCCAGTTAATCATGTGTGGCAGCCATTTGACCCAGTTTTCTCTTCAACCCTGACCGTCATCTGGCCAGTTTAGAACAGTTTTCTTAACATTCTGAATCTGTGGTTTTCAGAAAGCCACTAGCTATTTTCTCATTGGCTGGGTCCATCGACCGCAGGAAATTTTTATTCCCTTCTTTGGTCATACTGTCACTTCATTAATCATTCTGTGGAAATTAATTAACTCTTCTGTGGAAACCTAACTTTTACTAATCTCTCACACATGATAAATAAACTTCCCAATGGCTACAGATCTGCAAGTTTAAACGAACTCTTCCACACTGGTACCACTCTTGCGAAATTCTGCCCTCAACATAGATCATAAAAAGTTTGGTTGTTCGGTCAAATACAACCCTTTGTTGCCCCATCAGTGTCACTTGTGAGCCTTCCTTGGCCTTTTACAAATGACATTTAACACAGTTAAATGACTTGCTAAGGACCCCACAACTAGTAGGTATCTGAAACCAGATTTGAGCTTAGGAAGGTGAATCTTCCTGACTTCAGGGAGGGAAATCTATCCACTGAGTTACTATCTGCCTGCCCTGGAAGATAAATAAAAAATAAATAAGAGAGAAGAGTTGCTAGAATAAGAGTGGTTGGGAAAGCCCTCCTGTAGAAGATGGATTTTAATTGGGACTAAAAAGAAACCAGGGGAGTCAGTAGGTAGAGTTGAGGAAGAAAAGGAATTCAGGCAAGCAGGACAGCCAGAAAAATTGCCTGGAGCTAAGAGGACTGTCTTGATTTGGGAAGAACAAGGAGGCCTATGTCAGTGAATCAGAGCTAGGAAGAACATGTGGGGAGTAAGAATGTTGTGGTGTTTGTCCTTCATTTTCATAGAGGACCATGGAATCAGGGAAATGATGACATGAATTACATTTGTCTTGGATTTGAGGGAGGGAGAGCTGTGCAAGGTCAACAGCCTCACTTTCTCTTCCAGAGCTATTTGGATCCAGTGACCAGATATTCATCAGGATGACTGGAGATGGTGGCCCACGATGCAATGGGAGACCTTGGCCCTCTTAGGCTAAGGCCTTCATTCACTTACAGTGAGGCAATGCCCATTCAATGACTGGAAAAGTAGAATCAGGCTAGGTTATAAAAGACTGAATGTCAGAGAATGTTATGTTTAATCACGGCTGTGAGAGGGAACCAGTGGAGTTCATCGAGTAGGAAGACATATAGTCAGACATGCGATTTTAGAAAATCACTTTGGTGTATGAATGGAGCATTCAGAAATCTGGAAGTTGAATGGAGGGGGAAAACTTAAGACAAGAAAACTCAACCACAGGTTATTACAATATTGCAGCCATGAGTGGTCACAGTGTTAAAAGAGAGGAGGAAATGTACTAAAAGATAGTGTAAAAGTGAAATTGACAAGCCTTGGCAACAGATTGGTCATGATGATGGTGGAAGGTGAGAAAGAGTGAGCAGTCCATGATGTAAACTCATTTGTGAGCATAAGAAATTGGCAGAATGATGTTCTCTACAGTAATAGGGAAAGTAGGAGGCTGGGAGAGTTTATGGAAAAAAGATACTGAGTATCAGTAACTATCACATAAAACACTTTACGATTTGAAAGCATTTGACATATATTATTTCATTTGGTAAAGTGTAAGAACCAGAATGAGGACTATTTGAGTTCTAATCTAGCTTCAGACACATTTAATATCTGTATGATCCTGGTGATTAAGTTTAACAGCATTCTGCCTTGCGTTCTTCATCTCTAAAAGGGGAATATTAATGGCACCCGTCTCATCGCATTGTGAGGATAAAATGAGATGATGATTAAAAGACTTGCACACCCCTTCGAGCACCAGATGAGTATTATTATTGTTGTTGTTGTTATAATTGAATATTATCTTTTCCTTCTCTGAAATCTTATAGTTTTGGGGAATCATGGAATGTCAAACCTGGACAAACATCAAAGGCTCTCCTAGCCTCCCAAAAGATATTCTCTTACTTGAGTAGGAATCTTTCCTACAATATCCCACCAGAATCCAAGGGATTCTGATACTGATCATCTAGCTTCTGCATGAATAAATACCTCTAGTGCTAGAGAGCTTCCTAGTCTTTGAATCAGTTCATTCCTATGTTGGACATCTCATTGTGATTTTTTTTGCTTTGCCTTGGCCAGAAACCTGACTGCCTTCAATGTATAGATTACCTTGAAAACTTTTGACTAGATGGTGGTACAATTCCTGAATATCAAATCTGAGACAGCTGAGGTTCAGAGGGGAAAACATTCCTTGATGTCACAGGAATGGTAGTTTCAGAACCTGAAATCAATATTTATCACTTCCAGGACTCTGCTCTTCTCAGGCCTTAGACATTAGACATTAGATTATTGGACATTAGGCTACTCCTTATCTTGTTTGCAACCTAACCTTATGGAAATCCAGTTTGCTCATTCTCAAAATCTTTTGAGAAAATAAAAAGGAAGGAAGGAAGGAAGGAAGGAAGGAAGGAAGGAAGGAAGGAAGGAAGGAAGGAAGAAGGAAGGAAGGAGGGAAGGAAGGAAGGAAGGCATGAGAGAGGTAGGGAGGAACAAGTGGAGGGAGGGAGACAAGGAAGGAGGGAGAAAAGAAAGATAAATATATTCTGTGTCAAGTACTGTACTAAGTGCTCTTCTGAACATCCTTGACAATATTTCAAAACCTTGAAGATAGTTAGCATATCTTTGTAAACTTTCTCTTCTCTAGACTAAATAATTCTTCTTTCTTTAACCAGTACTTGCACCATTATTTTCAGTCCCCTCCCCATACTGGTTGCTCACCACTGGATGCACTCCCACTTATCAGTGTCATTCTAGGGTTAGGGTGATGGGTCCTAAAATATCAGACTCTACCCTAGGTATTGTCTGACCAGGAAAGGTTTTAATATTAAGGATATAGGCTAATCTCTATATTTATAGCATCCCTTTACCACATCTGAAACTGTAATTAATATGGGTCAAGGGATTTGTATCCATGAGGGCAACTAGGTCATTTCTTAGAATAGCCTTACTTTTCTTTGATATCAGCTCCATGTAAGCTATTTTTCTCTTGGAATTTTCAGTACAAAGACCACTTTCTTTTGATGAGAAAACAGAAGATAAATAATGGTCACTTAATATCAACTTAATAACCTCAATAAGTGCTAGTACCCAAACTAATCAACCAGAAGAGGAGCCTAGACCTAACAGCTTACTTGTTATCTGAGTTTACTCAGAGAATACCTCTCCCTATGTCAACAAGGCCAGATGGGGCTGACCTAAGAGCATTCTTTCCTCTGTCCACGGCCATTAAGGATGAGACACTTAACCTGAGACACTTTCTTGAATAATGTGACTTTTTCATCTTAAAATTTTTATGGACATATACTATGTTATGACATGCTGATGGTAAATTAAACACAGAGATCCTGGGTTCTAATTTCAATTGACAGTTTGTCAGCTCTCTTATCTTATTGTAGCTACCACCTATTCATTTAAGAAAATTCCTTTCTCGTTCTATCATGAAACCCACATGGAGATCATGAATTTGAGTAACACAAACATGCTGAGTTGGGACTGTTCTAAAATGTAATTAAGCCTTCTCATTCCTTTGTTCAGATAGTCAGAATTTATGCTCTGGCTCCTTGCATGTACAAGTTTGCTTGCTTTGCTAGCTTTAAGGGAATAAACAATATGAATTTACATACCACCCAGCTTGTTTCCCTCCTTTAACCAATCTTTAAGGTCAACAATAATGATTATAACAGCTTTGTATTCTCTTTATTATGTGTTAACTTCACCAGTTATAACCTAATCAAAAGACCCATTCATTTTTTGTTCTGCTGATTTCTACAAATACTTATGAAATTTGCTGTTCTTAGTGTCCTTCACTAACCTCATCTCATACTAAGTGTTAGCACTATTAAAAATACTTTTTATGAAAATGTGCTGTCCACTTTCTTCTCTTATTACCTGCTGCATTGTTGATCTATATGTATTTACTTAAAATTCATATTGGTAAGAAAATTCTCTGTGTATTGTTAGAAACACACTTGACACTGAAAAACTCAGGTGTCAAGGACAATTTATTCTGGAAGAATCCAAAGTAACCAGAATACATTTCTAGCCAGAAACAGACTCTGCTCTTCTTTAGGAAGAGGGAGTGGGGAGTATAGAAACCAGAAAAGCTTTATAGGTGAGTTCTGTGCATTCTTGCCCTTCAGAGAATGGATTGGTCTATTCCCTTCTGGGTTATACTCTTCCTGGAAAGTTCATTGTATGTTTCCCCTAAGAGTACATGAGCATGCCCCCCCATTCATATGTCTCATATTCACTTAATGAGAATCTAATTTTATGGGGGGTGGGGGAGGCAGTGTCTACTTGCATTCATGAATTTCATTAAGCAGGCACAGTACTGATTTAGCCCTGTCCTGACTTCAGCCCTGACTGATTTCTGGCTGGTTTGAACTAGTTCTACTGATATCCTGGACATGCAGTTTTCTCAAAATCACTAGTTGTTTTCTGAGTGGCTGGGCCCACCTGCCTTGGTTAATTTTTACTCCCTTGCTTATACAAGCTGACAATTACTCTGTGGAAACCTAACATTCACTATCTAATCACAGTATTCAAATTGGTCTCTTTATATTTCTTCTTGTTCCTCTTAATTGGAAATGTTAAGCTCTATACAATAAGAATTTCATTCTAGAGAGTTTATTACTCTTTGGTCAACTTTCCCTTAATTTCAGTCCCTGGTGTCTTTCCTATCTTTCCTACAAACTCTTGGAAATCTTTTTCCTGCATTTCTAGTATGTCAGCTACAATCAAATTTCCTTTGGTGACTTTAACAGGGAGCAGACACTCCCTCCAAGAGTTCTCATAATTTTTAATCTGATCATTGATCTTCAGTTAATTAAAATGATATCCAGAATAGGATTTCCATTTTTTGATTCTTTTGATTTTCAAGAATAAATCCATCCTTATAACAGGTCAAAATTTATTTGTGGTTATACTATAGCTGAAAGAGTTCTGCAGGAGAAGTTGAGATATTGAAGTCATCCATTAATATGAAGCAATACCTTGGTGCCCAGGTTGTGGTTTATTTACCAAGATACTTATATATCCTGTATATATCTCTGCCCTTTTCTTCTTTATTTTTATGTTTTTTAGTAAAATCCTTTTTAATGAATGTGCAGGAAATCCAGTTTGTTCATTCTCAAAATCTTTGAGAAAATAAAAAAGGAAGGAAGGAAAGAAGGAAGGAAGGAAGGCATGAGGGAGGTAGGGAGGAACAAGTGGAGGGAGGGAGACAAGGAAGGAGGGAGGAAGGAAAGATAAATTAAATATATTCTATGTCGAGTACTATACTAAGTGCTCTGTATTGTCTGTGTAAACTCTGATAAATCTTGTCCTAATTAAAAAAAAAAGGCTCAGGTCTGAGACTAACATTACATCTGTCTCTCAGGGTGATTTGGATACAGATGAATAGTCATGGGAATAAGTCTCTAATGCTATATTCTTAAGCTGCCATAAATATCTAATTATGGTGAAGAAGTCTGGTCTCAAAGTGTGAGTGGTGAAAAATGGTTTCATGTATCCCAGGCAGGGACTGTCACATAGAAATCTGTTATGCCCGTATGGCAAACCATGGTCTAGAAATCCTAATCCAGGGGTGGGCAACCTGCAGCCTTGAGGCCACATGTGGCCCTCTAGGTCCTCAAGTGTGGCCCTTTGACTGAATGGAAACTTCACAGAAAAATCCCCTTAATAAAAACATTTGTTCTGTAAGGCTTGGACTCAGCCAAAAAGCCACACCCAAGGACCTAGTGGGTCACATGTGGCCTTGTGGCAGCAGGTTCCCCACCCCTGGATCCCATTGTGAGACCTCACATGCAGCCTCAGAAACTTATTAGCAAATCATTTAACCTATTTGCCTTAGGTTCCTCAGCCATCAAATGGGGAAAATAATAGCTCCTACTTTCCAGGGTTGTTGTTAAGGTCAAATGAGATATTAATTGTAAAGTGCTTGGCACATAGTGTTATATACATGTTAGCTATAATAGTTGTTATTCTTATGGTTCTTTAGGACTGTTTTTGTTGTAATTTTTCTCTCAAAATGTAGATTGATTTCTCCTTTTATTTCTTTCTTCTAGTTTTGTGTGAATTTTCATATCTGCCAGTTAATCTTCTTATTGTCTGTGTGTGCTTGGAGGAGTCATTTAACCTTTCTTGGCTTCATTTTTCATTCTTATAAAATGAATGGACTGAACCAAATGAGAGAATATTATTCAGTATTAGCTCTTATCTCATTTGTGTTATGTAACCTCCACTGGGTCCTTCCTGCAGAAAGCAATCCTTTCATACTTCCCTAATTGACTCATCATCTCACTCACCACAGTGATACTGCCAAAACTTGTCATCCCACCTCAAATCTCCCAACAATCCCCCTCTCCTCTTCCAAATAAAATTTTGCCTCATATTTGGTTGAAAAAGAGAGCATTAACCAGGAGCTTTCTCTTATCCTCTCTTCTTCATCTCAAATCAGTCAGAATGCCATTGCATCCTATGTTCTCCAGTAGATTATTCCCTCTGTCCTCCTCACTCTCTGATATCTCCTTATATTCTTCTATATTCTGATATATATATATACACACACACATATATGTATATATATATGTAAGTATATATATATATATATATGTATATATATATATATATACATATATATATATATATGTCTGTTATAGTCTGCTTCCCTGGAACCTACAAATAATCCCTCATCTCCCACATGTAAGGGGAAAAAAAGAAACACAACAGCAACAAAAATTCACTTGATCTATCATTTCCTGTAAGTTATGATTACTTATTTCTTGTTCCCTTTTTTTTTCACTAAACTCTGATAAGGAAGTACCTGTTAAACATTGGTGTTCTACCAGCCTCTCTCATTGTTCTCCCATAATATTTTACTTCATGATCTCACCACCTCCTACAAATTATATTTTCATCTCTATGCTGATGATTCTCAAATCTACTTATCCTAACCTCACTGCTGAACTCATCTCATATCTCCACTTGCCTATTAGGCATTTTGAACTAAATGTCCTATTGACCTCTTAAACTTAACATGTCCAAAATTGAACACCCAATGTCTTTCCTCAAAACCCTCCCCTCTTTCAAGCTTACCTATTATTTTTGAGGCTACCAACATCTTTCTAGTCACATAGGCTGACAAACTATGTTTCATCCTTTATATCTATACTTTCTCTCCTAATATATCTAATCTGTTGCCTAGACCTATTTATTTTTTTCTTTATAACCAACCCCTTCTTACCCCTAATACTGCCAACACTCTGGGGCAGGACCTCATTACCTCTCACCCAGGCTATTGCATTAATATGCTAGTTGGTCTCCCTGCCAAAAGTCTTTCTCCTCTCCAGTCATCTTCCACTCAGTTCATAAAGTTATCTTCCTTAAGCACAGGTCTGACCCTGTCTCTCTCCAACACAGTAGAATCTGCCAGATAAATATCTGATATTCTCTTTGTCATTCCAAATCCATCATAACTTCCTCCTCCTACCTTTCCAGTTTTCTCATACCTTACATCCTCTTGCCCCCTACAGGTACTGCAAGATTCAGTGATATTGGCCTTCTTGTTGTTTTTCATTCTGGAAGAGGACGGACCAATGACATCAGAAAGGTGATTTCTTGACTTGAAAATGAATTGGATTTAAGTGAGGCAGGGCTGTACAAAGTCACGAGTCTCACTCTCTCCTCCAGAGCCATATAGGTACAGTAAAAAGACATAAATCAGGAAATCTAGAGATGGTCCAGGTTGCAGTTATTTCTCAGGTCTCAGTTTGTCTGAGATAACACTCATTCAGTGATTACTAGGTAAGAAATGGAGCCAAAAAATTTTCCTCTTTTACTTACTCCAAAAACAAAAAACAAAGAAAAAATCAATCTGGAAGGGGAAGTCCCTCAGGGTTTCTGGACAGAACAGAACCACTTGCTATTTATACTCCATCTGAGCTAACAAAACCAATGATCAGCAGAGGTTTGGGCTGGGACTTGTTATTGGCCAATCAGTGAGAGCCAGAGTGATTTGGGTTTAAGGCATAGTCAAGTAGCTCCATTTGAATCCTAATGGGCTTCATCAAAGCCTGGTTAAATAGAGCTCTAGTTCTAGAAATTTATATTCCTTTGGGAAAAGCACCCACATGTAAGTGTATGATTCTCCTTGTGGAGGGAAGAAGGGAGGGAAGGAGGGAAAGAGGAAGCAAGGGAAGAAGGAAGTTTCAACCAGACCAAACCAGCCCCTAACCTATAGATAGATGGTCAGAGCTGAACAGAGCAGGATAGGAACAGGAATCAAACAGAAGTTTAATTTAAAAGTGAGGGAAACAGCTTGCAAGAGAAGTCCTCCTATCTAGGAAGGGGGCTCACTTGCTTATGGCAGAGGTGGGGTTTTTAAGTATGAAAACTTCTGTCGGCTGGATCACAACATAGGCATGCTAGAGCCTTGTGTGAATAGTCTCCACGTTGTTAGGGTCTTTGAGACTTATGCTTGTTCAGCAGGGCACAGAACCAGGGTTAGAATGGCCAGAAGCAGAATGAAAGCACCTGGTTCAGTTCACTTGGTGGTTACAGGTTCCAGAATTGTTAGCATGTCAGGGGATCTGATTGATCACTTTTGCTGGCAGCATGTCAGCTACAATCTCAGCTTCCAAGTCAGGGTCCCCTGAAAAATAGGGAAGCTCCAACAAATCTAAATACTTAATATAATTATTACATGTATCATATTGGTTAATATCATTAAGCATTACTGAGTTTGTTCTAAGAAAGACAAATAGGAATTAAGCTGCATGTGCATGTTTATTTCTCTTGAAGCTTGTGGAACATTCATATAGAGACATGCATGGGAGCTCATCGTGAACCTTAAAATGGGTCCAAGAACAGACAGACAAAGGGGGTTTTATGTCCCTCCCTCCCTGGCTCAGGATGCCTGTGTCAGTCACAATCATAGTTTCTGTATGTTTTAACCATGATATGAGAAAGGAATTTCTTAATTGGATAGCTTGTAAAAACAATAACATAGAAGGTGTCAAAGGGTCAATTGAAATTATAGATCCAGAATGTCTGTGTTTCTTCTATCATTAACATGACATAATACAACATAACATAACATGTCCTAAAATACCAAGATAAAGAAAGTCCCATTGTTCAAGATAGTTTCTGGTTCAAAGTGCCTTGTCCTTGGTAGCCTTAAACAGAAGAATGCTCCTGGTCAGTTCAATCTGGCCTTGTAGTTACTGACACAGAAAGGTGATTTTGAGTTCACTCAGAGAGTAAAGCAAAGCATGTCTGTTATGCCAGAACACTCAAAACGTTATGGTAAGTTAAGCTCAGAGTTGGGCAAAATGTCTCTCTCCAGATTGTCCAATCCAGGTTTTGGTTCTTTCTCAGGTTTGGGGGATCCAAAAGGATTTGGGGAGGGGCTCATAATATGAAAACCATAGTTCTCATTACAACCTTCCCTCCTTTTGGCCAAAGGCTAGAACAGCCCTGCAGACTGAGGGGGGGTGACCACATGGAACATGATTTTATGCAGGATATAAATGGATAGGTGAGAAATAAGGCCCACGGTAAATGCTAAGATGGATGGCAAGGCCAATAAGGAGGACAGACATTAGACCAAAGAGAACAGAGTGAAGAATGTTGCTGTGGTTTCCAGGTAGACAGAAGAAAAAGTCAAAGAAAAGTGATAAAAAGAAATATTTAAGGATGTCTTGGCCCCTGTGCCATAAATATTCAGCTTATTTGTTTAGAGTACTCCTCCATTAGGGAGGGTCGGTTGATATAGAAACAGTATCTCTACCCAGTGAAGTTGAATGCTTCACCCTGCTGAGCAGTTAGGGCATCCAGCACCTGGTGATTTTGCGATGCCATGAGTCATTGCAAACCTGCCTTTGGAGGCCAACCATTAGCCTTTCAATTCACTCCAGGCCCATGACTAACTTCTCTGCGAGATTCCCAACAGATGGGAACAGTGTGCCAAAAGTGGCTGCAGTGCCAGTCAAGGATCTGATGGCAGCCATTAGAGCCACAATGGGCAAGAAAGTGATCCTCCAATGTTGGTGAAGGGACAACCTTAACCAGAGAGGAACTGCAGTGGAGTGGTTCCCGAGAAATGGGGATAACTTGGGGAAGTTATAGACAAGGGTGCAGAGTCCCTTCTGAATAGGAGGAAGGCTATGATATAAAGAAGAGCCACATAGGAAGAACAGCCCAGTGGAGGAGGGTAATTCTACTTCAAAGCTGTGGGTGCCAGATAATGATTCCAGGGAGAGTGAGTGAAACTTATGGAGTAGAGTAACTGAAGGTAAGGGTAGTCAGCCTTATTAGCTGATGTTATGGAACAACAGCCCATTCTGGAAATCCCACACTATCCCAGAAATAAATTGGATGCTTTTACAATTGCCTTGATTTGGGACAAAGGTCAAGGGTCTGACACCCAATTTGACAAGGTTAAACAGAGTGTGGGGCTTTGGGACAACAGACTTGGAGATCGTGCCAGCCACAGCCAGCAGACTTTCAGACTGGAAAGATGGGCATGCTCATGGGGGAATCCCTTGGACAAATAGGCATTGACAAGAGACCAAATCCCTAATTGTCTTAGTGCTAAGTGCTAAGTGGGCCAATACCCATATGGAATATATATGGAACGCACAATTTAAATGGCTCCAACAGCACAACAATAGATGGAATACTACTGACTGACCCAATATCTGCAGCATCTGATGCCCACAAGCTGGAGGGGATTTGGTCAAGAGCCCGATGGCCAGAAAGGCTTATGCAAAAAAGACCTAAAGGAATGGGGACACTCCTAGATGTTGTCAACCATTTACCAAAAGGTTGGTCCAAGGAAACAAACAGAATCAGTTTCCCCCTTAACTGAAGGTTTGTCCAAAGAACAAACAGAATGGGGTTCCCACTTACCAAGGGATTTTTCACAAACAAATAGAACAGGCTTCACTTTACCAAAGGTTTAACAAAGAAACAAACATAATGAGGCTGTAAATGCCCTATAACATGCTTATTTATTCTCATTAAGCCAGAGAATCATGCATGATGGAGTCAGAAAAATAATTCTGAACTCTGAGGTAAACAAGCCAAAGGAGACCATTGATATATTTAGAGCAAGCCCAACTCAGCATGTCTGTTAGTCAAAATTATAGTCTACATTTGTGTTGATAATAATTTAATATTCAAATCCCAATAAAGGCCAGAGCCTGAACTAAACAAGCAGAAGAAGAAGCCCCTCAGCCTAACACATACTTCCTTCTTTGTTCTCTGAGTTTTCTCAGAGAATCTGTCTTCTTATGTCAACAAGGCCAGATGGGGTTGCCTTAAGAGCATTCTTTCCTATCTTAATAGCCATTAAGAATGAAACCCTTAACCAGAGACACTATCTTGAATAATGGGACTTTTTCTTATCTTAATATTTTATGGACATATTCTCTGTTATGGCATGTTAATGGTATAGGAAACACAGATGTCCCGGGTCATAATTTCCCTGGACAATGTCAATTCTCTTATCTTATTGTATTTACCACCTATTCAATGAAGAAAATTCCTTTCTCATACCATGATTAACCATATATAGAAAACATAAATTTGAGTGGCATAGCCAATATGAATTGGGATGGTTCTAAAATGTATTTAAACCTTCTCATTCTTTTGTCAAATTTTATCTGGCTCCAGACATATATATCTATATCTGTATGTATATACATATATATATATGTATGTATATATATATATTCTGCTACTTTTAAGGGAATAAATAATATAAATGTATATCACCTAGTCTGTTTGCCTCTTTTAACCAAACTTTCAGGTCAATAGTATTACCCATAATATGAGAAAGTAATTTCTTAATAGGATAGATTATAAATGAAGTAAGATAAGGGAAGTGTCAACATGTCAATTGAAATTATAGATCCAGGATGTTTGTGTTTCTTTTATCATTAACATGACAATAAATGTAGCATAAATTGTGTCCATAAAAGATAAGGTAAGTCTCATTATTCAATATAGTGTCCAATTGAAGGTGTCTTGCCCTGGACAGTGATAAACAGAAGAATGCTGATCAACTTCATCTGGCCTTGTAGTTGCTGATATGGGAGGGGCATTTGTGGATTGCTCAGAGGGCAAAGCAAAGCATGTCTAGTATTCCAGAGCACATGGGTTAAGCTCAGAGTAGGCAACAAATGTCTTTCTCCTCATTGTCCAATCCAGGTTTTAGGCCTTTCTTTGGTCATGGGGGGCTGAAAATGTTTCACAAGGTGCAGGGTCTTGAGACAAAAGGCACAAGGAAGGACTTCCTTTGAGATTAAAAGAAATAATGGCCTGTAATTTACAGAGCAGATGACACCCTGGTAAATGACTAGGGGCATTGGGGCCACAAATGACAAGAATAAAGGAGCTAATATCTTCAATAAAAATGGGAAGAGGCTCAGAGACATAGGCAACAATGATCTTGTGAGCAACCCCCACAAAAGAGATATACCCATGACTGCACGATGGGAGTGGGGAAGGCAGAGGGGTTCAAAACTGAAAGCGGGGTTCCAGTGTCAACTATCAGTGCCCTTCTATGAGCAATGAGACATTCCCAATAGGAGGCATGGGGATGACAGACAGGATGACGGACAGAATATACCTTCTTTGTGCCACTCTCCCCTTTGCCACACCTCTACGGAGTCCTGTCATGCCAAGTGTTTGAGATTGTGGGGGTGTGCTCAATTCTTTCTGGGATCCTTTCCTGTTTTCAACATCTAGCCTAGCTTTCATTCTTCATTCTCACATTCAGTGGCCAGGTTTTTTACAATAATAACAGACTCCTAGCTTCCTAATGAAAGGGGGCATACTCTCCTTTTCTGAAGGTGTAGAAAGGACTCAGAGAGAAAGAGCTTGTTGCAATTGAGGGGATTTGCAAGAAGAAAAAATTCTATCTTCCCACACTCTTTCTGAATAAAGGGTTCATCTTGCCCACTATTAAATTGATCAGATTCCTAAAGTCTGGCCTGCTTCTATGACAACACATTAAACCTTGTCTCTGACTGAAAGAAGTCTTGAGTGGAATTCTTTTGAGGCAAACACACACATTTTGCCCTTGAATTTTAGGGTTCCCAGCACCCCTACACCACAATGGTGACTAAATTAGCATCCCTGGGGCATTTCCCAGGACAACCTAGGACTACACCTTGAAGGGGAAGATAGAAAGTGGGCGGTGGGGGGAGCCTTTTTGTAAAGGTGGGTATATTTTAGGTGGCTGGGTGGTTTGTAAGTTGGTAGGGAGAGATTTTTCAAATAATTTGATCTGTTCCTTCATTGACTCTAATTCAAATTTATGTTCTTTCTCTCTTTTGAATCTGAGCATCATATGTTGAAGCTATCCCATTCAAGAGGCTGAGTTTTCTTATTCATCAGTTTCTGCCTCAAATATGGTAATTTGGTCATATCCAAACTGCCCTTCCAGGACCAGCAGAATTTAGAATTGTCCTTAGTCAAATTCTCTAAGTCTGGCAGTATGAGAAAGAGTTGGGGCCCTATTTCCTTTACAATTGAAAGGCACATGGCACATGTCTGTTCAGGGGGTGAACTAACAGAATCTCCAACCTCATCTCCAGCCTTGGGACATGCCAGTCCCATATCTAAGGGGCAATCACAAGAAGACTAGGATACCACTTAAACACCACTTAACTGACAAGTACGAGCAGTTCACAAAGATGAGGACATCACTTAAACAACAAACGTAAGCATTCCACAGTTCACCTCTAACAAAATAATGCTCATTTTAATTGGGAGCTGGCTAAGGTACACAGTTATTTGGGGTGCGTTAAACAGCAATCAGAGGCATGAAGGTGCAATTTTACAGGGCTGTGCAGTTTAAAAACAGCAGAGGCAGACAGAGAGGCCAATTAATGGAGATGTACAGTTTAAAACAGGATGTTTTTACCAGAGTGATCCAAACTCAATACTTGGAGGGGCCCTGGGGTTTTCCTCAAAAAGAATTGCAAGCGCAACCAAAATTTTATATTTTTTATTAAAATAAAAATGCAATGAAATGTCTTTCCCTCACACAACCTAGATGGGACATTTCATCAGTTTTCTACCTTAAGTTGCTGGAGTTTCATTAATAAAGATAATAATACTCACTAACAAATGATAATGACTTACTGTATTTGTAGTGTCCTATATTCTCTCATTTGATCTCCACAAAGATCTTATACAGTATCAACTATTATTTCAACTAAGAATGAGAGCAGTTGATTGTCTTGCCCAGGGTCACATGATTTTCAATAGCAATTTCTCATTTTAAGTTGTAATTTTTTACCATCTTATTTTTATTTATCTCATTTTAATAATGCATTATGTAAATATTGCAACATATTTAGTCTCTTGGCATTGAACTGGTGAATTAATTCTTCTATCATCAGGGTCAAAAGCATGAAAAGAAAAATATCCTCCACATTAGAAGATGGTGCCATAACTGTTATTTCCTATTATTTTGCTTTCACATCCTGGCTACTAAGAGAAAATGCAGGAAATAAAAACCAATCTCAGTGGTTTAAGCTCAAAGTAATCCCAACACACAGGTTATCCCAAAGTCCCCCAAATGAAGCCTCATCCTCTTCAGTAACAACCTCTAGAAATTAAACACATCTCTCAATTTCCCATAGGATTTACCAGCACTGACCATCGTTCTTCTTCACAAGACTTGGAGAAAATGATGCTTACTGACTTGGTGTTGGGCATTCTCTTTCTTATTCAGTTGGGAGTTGGCATTCTGGGGAATTTCTTCCTCCTGGGCGTATACACCTTCACTTTATTCATTGGCCAAAATCTGAGGCCCATAGAGTGCATTTTTGCCCACTTAGCCTTGGCCAACTCAGAAGTGCTTCTCTCCAAGGGAATCCCTCTAACAATTGTCTGTTTGGGCATCAGAAATTTCTTGGATCATGTTGGGTGTAAATTTATTGGTTATCTTTATAATGTGGCACGAAGTGTTTCCCTCAGCATCACCTGTCTCTTGAGTGGTTTTCAGGTCATAACCATCAGCAACTTCAGGTGGGCAGAACTCAAAATCAAAGCCCCAAAGTACATTGTTCCTGCCTGCTTCCTCTGTTGGTGTTTCTACCTGCTGATAAATTTCACTTTGCTTTGGACTATGCATAACTCAAGGTATATAACTAATAATAGCAAGACATGGCATCTGGGATATTGTTCAGTTTTAACTCCTGCCTTTTTTAATGCTGCACTTTTTGCAATTGTCTTTTCTATTCCTGATCTTATGTGTGTGGGATTCATGATCTGGGCCAGTGCCTACCTAGTGTTTCTCTTGCACAGACACCATCAGCAAGTGAAACATATTCACAGTCCTCATGTCTCTCCTAAAACTTTCCCTGAGAAAAAAGCCACCCATGCTATTCTCCTACTAGTGAGCACATATGTCTTCTTTTATTCCATTAATTCTAGCTTGTCAACATACCTCTTTAAAATTGACAAACATCACCCTGGGCTCATGGCCACCTCAAACTTCTTAGCAGCATTGTTCCCAACCATCAGCCCTTTTGTGCTGATCTTCTCTGACTCCCAAGTCCTCAAATGTTGGTATGCTTTGTGGCCTAGGAGATGTTTCTGTATGTTTTGTAACAGTATTCCTAACCATACCCCCTCCTAGCATTCTGCCCTAACACCGAAAAACAAATAAATATCTTTCTAAAACCAGTGGGAGGTGGAGGGGTCACTGAAATCTAAGGATTATAAGTCTTAATACTAGAAAGGACCTCTGTGACCGTGTATTCAAACCCATTCATCTTTGATAACATATTGTTTTAGTCCAGACATTACATATTCTGCTTGTAGTAACACAGATTATAGGCGACATATTCAGTTCTTAAACTCCGGTTTCCTGATTTCAAATTTACTTTTCTTTCTACTAGACCAGTGATGTCAACCTCAATTAGAAACCAAGGCCTGTAAGTCACACATAAGGGTCCCTGTGGTCACGTAATAACTTTGTTTAAAAATGTAACACTATATGTGTTTTATTGTATTTTTAATAATTTTGTTAAATATTTCCTAACTATATTTTAATCCAGTTCAAGTCATATTCAGGAGTGTCATGGGCCACAATATGGTCCACTGGCAATGTATGTGATACCTCTGCATTAGAACATATCAGAGCTCACATCTTATGAAAAAGCTTTCTCACTTCTTCCTCTTCCAGATTCTGACAAGCAGGATATTAAATCCAAATGCGAAATTATAAACTATAGATAGATGCATATATAGGTGAAATTACAGAGATATCTAGATCTTGATATATGCTCATATGAACTGTCAACCATTACTGAATTCATTCTAAGAAAGACAAACAAAATTGGGCTGCATGGGCCTGTTTATTTCTCTGGCAGATCATGCATATAAAGATATACATGGAAGCTCATTGTGAAAATGAGCCCAAGGACAGATAGACAAAGGGGACCTTGTATTTTCAGAGCAATTCCCCTTTCACCCTTCCTTGCCTTCCTTACTTAGGATACCTGTGTCACCCAAAATTACAGCCTCCATGTGTGTTGACAATAATACAAGAAACAAATTTCTTAATAGGATATATTGTAAATACAATAAGATAGGAGAAGTGTCAAATTGTCCAATTCAGGAGAGCTTGAGTTCACTGAAAGAACAAAGCAATGCATGTCTGTTGTGTCAGAGCACACAAAGCATTACGGTAAGTTAAGTTCAGAGTGGGTCAAAATGTCTTTTTCTTGATTGGAATATCCAGATTTTAGACCTTTCTCAGGTCTTGGGGTGCTCAAAATGCTTCACAATATCTGTAAATTATGTATGCATATAAATACATGCATAAATAATGCATCTAAGTATATATCATGATATAAGTATTTACATGTAATGAAAAGATGAAAATTAATATTACTTCTGATTTCTATTGATTTCTATTGTATTGATTGTAAAATTAAACTTAACTTTATAATTTGGTCTGTATCCACTTGGCTAAAACTGAGTTTAGCAATCCACATGCGCTAGCTCAAAGATACTTTAGTTTAGAAAATGGGTTGTTATTGCTCATTCCAGTATCTCATTAGTTATTTCATGGATATCCATTTTTTAGCCTCATAAAATTATCATCCCCAAAAGATATGTGATCTGCCTTTTTGTATTCTGTGTATTTAAGGTGTTTTTATTTTTTCTAAGGAGACAGTAAGTCTGTTAGTTGTAATCCCTTGTAAGAACTAAAAGATAGAGATGTGCCTCATAAAACAATGAACATTTCGTAATCATTAAAGAAGGTAAAGACTAGCCTTCTCTGAACGCTACAGTACCTCAGCTGAATGCTAGACACATTCCCAATTACATCCAATCACAAAGTCCTTATATAAACCCTAAAAACCTATCACCTTTTTTCCATACCTATCAAGAACCCTTCTTTGTTGTCTCTTAATGAAGAGGGTCCCCTCCTTCTCTGTGGGTCACTGGCTGCACTGAGTTCCCAGAGTCATCCTCTTTGCTAACAGTTATACAAAACACTTTTAATAAACTGATCTTGCTCAATCTGTACCTCAGTCTAACTTTATTGCATTTACTCATCACACTGTCTACATTCCAATCTTTAGATATTTACCTCTACCATCTAGCTACCATTTATATAGCTGGAAAAAGGAGGAATTTTTTTGCATTACTTTGTATACTTTTATGAGTGTTTTCCAATGGGAGAGTGAAGGAAAAGAATAATTGTCAAAATTGAAAAAATAAATCATATTAACATGGGAAGTATGTAATAATATTAACATAATAATATTAAAAGGAGTACCACTGAAAAAGCCAGCTTTAAGAAATGTTCCCATTTTCATTTACATGTGAGTTTCTGTGAAGGAGCCAGAGAATCGTGGAAGTGGTGGCATTATAGGGATAAATTTTTGGGAAGAGGTATGAAAAGGGATTACACACACTCATTTGGTACTCTACCCAGAACAATGGTGTAAATAAATGGCATTCTACAGCATTTTCAGATTCTTCCTAGCTATCAAATACTCTGTTTTAAAATTATGTTCTTTTCAAGTTAAAAATTGAAAGAATAATCCTTGGAATATGGCAAAGTGATGGATAATCTAGACAGTTATTCCTTTAACTTTCACAGATAACCATTGAAAACACCTTGCCCTCTAAAATTGTAAAGTAAGGGATTTTTGGAAGAGGAAAATTTAAGGAATCCTCCACAAGGTAATTACTAGAGGACAAATAACTGAAGTCCTGCTCACCAGTGAAGTGACTCTCATTTCTACTCACCCCTTCCTCAAAACTCTGTGTGAGCCTTGAAGTTTGTTATGCCTGGCTCTTATCTTGTAGAATGTTTTTAAGAACAAGAATCTCATTTTTTTCTTTTTTAAATTTATTTAACATATTTAGTTTTCAGCACTGATTGTCACAAGAGTTTGAATTACAAATTTTCTCCCCATTTCTACCCTCCCCCCCACTCCAAGATGACGTATATTCTGGTTGCCCTGTTCCCCATTCAGCCCTCCCTTCTGTCACCCCACTCCCCTCCCATCCCCTTTTCCCTTCCTTTCTTGTAGGGCACGATAAATTTCTACGCCCCATTCCCTGTGCATCTTACTTTCTAGTTGCATGCAAAAACATTTTTTTTTTGTTTTTGAACATCTGTTTTTAAAACTTTGAGTTCCAAATTCTCTCCCCTCTTCCCTTCCCACCCACCCTGCCTAAGAAGTCAAGCAATTCAACATAGGCCGCATGTGTATCATCATGTATAATCCTTCCACCATACTCATGTTGTGAAAGACTAACTATATTTTGCTCCTTCCCAACCCATCCCCCTTTATTGAATTTTCTCCCTTGACCCTGTCCCCTTTCCAAAGTGTTTGTTTTTGACTACCTCCACCCCCATCTGCCCTTCCCTCCATCATCCCCCCTTTTTTTATCTTCTTCCCTCTTCATTCCAGTGGGGTAAGATACCCAATTGAGTATGTATGGTATTCCCTCCTCAGGCCAAATTTGATGAAAGCAAGATTCACTCATTCCCCCGTCACCTGCCCTCTCCCCTCCTCCCACAGAACTGCTTCCTCTTGCCACCTTTATGCAAGATAATCCACCCCATTCTATCTCTCCCTATCTCCCTCTCTCAATATATTCCTCTCTCATCCCTTAATATATACATAAACATATATATATGCATATTCCTTTCAGCTACTATGATATTGAGGTCTCATGAATCATACACATCATCTTTCTATGTAGGAATGTAAACAAAACAGTTCAACTTTAGTAAGTCCCTTATGATTTCTCTTTCTTGTTTACCTTTTAATGCTTCTCTTGATTCTTGTGTTTGAAAGTCAAATTTTCTATTCAGCTCTGGTCTTTTCACTGAGAAAATTTGAAAGTCCTCTATTTTATTGAAAATCCATATTTTGCCTTGGAGCATGATACTCAGTTTTGCTGGGTAGGTGATTCTTGGTTTTAATCCTAGCTCCATTGACCTCTGGAATATCGTATGCCAAGCCCTTCAATCTCTTAATATAGAAGCTGCTAGATCTTGGATTATTTTGATTGTGTTTCCACAATACTCAAATTGTTTCTTTCTGGCTGCTTGTAATATTTTCTCCTTGATCTGGGAGCTCTGGAATTTGGTGACAATATTCCTAGGAGATTTCTTTTGGGGATCTATTTGAGGAGGTGATCTGTGGATTCTTTCAATTTCTATTTTACCCTCTGGCTCTAGAATATCAGGGCAGTTCTCCTTGATAATTTCTTGAAAGATGATATCTAGGCTCTTTTTTTGATCATGGCTTTCAGGTAGTCCCATAATTCTTAAATTATCTCTTCTGGATCTGTTTTCTAGGTCACTGGTTTTTCCAATGAGATATTTGACATTGTCTTCCATTTTTTCATTCCTTTGGTTCTGTTTTATAATATCTCGATTTCTCATAAAGTCACTGGCTTCCACTTGCTCCAATCTAATTTTTAAGGTAGTATTTTCTTCAGTGCTCCGTTGGACCACCTTTTCCATTTGACTAATTCTGCCTTTCAAGGCATTCTTCTCCTCATTGGCTTTTTGGAGCTCTTTTGCCATTTGAGTTAGTCTATTTTTTAAGGTGTTGTTTTCTTCAGTGTATTTTTCAGTATTTTTTTGGGTCTCCTTTAGCAAGTCATTGACTTGTTTTTCATGGTTTTCTTGAATCCTTCTCATTTCTCTTCCCAATTTTTCCTCTACTTCTCTAACTTGCTTTTCCAAATCCTTTTTGAGCTCTTCCATGGCCTGGGACCAGTTCATGTTTTTCTTGGAGACTTTTGGTGTAGGCTCTTGCACTTTGTTGACTTCTTTAGGCTGTATGTTTTGGTCTTCTTTGTCACCAAAGAAAAAATCCAAAGTCTGAGACTGAATCTGGGTGTGTTTTCGCTGCCTGGCCATATTCCCAACCAACTAACTTGACCCTTGAGTTTTTTCAGCTGGGTATGACTGCTTGTAGACTAAAGAGTTCTATGTTCCACGTTTTGGGGGGATGCGCCAGCTCTGCCACACCAGTACTGCTCCATCCCCAAGAACCCCCAACCCGGACTGGGCTTAGATCTTCAGCAGTCTGTGCACTCCTGTTCTGATCCGCCACTTAATTCCTCCCACCAGGTGGGCCTGGGGCCAGAAGCAACAGCAGCTGTAGCTGCTCCACCTCCGCTGCCCCGGGGCAGTGGCCGAACTGCGAACTCCTTCCACTTCCGCAGCTTTTCCCACTAACCTTCTCCGCTGTCTTTGGTGTTTGTGGGTTGAGAAGTCTGGTAACTGCCGCAGCTCACTGATTCAGGGTGCTAGGGCCTGCTCCGCCTGGCTCCTGGTCTGGTTGGTCTGAGCAGCTCACGCTGGGCTCTGCTCTGCTCCACTCCCAGCTCCCAGCTCCCAGCTCCCAACTCCCAGCTCCGTATGGGATAGACCTCACCCAGAGACCATCCAGGCTGTCCTGGGCTGGAGGTCTGCTTCCCTCTGCTGTTTTGTGGGTTCTGCAGTTCTAGAATTGGTTCAGAGTCATTTTTTATAGGTTTTTGGAGGGACTCGGCAGGGAGCTCACTGCTTTCCAGCTGCCATCTTGGCTCCACCTGAATCTCATTTTTTTAATGAAAAATGTGATAAGGAAGGGAGCCTTATACTACCAGATTTCATATGATACTAGAAATTAGTAACCATTAAGATAAACTGATACAGATGAATAGACAGAAATTTATCATTGGAATGAATTAAATACAAAACATACAAAACCGAAAGAAAATTATAAAATCATGTTTGATGCATCCAAAGGTCCCAATTACTTGGCTAAGTACTTGACTAAAAAAAAGATGGAAAACTGGAAAGGTGTCGGGAAGAAATCAGGTAGAGACCAACATCTTAAATCAAATACTGAAATAAATAACAAAAAGATATACAATTTGTATGTAGAAGGACATGTAAGCAAATTAGAGGAGCAAGGAAAAAGTACCTTTTAGATCTATGGTTAAAGTATGAATTCATGACCAAAGCATAGAGTGAATTACAAAAAATAGAACAGAAACAATTATAATTTTATAGTATTTTATAATCTTTTGTACAAGTAATACTAATTTAATTAAATCCAGAAGAGAAATGAGTAACTGGAGGAAAAATCTTTGCTGGAAAGTTTTTTGTTTGTTTTAAAAGAGTCTCATATAAAAATATACATAAAGAATTGGTTGCAATTTATAAGACTGGGAGACATTTCCCAATAAATAAATGGATAACAATATATACAAGCAGCTTTCAAAGAATGAAATAAATGCTATCAACAACTATATGAAAAAAATACTTCAAATGCAAATGAAGTTTCATCTCATGCTTCTTAAATAGGTGAAGATAACAAAAGATGAAAATAATGATCTTAATAAAAGTTAGCCTGGAAACAAAAGATACCCAAGGCACTTCACAAATAATATTTTATATGATTCTCACAAAAATCCTAGGAGATAGATGCTATTGTTACCTCAATTTAAAAGAAAAGTAAACAGACCCAGAGAGGTAAAGTGACTTCCACTGGCATCACACAGCTGATAAGTGTCTGAGGCTGGATTTGAACTCAGGATTACTTACTGCCAAGTCCACTTCTCTATCCACTGTGTCACCTAACTTGCTAAAATAACAAATGTTGGAGAGAATACATGCACCTCACTGCACTACTGGTGGAATTGTAAATTGGTTTTGTCATAAATGTAAGTGATTTGGAACTCTTTTCTCGAAGTTACTAGACTATTCACGTGCTTTGACTCAGCAATGCCGCTAATAGATCTAAACACTAAAGACATCACAGAAAGAATAATATGACTGATATTTTCCACAACCTTTGTGGCAGTTTGTTTTGCATTAAGCCTAAAACTGGAAAATTTGAGCCACTTACCTATGGCAGATGGCTTTAAAATTTTTGTAATATGAATGGAAGGGAAAATTCTTTTTCATTTTTCATATTTTATTATTTAATATTTTAGTTTTCAACATTGATTTCCACAAGATTTCAAGTTACAAATTTTTTCCCCATTTCTACCCTCCCCCCTCTCAAAGATGGCATATATTCTGATCACCTTGTTGCCCAGCCAGCCCACCCTTCAGTCACCCCACTCCCCTCCATCCCTTTATTCCCTTTCTCCTTACTTTCTTGTAGGGCAGGATAGATTTCTATGCCCCATTCCCTATATAACTTATTTCCAAGTTGCATGCAAAAATAACTCTTTTTTTGAGCATCTGCTTTTAAAACTTTGAGTTCCAAATTCTCTCCCCTCTTCCCTTCCCACTCACCCTCCCTAAGAAGGCAAGCAATTCAACATAAGCCACACATGTGTCATTATGTAAAACACTTCCACAATAATCATGTTGTGAAAGACTAACTATATTTCCCTCCATTCTATCCTGTCCCCCTTTATTCAGTTTTCTCCCTTGACCCTGTCCCTTTTCAAAAGTGTTTGCTTTTGATTACCTCCTCCCCTGAACTTCCCTCCCTTCTATCATCCCCCTTTTTTATCTCCTTCCCCCTACTTTCCTGAGGGGTAAGAAAGCCAATTGAGTCTGTATGTTATTCCCTCCTTAAGTCAAATACGATGAGAGCAAGATTCACTCATTTCCTCTCACCTGCCCCCTTTTCCCTTCCAACAGAACTGCTTTTTCTTGCCACTTTTATGCGAGATAATTTACCCCATTCTATCTCTCCCTTTCTCCCTCTCTCAATATATTCCTCTCTCATTCCTTAATTTGATTTTATTTTTTTAGATATCATCCCTTCATATTAAACTCATCCTGTGCCCTCTGTCTATATATATATATGTTCCCTTCAACTATCCTAATACTGAGAAAGGTCTCATGAATTACACACATCATCTTTCCATGTAGGAATGTAAACAAAACAGTTCAACTTTAGTAAGTCCCTTATGATTTCTCTTTCTAATTTACCTTTTCATGCTTCTCTTGAAGCATGGTCTTTTCATGGAGAAAGCTTGAAAGTTATTTTATTGAAAATCCATATTTTGCCTTGGACCATTATATTCAGCATTGCTGGGTGGGTGATTCTTGGTCTTAATCCTAGCTCATTTGACCTCCGGAATGTCATATTCCAAGCCCTTTGATCCCTTAATGTAGAAGCTGCCAGATCTTGGGTTATCCTGATTGTATTTCCACAATAATCAAATTGTTTCTTTCTGGCTGCTTGCAGTATTTTCTCCTTGACCTGGGAACTATGGAATTTGGCTAGAATATTCCTAGGATTTTTCTTTTGGAGATCATTTTCCAGGCAATTGGTGGATTCTTTCATTTTCTATTTTACCCTCTGGCTCTACAATATCAGGGCAGCTTTCCATGATAATTTCTTGAAAGATGATGTCTAGGCTCTTTTTTTTGATCATGGCTTTCAGATAGTCCAATAATTTTTAAATTATCTCTCCTAGATCTATTCTCCAGGTCAGTGGTTCTTCCAATGAGATATTTCACATTGTCTTCCATTTTTTTCATTCCTTTGGTTCTGTTTTATAATTTCTTGATTTCTCATCAAGTCACTAGCTTCCACTTGCTGCAATCTAATTTTTAAGGTAGTATTTTCTTCAGTGGTCTTTTGGACCTCTTTTTCCCTTTGGCTAATTCTGCCTTTCAAGTCATTCTTCTCCTCATTGACTTGTTGGAGCTCTTTTGCCATTTGGGTTAGTCTAGTTTTTAAGGTGTTATTTTCTTCAGTATTTTTTGCATCTCCTTTAGCAAGTCATTGACTTGTTTTTCATTATTTTCTTGCATCACTCTCATTTCTCTTCCCAATTTTTCCTCTACTTCTCTTACTTGCTTTCCAAATCTTTTTTGAGCTCTTCCGTGTCCTGAGACCAATTCATATTTTTCTTGGAGGCTTTTGATGTAGGCTCTTTGACTTTGTTGACTTCTGGCTGTATATTTTGATCTTTGTCAATAGCCTTCATCCTTTTTCACTGCCTCTTCATGTTCCCAGTCAACTACTTGTCACTTGAGCTTTTTGTCAGGGTATGACTGCTTGTAGGGTAGAGAGTACTTTGTCGCAACTTTAGAGGCTGCACTGCTGTTTTCATAACTACTTCTACTCCACCTTCACTGCAAGCTCTGCCATAGCAGTGCTCCTCCTCCTCCAAGATCCACCAACCAGGACCGCGACCCAGATCCAAGCAGGGCAAAGCAAGAGAAACTGCCTCTGTGCCAGCAAAGCACTCCTTGCACTGTGGCTCCCATTAGCCACTTGATTCCTCCCACCATGGGAGCCAGATTCTGGAAGCAGCTGACCCTGGAGCTCTGGAAGTAGATGCAGGAGTTTCTTGCTGCTGCTATTGCCACTGTTGTGCCACCTCCACCACCCCCAGGCTGGGGCTGGACCACTTTCACCCAGATCCAGCAGTTTTCCCCCAACCTGTTCCGTGGTCTTTGGCTTTTGTGGGTTGAGAATTCTGGTAACTGCCACAGCTCAATGATTCATGGCCCTCAGGCCTGCTCTTCCTGACTCCTGATCTGGCCTATATAAACAACTCCCTCAAGCAATCTTTTTTTTAAAAAAAAGTTATATAACTATTTCTTAATTTCCCTGGACTATTATCATAGGACTGTGTGTGTGTGTGTGTGTGTGTGTGTGTGTGTGTGTGTGTGTGTATCAGCAAGGCAAGATTCACAATATTGGTGGTGGCCATGGATATGCTTGTATAATTTGGAATTGCAAAATATAAGAGACTCTATATATAGAAGGCAGAAGTAAAATATTTATTCAGACACCAGAGGATCAAATCCCAAAATCAATAATTCCAATTTGACATAGCAGCAATCATATCCCCAAACTAGTAAGTCCATTTTAATGTAATAGCAAGAAAATTTAAACACAGTATTGAAACAAGGAGCCTAGCCATCCTATAACCTTCCCCTCTGCTAGGGCCTTCCTGTAAATACTCACTCATGAATCCTAACCATCTGCTTGCCTGCCTCCTCTCCTCTTGAAGTTTGGAGAGCCCTTGTAGTTCTCTCTCTTTCTCTGTCTCTTCCATCCTCTCTCTCAGTCTATCCAGTTCTCTCTCTGTCTCTCAGTCTCTTCCAGTTCTCTGTCTCCAAGCTTAATGGCTAGCCTCAGGATACACACGCACACACACACACACACATACACACACACACATATATCTCTGTCTGTGTATATCCTTCTTAGGGCCCAAAGGCTTCAGACCTAATCAGCAAAATAATTTGACTAGCAGCAACTGTTGAGGTGCAATACCCAAAAAGACCAGCAACAAGAGCTACCAGCACAGGTTCTTTGATCTGCTTTAATAGGGAAAGTAACTTTAAGGGTTTAACAATGTCACTTTAATCACACATATGTATATAAACTCACTTATTTCAGGAGGAAAAGCCAGCAACCTGAACTTTAAAGCAAACACAAACAAATTCCAAACATACACAATATAAATGGAGCAAATCACAATTCATAGTTACCAGGAAATCAACAACATCTGGGTTTACAAGCCAGAGGCTCTTAAAATGGCTGCCCAGAGTCCCAGGTCACTCTTCTAGTGCCTGAGAGCCCCAAGGGAGAACACTAACCTCTGGGTTTACATATCTTGCTCAGGATCAAAGGGTGTCACACTGTGCAACTCAAGCCCACATGACCTAAAAATGTCACAAACCTGGGACTCAAACCCACATGGCCCAAAAGCCTCTGGTGTCACAAACATGTCACTCAAACCCATGCAAACCAGGTTTTCCCTTGAGGCAAAGAGGTCATCAGAGACTCCTAATTTAATCAAAGAAACAAAGGCCAGACTCTTCAAGGGCACTTGATTAAATAAGTGCTAAAAGAGAAAACAGTAAAAAAAAAAAGGCTTGCCTTAATTAATATTACAGTGCGTGTGTGTGTGTGTGTGTGTGTGTGTGTGTGTGTATGCACAAGGGTGTGCATATACATACCTATACACATACATATACATATTCACACAAATATACCTCTGTGTGTTTGTGTGTGTGTGTGTGTGTGTGTGTGTGTGTGTGTGTGTCTCCATAGGCTCAATGAGACTCTTATATTTTCAGGTCAGACTAAAGTGATTAGAAGTTTCACATTTTTTCTCCCAACAGTGTACACCTACTTAATAACCAGAAGATATTTTCCTTCAGAAATTCTCAGTTACTCAGTTTTGTAATGTCCATGTGAATCTGGAAAAAGACAGCCAGACTGTTGCCTATAAAATGTTTCCTTAGAGCTGCTACTTTTGTGGTATTTTGAAATATCTACATCTGCCCAGATTTTGATTGTCTACAATATGGTTTATTCTGTGGCCTCGGTTGTCCTTTTATGCGCCTGACTAGATATGAAATGGGATGGACAGGAGAAAGAGGCAACCTAGTCACTTAAACCTGTGAAGTAAGTTTTGAGGGAATTGTTAAAAATGTGTGAGTCAAACTGACTCTATCTTGTAACTGAATTCTGTATCACATCCAGTTCCCTTTCTATTCAATTATGCAACTACTTTAATTTCTGTCTTGTGAAAAAAAACTTTATTCAATTATTTGAATTACAACAAAACTCTATCGCATTGTTTGAATGAAGCGCTGTGTATCTGACAACCTAGTCCATCTCTGCTTGTTGCTTAGAGATCTTTAACTAAGAAGCAATGTTATGCTGACCCAGGGATGTCTGAAGATCAATGCAAGGTGTTTTTCCACAATTATAAATCTCAAGCAACCCATATTCCTTATCTGAAAACTCTCCCTGTACTGCTTAATTATTTAATGTTTCCATGGTCCTTTGAGTGAATACACACACTTATGGGGAATGGGACATTTTTTTTCTTCTGATTTCAACGAATCGAATCTGTTCTCTTTCTTCCTCCAAATTCTAAAAACTCACTCATCCCACTCTCAACTCAGAAAGCTTCTAATCTTCACTTCAATTAGAAATCAGATTACCTAATCTTGTATACTGATTTATATCCAGTTATATCCTTTTAATAGTTTATTTTTTAATGCATAAAAATCAATCTCCCTGGGTACTGAGGGTCCAGGACCCAACTGAGGAGGCCTGGTCCAGATTTGTTATACAATTGCAGTGCATTGCTTAATAAACTGAAATGCTCAGAAGAGCAAACTTTTGTTTCTTCAGTCATTTCAGATTCCATCTGACACAGTTTCCATTTGTAAAGCTAGACAATCCAAATGACCAAGGTTCTATAATATCTTTAACTGAGAATAGTATTTCCAGAAAGCAGGAAAATGGTAACTCAGCTGCATTTGCTGCTCATTCAGCATCTCCTAGGCACGCGATCTCGCACAACTATATAAATTTTGGCTGTTTCAGCATTAGGGATACAAGGTCATGACCACGACTTTCTCCTCCATTCAATAGGAGGTTAGAGCACATTCTATTTTATGTTATTTATTTTAGTTTATAGTCACATGATCATTTATGCAAGGATACAAACTCCTGTTTGAATACACATGCCTATATGCATACATTCACATTTACACATATACTCTCATATACATATGCATGCATATATTTGTACACATTAATGGTGATGATTATGATAATTAAGAGGATGGTGATGATGATGACAGTGATGATGACAGTTAATATTTTATAGCAATTACTATGTTCCAGGTGCTGTTCCAATCATTTAAAATTACAAAATTATTTGATCCTCACAAGAGATCCAGGAGGTAGGTGCTGTTATTATCCTCACTTTATAGATGAGGAAACTAAATCGAACAGAGATTAAATGACTTGGCCAGGGTCAAAAAACTAGCAAGTGTCTGAGACTGAATTTGAACTCAGGTCTTCCTTACTTCAGGACTGGAATTTTTTTGTGCTACCAGTTGCCTCCACTGCAAATATAGAAATACATGCACTTATGTTATGATTGTGTTTTTGGTAATGTTTTCATGCCCACTTCTTTTATTCAAGTCATGTTTGTAATATCAAGGGTCATCTTATTTTGATTCTTAACTTTTAAGCAAAAAGTGAAAATTTATATATTCACAGCAGGATCTAAGAAGAGAATGTCATATGACATGGTGAATCTCCATTTCATTCCACTCGTTTATAATATCTATAGACACATATAGTTACATAAGCCAGTATATGTATGTGCACACACAAGTATTTATATGCCTGTAGATATATTGAATACATACATATGTGTGTACATATACATATGTAGCATATACGTACTTAGACATACTTAATATAAATATAATATATTAAGTTGTATGTGGAGAGTTAGATAAATTTATATTATATACAATTAAACATACATGTGCACACACATGTACATTTATATGTATATATACATACAAATATGTGTATACATATATGTGTGTATGCACACACACACTCACACAAATAACGCACCTAGATAGGAATATTTGTTGGTTGTTTGGTTGTTGTCCCTCATTCTTGAAGAGGACCAAAATGATATTGCTATGCTAGAGTCAATTTTCAATGTGTCTGACTACCTGGTCAAACCAATGTGAGCTCGGAATACTCTACCACAGGTCCACCACAAATGGTCCATGTGAACATTTGGGGCAGATTCTCTAAATTTGTGCATCCTGTATTTCCTTTGAGCTGTTTCAATTCTGCTTTGCTCATAGAGCATAGCCCCTTCTCTGATGTGGGCATACCATGCTGAGCTGTCCCGTGCCAGTGTCTCCCATGTCACACAATCAATTCTAAAGTTCTTAAGAGAGACCTTGACAGAGTCCTTGTATCGCTTCTTCTGACCACTATGTGAACACTTGCCCTGTGTGAGTTCTTCATAAAATAGTCTTTTTGGCAAGCATATATTTAGCAGTTGAACAACTTAGCCAGCCCATCAGAGTTGTGCTCTCTGAAGCAGAGTTTGAATGCTTGGCAGTTCAGTTAAAGAAAGGACCTCACTGTCCAGTATCTTATCCTACCAGATGATCTTCAAAATCTTCCTAAGACAATTTAAATGGAAGAATTCAGTTTCCTGGCATAGCCCTGGTAGACTGTCCAGGTTTCTCAGGCATACAACAATGAGGTCAGCACAGTGGCTCTGTAGACCTTCAGTTTGGTAATCAGTCTAATACCTCTTCTCTCCCATACTTTCCTTCAGAGCCTCGAAACAACACTGAGCTAGCTCTGGCAATGTGTGTGTCAACTTCATTATCAATATGTACATCTTTGGAATGTATACTACGAAGATAAGTGAACTTATCCACAGCATTCAGAACTTCTCCATTTACTGTAAGCAATGGTGTAGATGGTGTGGTGGTGGCTAAGGGAGCACCTGTGTTTTCTTGGTGTTAATTGTTAGGCAAAAACTAACACAAGCAGCAGAGAATCAATCCATACTTTGTTCCATCTCAATTTAAGAGGTGGCATTGTGTGCACCGTCATCTGCAAACAGAAAATCATGCATCAAAACTCTCTCCACTTTGGTCTTGGCTTGCAGCCTTTTCAAGTTGAAGAATTTACTGTCAGTGTGGTAGCTAACCTTGATTCTGTGTTCATCCTCATTGAAAGCATTTGACTACATAGCTGAAAATATCATGCTAAAAAGCATGGAATGTACGCAGTGACAGCCATATTGTTTGATGACTAACTTTGATAGACTTAGCTCTTCTTAGCAGTATAATATGCTAAGATACTTCCAAAAGGATCATGGTGAAAAATGATATCCACACACAGAGAAAAAAATACAGATTCAAAATGTAGATCGAAGCACACTATGTGCTCTCTCTCTCTCTCTTCTTTTGTTTTTTGTTTTGTTTTATTTGTTCTTTCTCATGATTCATCTCCTTGGATCTAATTCTTCTTTACAACATGAATAATGTGAAAATACGTTTAGTAAGAATGTATATGTAGAGCATATATCTATCAGATTGCATGCTCTCTTGGGGAGGGCAAAGGGGAGGAGGGTGGGGAAAATTTAAAAGTCAAAAGCTTATGAAAGTGAACTTTGAAAAATAAAAATAAATAATTTAAGGAGCAAGCACACAGCCTGGTGACTGGGAAAGCAGGAGAGCATTATCCATTATCCAGAACCTGGGCCCTCATGCCATCATGAAATTGGAGTACAATGCTGATGAACTTCTCATATATATACATATATGCACACACATGTATACATATACATTTCAAACACTGTATTTGATTGTATTGATTGTCTGTTTTCTTCCAACCTTCTTGAATGTTAGTGAAATATGAAGATCTTCTCTGCTGTTAATAGGCCTCATGTGGAGCTCATTAAGGGAGGCTTGATTAGGGGAAGCTTGCTTGTAGGAAGTACCTTTTGGTACTAAGTTAGTACCTTTTGGTGCTAAGTTGATTAGGCACTGAGTCATGAGAGTTGTGATACCTTCTGGCTCTGAGAAGTGTATCTGTACTCTGAGTTGGTATTTTGCTTTGGGGGTTTGCATATGAGAAGGATCTTTTGAGTTCCTAGTTGAGACTGAGTAGCTGTATGTTCAGAGCTCCCCAACTACTCAGATGTAAAGGCTCTCTTGATCCAGTGATGTATGTAAAGTGTATAGTAATATTGCTTTGATCAGGCTGTTAGAGCCCTGTCTATTGGTCTTTGTAGTGTCTAATTTCTTTGCTTGTTTTTCTCTGATGTTCAAGGTGCTGTCTTTTCCTCTGAACTAGTGAATGTAATTAAAGAAGATTGTTGACCCCTTAAAAAGTTATCTTTCTGAGTAAAGCAGACCAAAGAACCTGTGCTAGCAGGCCATCCTGGGGATGCTAGAGTGCTTGCTGCTACACCCTCCTTCCCTTTTCCTTCTGTGCATTAAAAGTAGCTCAGGAAGCCAGATTTTTGGCATTACTATTCTTAATGTCCCAAGCTTCCCCTCTGTTTCCACAATCCAGCTAGCAGCTTCTGTGGGGGTGTAAGATCCACCCACAGCCAGCACCCAGAAAGCTGCCAGCATGCTGGGAAAGCACAGGTTCTTTTGATCTGCTTTAATAAGGAAAGCAAGGTAAAGGGGTTGACAAGTTTATTTTAATTCAGCATACAGACAGCATTCACTTAGTTCAGGGGAAAAAGCCAGCACCCTAACTTCAGAGCAAATTACAAACAAAGTACAAATATCAACAGACAGACCCAATACAATTCATAGTTACCAACGTCTAGGTTCAGCCCGGGAGCTCAGAACAAGGGCTGGCCCAGAGTCATGTGCCACCAAAGCTGTAAGGAGGAGCTCCAAAGAACACACAGCCAGCCCCTGGTTTTTATATCTTTTTCAGCATCAGGGGTGAGTCACACATGCGACTCACCCACGTGACCTAGAATCGTCACAAAGAGGTGGACTTAAACCCATGTGGTCTAAAAGCCTCTGCTCCCCCAGACATGTAAACTAGGCCCTCTCTGGAGTTAGCCCCACCTTGGACCCCACCTTAGTTGCCAGTCCACACCCACTAAGGTTTTACACCTAATAGGGGTTTGGGCCTGGGGCTTAGCACTTAGTAAGGCTCAATGAATTACTCAAAGGGAACAAAAGCCAAACTATTCAAGGGCACTTGTTGAACTAAGTGCTAAGGAGCCCATTTTCGGTTACCAACACACCCTCCAATCCCCAATTAAAAACTAACTTTAAAATGTCTTCGAATAAATAAGTACAGTCAAGCAAAATCAACTTTGAACAGTTCCTATGTCCAAAATTACATAACTCTTTCTGTAACTGATTTCATCACCTATCCATCAAGTGTTGGATAACATGCTTCATCCTAGATCATCTCAAGATAAGTTTAATCATTGATTTCATCAACATTATCAAGTGTTTCAAAGCATTGTTGTTGATTTTTTATAGAGAACTGAGAGAAATTTATATATAAAAGATCCATTCCTCAATTGATAAATCACTAAAGGATATACACAGTTAGTTTTCAGATGAAGTAATGAAAGCTGTCTATAGTCATGTGGAAAAATACTCTAAATCACTATTGATTAGAGAAATGCAAATTAAAACAACTCAAATTAAAACACCTCACACCTATTAGATGTGCTAATGTGACAGAAAAGGAAAATGACAAATGTTGGAGGGGATGTGGAAAAATTGAGACACTGATGTTCTGTAGGTGAAGTGGTAAACTGGTTTAACTAATCTGTACAGTAATTTGGAACTATGTCCAAAGGGCTACAAAACTTTGTGTTCTCTTTGACCAAGCAATGCAACTACTAGGTCTGTATCACAAAGAGAAAAAGAAAAAAAACATTTAAATTGAACAAAAATATTTATAGTAAATCTTTTAGTGGTGGCAAAGTATTGGAAATTGAGGAAATGCCTATCAATTAGGGAATGGCTAAACAAGTTGTATATTGTGCTATAAGAAATGACGAGCAGTATACTCTCAGAAAATCCTGGAAAGACTTACAAGAACTGATGCAAAGTGGAATGAGCAGAACCAGAAAAACATTGTATACATTAACAGAAATATTGTATGATTATCAACTGTACATAACTTAACTATTCTTAGTAATACATTGATCCAAGACAACTGTGAAGCATTTATGATAAAAAATGCTATCTCTCCAAAGAGAGAACTGAAGAAGTCTGAACGCAGATAAAAGTATAGTTTTTTTAATTTTATTTTCTTTTTTCTATGTTTTTATACACAACATATGACTGCACAATGTATAACTTCTATCAAATCGATTCCTTCTAAATGAGGGGAGGAAGATAGGGAGAGAATTTCACATAATTTTTTAAAATGAATATTAAAAATTTCTTTAAATGTAGTTGGAAGAAAATAAAATATAAAATTTTGGATATTTTAGCTTCATGCAGGAATTTATATTTAGAGACTGCATTGGGAGACTGGTGACTTGATTGAAAAAAGAATGTGAATGCAAGGCCTAGGATCCCTCAGGACAACCTCCAAAACCCCAGCTAGGCCGTGGTTACTAATGGAAGTCCTCCTGATAAGGTGTTAGTTGTCTTTCTTCTCCTTCCTCTTTAACAGCTCCGCCTCTGGTTTCTTGGAGCCCAAGAAAGTTTGTGTCCTCTGAGTTTAGTTGATGATTTGGCCATTGTCTTTATCTACTAGTAATTGCAGATGGGGAATTTTGAATCAGTAGGCATCCTTGAAGACATTCTCATCTGGGACAAAGGCTCACTCTTTTAGACATATCCCTTTTTCCCTTGGTAGACTAATGTCACTGCTACTTCCCATGACATGATAATCACAGCTGTGGAGGCAGATGAGGTCAAATAACTCAGTCCTTATAACTAAAATGTACCTGTGCCATCACACAGGCACACACACACAGAGAAAGACACATGTAGAAAGGGGTATATTCTGTTTGATGCAGCCCTTTCCTCCATCCTAGAAGCAGAAAACAATCAGGTGGGTATCTTCTTACATACCAATTTTATATCTAGGAGCTTTGAAGCAGAAAATCTCTTCCAGGAGACAATTAGACAGAGTGTTGTTCAGGCCCTGTCTGTCTAGGGACAAGAAATGAACCTTGAAAAGAGGCCTTGGAATGTTTCCTTGGTGTCTTAGTGCATTCTTTATTCAAATTCTAATCCATGACTAGGCCATCACTCACCCCCTGTAGTAGGCACTGTTTGATCTCCCTTTAACTCTTGCTCTGCCTTGAGTGCTCCCAAAATATTTATTTAACACATGTTGTCAAGGGTATTTTCCCAAGCTTCCCTCTCCTGACATCATTCCTCTGGTCTTTTTGGCTTTGGCAATCTCTGATTCTATCTTCTCACAATTCTGACTCTTAGGTCAACCCATTTCTTTCCTGACAGTCAAACTGAGGCTTATGTTTTTCTTCTCTCCTCCATTCCATCCCCTTCCTTCTCCCTCCTTATTTCCTGCCCTCTCTTTTCTTCTTTTAATTTATCCCTCTCTGCTCTGAGCTGCTCTGGTGTCTTTCACCTCTGTCATATTCTTGCTTTGAGGAATCTCTGAGACCTTTGTCTCTCTTGCCTCTTGATGCTCTCCTTTCTTCTGTTTTTTTCCCCTACTTCTGTTCATTGACCTTTTAGATCTCAAATTGCTTTCTTCTCTTTATATATCTTAGATAATTTCTCCCTTATCTTTTCTTTTCCTCTTTATGAGACTCACTCCTTTCCATGCTGTGATATGCTCTGAGATCTCCTTTCTTCCCTCTTACTTCCCTGCTTGCATTGGAGATCTCCTTTCTCCTTTTCCTTCTCTAATCACTCAGAGGTGAATTGGTCTAAGGAATATACAGAAAGGGAGAAAACTCAAAGGCAGAGCACTGATTTAATGTTCTCACAGTCCTAGCCTTAGCCTTTCTGTTCTTAAATGATTGTCACATCCTGCATCATAAATCTGAAAATCTTGGGCTACCCACAGGGAATGGGAACTCCTCAGTTCTTTTCCAGGCTTTCCTTTTCAGTAAGAGAAGCTGCCCATTATCTCCCACCTGCACAGAGCAGAACTCAGGGTGCAGAGTATGAATATAGTATGAAGTTCTGTGATGAAACTGGGAGTCTGGAATACTATGTTAGGATTGTGAGGGTGGTGTTTGTTTTTTGTTTGTTCATTTGCTTGTTTTCCCATACACCAGTAGGGTTCTTTCTTAATTGTCTTCATCTGCACCTTGGCATACAAAGAGCTGATGCCTGGGTCCTTTTGCCTTTCGTTTTAGGAGAGATGGGAACCTACACTCAAAAGGGACAGTAATGGCTCGACTGGGCAAAAGGCATAAATTGAAGATACAACTTAGTCAGTGCCCAATGACATTCACATTTCATACTGATATTGGGTAAGATTTCTAATCTGATTTTTTTTTCTTTTGCAAGCCATGTGCGAATCATTTTACTGTAGCTCTAAACACTTGGCTCGAAAAGCTTATAGTCAATGATTATCTCTTAATACCTTTTTCAGCCTCAGTCAATGCCCTTTCCTTAATTTCCATAACAGCTCTATTGCCATTCTCATCACCTCTTAAAACTCCTAACAGCATGCTCTGTCTTTTTTTTCTAATCTGCTCTCCCCACTAATTTAATCTATCAATCAGATTAATCTCCACATTTCCCTCTTATCTATTTTTAAGCTTACCATTTCTTGGCAGCTACCTTTTAATTTTCCTTATTCATTCTTCACCAAGTCCTTATGCCTCTATCCTCCTTCGGCTTTTTATATTCTCCCTTACCCCTCTTTTTTTCTGGCTCCTCTTTCAATCTTCTTTCACAGAATCTACAAGTAGAAGACAATAGGAGGGTTTTGCCTTGGATACTAATATATTCCAATCCCTACCCTCCACCCCAAACTTTACTTTTGGATCCTCACAATGCCCTCACACTCTAATACATGTTTTGCCCTCCCGACAGCCTTCATTCATATAGGATTAGTTTTCTCTATTTTTTTCACCATTTTAAAAAATTGAATGATTGACTAAGTGGCCACTAAGCTGCATTCTATTTCTGAATCTGTGATAATAGATTGTCCCTAGTAAGAGTTATACCAGCTCCAATTATTTTTCATGGCTGTCTTGTTTCTTCTCCAACACACATTTTCAGTATTGCGATGCATGATGACGACATGTACCATGAAGTATTCTTTCCTTTACCTGGAAAGTGTTGTCACCTACTTCATTTAAATCTTTATGCAGCATATTTGGTCCAGTCTTTCATTTAGCTCTGATCCGTGCCCCCCTTTTTTGTCTTCTGATATAATTTATATGAAAATGTCAAGATTAATACAGTCCATTTCTATCAGTGTTGAAGCACGTTTCTGGTCATTGTGTAAGTATCTCATGCTTAGAAAAACAAGAATTAAGTTCATAGTTCCCTGTTATTTTAAACATTTGTAATTTTTAACACATTTAGCCTCACTGTCCATCACTTTCTTGTTGTCACCATAGAAATAGAAGTTATTGGGCAATAGTGAGGGACATTTTGTATTTTCTTTATTTTATAGGTTGCCATGACCAAAGAAAAGATTTGTTCTATTTCTACGACCCTACTCGAAGATTTGTCAGAGTGGTCAAATCAATTGCAGATGTATTCTACTCACAAAGGCCAGGAAAACCCAGAGTTACTTCTACACTACAATGCAAACTAGCAATTTTAAAGTAATTACATAGAGAAAAATAAAAGAATTAGATATATATGTGTGTGTGTATATATATATGTATATATATATATGTATATATATATATACATATATATATATAAGCTATGCCTTTGTTCAGTGCCATCTGACATATTTGTGAAGCACTTAGCTCAGTGACTGACACACGGCAGGCACCGTTTAAATGCTGAGTTCTCTTATTGTTAATTATTATTGTTGTATTGGTATTTGATTAACTACTTGATTCACGATATTTGCCTTTTTTATAGAACTTTGACATTGTTTCCAATTAATATACCAAAATTTACAAAACATTACTCAACTGATGTGCTTGTAGGTTGTTTTGAGATTTGATTATACTTAATCATTAATACCTTAGGGGCAGCTAGGAGCATTTCCTTCTTTTAAAGGTATTTTATTTGATTGAAAGGTTGGGTATGTTTTGTGATTCCTAAAATATTTTCAATTTAAGGTTCAAAACATTTCTCACAATCTTTATTGAAATAAAAAAAATGTAATAAAATGTCTTTCCCCCTACATCTTAATTATTAAATTTGATCATTTTATAAGTTGATAGATTAATATTTATAAAGGTGATAATGCTTATTAATAAATAATGATAAAATAATTTATTGTATAACACCTTATAGTTTGCAAATCACTTCCCATATTATCTTGTTTTATCCTGACAAACACATTATAAAATAGCTATTATTTTTATTCCATTTAATGCAAGAGGCAACTGAGGTAAAATAAAGTTTTTTGTCTTGCCCAGGGTCACAGGATATTCTGTGTTAATTTCTCATTTAAAATGGTCATTTTTATTATTTTATTTTTAATCATACTTTAATAATGCTTGTTGAAAATATTCTTACATATCTAGACTTTTGGAATTAAACTTATGAAGTTATCTTTAGAACATCAAAGTGAAAACCACCAAAAGAAAAAGAAAGGTTCCGGATTGCAAGACAGACTTCTCTTGTCATGTCTATGTTATTTACAAATATTTTGTAAACTTTCATAACCGGGATACCAAGGAAAAATACAGGAAATACAAACCAGTCTCAGTTGTTTAAGTATAATTATATCAGAATTCAGGCCAACACAGGTTTTCTCAAAGTACCCTAAGTGGAGTTCCATCATCTTCCATAATACACTTTAAAAATTAAACAAACCTTTCATTTTTCCATAGGAATTTTGAGCACAGCTCTTCACAAGACTTGGAGAAAATGATGCTTACTGACTTGGTGTTGGGCATTCTCTTTCTTATTCAGTTGGGAGTTGGCATTCTGGGGAATTTCTTCCTCCTGGGACTATACGCCTTCACTTTACTCATTGGACAAAGTCTGAGGCCCATAGAGTGCATTTTTGCCCACTTAGCCTTGGCCAACTCAGAAGTACTTCTCTCAAGGGGAATTCCTCTGACAATTGTCTGTTTTGGCTTCAAAAATTTCTTGGATCATGTTGGGTGTAAACTTATTGTTTATCTTCATAGTGTGGCCCGAAGTGTTTCCCTCAGCATCACCTGCCTTTTGAGTGGTTTTCAGGTCATCACCATCAGTCCCAGCAACTCCAGGTGGGCAGAACTCAAAATCCAAGCCCAGAAGTGCGTTGTCCCTGCCTGCTTCCTCTGCTGGTGCTTCTACCTGCTGATACATTTCACATTGCTTGGGACTATGCATAACTCAAGGTATATGACTAATTACACAAGGTTGTGGCATCTGGGATATTGTTCAATTTTAACTCCTGCCTCTTTTAATGCTGCACTTTTTGCAATTGTCTTTTCCATTCCTGATGTTATGTGTGTGGGATTCATGATCTGGGCCAGTGCCTACTTGGTGATTCTCCTACACAGACACCATCAGCAAGTAAAACATATTCATAGTCCTCATCTCTCTCCTAGATCTTTCCCTGAGAAAAAAGCCACTCATGCTGTCCTCCTAGTAGTGAGCACATATACCTCTTTTTATTCCATTAATTCTAGTTTGTCATTGTACCTCTTTAAAATCGATAAACATCAGCCCTGGTTTGTGGCCATGTCAGACCTCCTAGCGGCATGGTTTCCAGCCCTCAGCCCTTTTGTGCTTATCTTCTCTGACTCCCAAGTCCTCAAATATTGGTATGCCCTGTGGCATAGGAGACATTCCTGCACACTTCGCCACTATGTCCACTGCATATGCCACAATAACCAAACTCCCTGCCAACATCTTTAACACTATGAAAAATTAATGTCTTTCAAAGGCTGGTAGGAAAATGGCAAGGTCACTGGAATCCAAGTATGACAGGACCTAATTCTAGGAAGGATCATTTATTCAAACTCTTTCATCTTTTAGAAAAAACATTCCAGTTCAGGTATTATAAGTCCTGCTCTTGGTGAAAAGATTACAATGGGACATAGTCAGTTCTTAAACTGTCTCCTGATTTCAAATCCATTTTTTTTCCATTTCAAACTCAAATAGAAACAGAGGCTAAAAAACAAAACATAAAGGTCTCTGTGACTTACATAATGACTTTGTTTTTAAAGATAATATTAAATGTAATGTATGTTTTCTGTTGTTTTTAATTAAAAATTTCTTTAAAAACTCTTTCAATTACATCTTAATTCAATTCATATACAATCCAATTCATACATAATCCAAGTCATACACAGGAGTGTCATGGGCCACATATGTGGCCCCCTGGCCTCTCTGCATTAGATTGCACAAGTGCAATGTTGTATGAACAACCTTTCTTTCATTTCCTCCTTCTCATCTTGAGTTCTCTATGTTGCAAAATGTCTTTAAATATAATGTGAGAAAATATGGTGTGGAAATAAGGTGCTCAATTTAGAAATATGAATACTTGGTATCTAATCCCTGTCATTTCACAGTACCATAACATTTTAAAAGTCTTGAAATTCTCTGAGTCTCAGTTTTTTTCTGTACAATTGTGATGATATTTGTTGCAATATCTTCACAAGGTTATTTTTTAGACCAAAAGGGTCTAAAAAAAATCTATAAAAATTAAAAATCTATAAAAATTCTATAAAAAATCTTCGAAAAATTCAAAACACTAAATAGATTTTCTTATCACTATTATTAAAAAATAATTCATTTTATAGCAGCTCTCTTTGTGGTAGCCAAGAATTGGAAAGCAAAGGGATGCCCATCAATTGGGGAATGGCTGAACAAGCTGTGGTATATGAAGGTGATGGAATACTATTGTGCCATAAGAAATGGGGATGATGCAGACTTCATAACAACCTGGAAAAACCTACACGACATAATGCTGAGTGAGCGGAGCAGAGCCAGGAGAACGTTGTGCACAGCCACAGATATGTGGATTCTTTGAGGACCTACCCTGACATACTGCGCTTCTCTCAGCAACCTAAAGGGGCAAGGACAACTCCAGGGGACTCACGATGGAGAATGCTATCTTCATTCAGAGAAAGAACTGCGAAGTTTGAATACAGACTGAGGCACACTACATGCTCGCCTTTTCTGCTTCTCTTTTGTTTTTGTTTTTGGGGTTTTTTTTGTTTTTTTTTTGTTTGTTTGTTTTTTTTTTGGTTCTGTTTCTTCTTTCTCATGATTCATTCCATTGGTCAAAATTCTTCTCCACGACTTGACTAGAGCATAAATTAATTCAATGCGAAGTTATACATGACAGTTATATGAGACTTCATGCCGTCTTGGGGAGGGAGGGGGGAGGGAGGGGAGAAAAACTGGAACTCAAAACTATGTAGAACCGTGAGTGGTAAACTAAAAATAAATAAAGAAAAAAATATATAAAAAATAAAAAAAATTAAAAAAAGAGGCACTTAAAAAAAATAATACATTTAGTTATCTCTTACGTCTTCAACTTCCCTTGAACTCAATCTTAATTTTGTTATAATTTCAGCCTCAAGTCATGGATTAGCAAGGATTATGCTGTCCATCTTCGGACAGATAGGAGATAGATTCCAAGTACCAAGTTATACAATGTATATAGAGAGATGCATGTATAGATAGATTATAGATAGAAATGTAGATCTTGATATATGATTATATATTTGTATTATGTATGGATATACATTGCTATATATAATAAATATGAGTATATATCAAGATTTTGGTATTCATCTATATCTATTGTGAAAAGATGAAAATTATTATCTCTGATTTCTTCTATACTGATTTCTACTGTATTGATTCTATAATGTAACTGATTTGTGCCATACTAATTTTATAGTTTATCTATATCCACCTGCTTTGAGTTGAGTTCAGAAACCCTGCCGAGTTAGCTCAAAGAGAGCTTAGTTCAAAGGTAACTTTATTATTTATCATTCCTGTATGCCCTAGGATATTTCATAGATCACCATTGTTAACTCCACAAAATGACCACTCCCAAAAGATATGTCATCTGTCCTTTTCTGGCCTTGAGGAGCTAATGGAGTTTTTATCTCTTCTAAGGAGACAACAAGTCTGTTATTTGTGATCCCATAGCAAAACTACAAGATACAGATGGACCCCATAAAACAATGAACATTTCTTGATTGTTAGAGAGGATCATGATTAGGTTTGCCTGAATGCCTGGGTACCTTACCTGAATGCCAGCCACCTTTCTCAGTATAGCCAATCATAATGTTCCTGCCCTAACCTTACAACCTATCACTTTTTTTCCAGGTCTACCAAGACCCTACCTTTGTGGTGTCTTAATGAAGAGTGTCCCCTTCTTCTCTGGGGGTCACTGTCTTTGCTTACACTGCTGACTTTTTTCCAAACAGTTATACATATCATTCTTAGTAAACTGATCTAGCTTAGAGTCTGTACCTCAGTCTGCCTTTATTACATTCACTTGCCACACTATCTACATATCAATCTTTATATATTTATCCCTATCTAACATCTAGCCATTGTTTATTACATGGGCAATGCTGTGAATTGTTTTTGCATTATTTTGCATACTTTTATTTTTTTAATGGAGTAGAGAATGAAAAAAATCATTATCCTAATTAAAAAGAAGTAATGTTAATATAAAGAGTACATCATCATCATCATTATATAAAATAAGGAGTATAGGTGAGAAAAGCCAGCTGTATGACATATTCCTGTTTCATTTACATGAGTTTCAGTAAGGTAGCCAGAGAATAATGGGACTGATGGGGTTATTGGGATGATAAATGTTTGTGAGGAGCTATCAAAATAGATGACACTTACTCACTTGGTCTTCCTGTTTACCTTCTTTCCTCTTTCTTTGTATTTTTTTTTGCTCATGACTCTAATAATAAGAAATTGGAAGTTCTACATCCTTCTTCTTGTTCCCTTGTTTATTCCTCCCTTTGTCCTCCCTTTCCTTCTTCTTTTTAAAACCCTTGAAACATAACAAATATGCACCAATTCCTCTATTATTGTTATGTGTGTCTATATCCATCAAAATTCATTGAAAATAATTAAGATTCTGAAGACTGCTTTTTTTTCTTTCTTAGATTTTACAACTCTATCCTTCAGGTCTTGCCAATGGTACAAATAAATTTTCCTTTCTAGGTTTCACTCCATGCTTGTATGTTTTTTTTCAAAGTTTCTCTTCAGTTATGTTCTTTAATATGAAATACTTGGAAGTCCTCCATTACACTTCCATGTAACTTGAACAACAAGATGGCAGACTAGATGTAGTCTCTGATGATGTGACATGACCTCTTGAACCTATCAGAAACAGAAATCATGCTCCAAAGATAAAGCAACTTCAGCTGTTGGTATGGTCTAGGGCACAAAGAATCCAAAAGAAAATTTAGAACCCTAGAGACAGATGCTTACTGACCCTGAGATCACTTAGCTGGCCTTCCACACCTTCCATGCTACTGACAGCAAGGCTATACTAGCAGACCCAAGGACGTGACACAGGCTTTCACTAAAACCCCTCCTGCACACAGTATTCCCCTTTTCCTTTCCAGCATTGTAGAAACCATGGTTTCAGGCTTCAGAAGTTTGCTTGGGCATCAATAACCAGGGTGGAGCAAAGCCCTTCAGGAGCAAAAGACTGTTGGTTACTGAAGCCTTACTAGCTGTATGACCTAGAATAAATTACTTACCCTCTGTTTACACCAATTTCTTCAACTGTTTTCTGCCTTCCATTGTTTTTAGAATCAAAGGAGATGGTGTTGTAAAGTGTTTAGAAAAATGTCTGAGACAAAATATTCTCCATCTAAATGCTACCTATTAGCATAGCTAGTCTTATATTCTTAATAATAATTCACACCTCCTGATTTCATAGAAATCTTTCTTAATATTCTTAATATTTCTTAATATTCTTAATAATAATTCACATGCTCCTGATTTTATAGAAATCTTTGAACATTGACTATTCTTATGAATATTATTTTTTATTTTTCTTTGTACTCTGTATAGTCATTCACAAGTTTTATTGTTGTTTCTATGATTCTTTTCTTTAACACACTTCCCTTTTTTTAGGAAATATAAAGTATCCAAATTAAGTGTTTTAACTTTTTTTACTATTTATAATATTGTGATACACTACATAGAGTACATATTTAATATATCTCTTTTTTGTATCTATTTATACTTTCTCTCTGCCCTAGCTTGGAATGAAAAAAAGAGTTGCATCAGAATCTATTCTTATACATATCTTTTTTTTCTTTTTCCTAGTGATTTTTTTTCCTTCATCGTATGCTGGCTTGGGTAACATTTAGCTAAACTGTAAAAGAAGGTTGTAAACAAATTACAGGTTTCATTTAATAGAGGAGAAAACTGACATTTCACATAAGTTTCTAACATAAATGTAACCTATGGCTCAAAGGGCTGTTTTTATAAGAATTTTTTTCATTGGTGAAGTGTAATTCCTCAATGCCCCATGCCTGTGTGAAATAAAGTGCTGATAGGAACTAGAAAGAAAAGAGAACCTGTTGTTATTGTGGTTGTTGTGGTGGTGTTTGGCTTCTGGCTTGGAAAGAAGTCATATTGTTTCAGACTCTCTTCAGACACTTGAAGGGAGAAAGTGACTGGGAGGAACCAACACATAGAAGAGCTGACCCCTTGATCATATCCCTATGCCCTTTGGGAAAGATCTAAGACTCCCCTCCCTCTCTAGGCTGAGGTGGGTTATCTTGCTCCCAATTAGACAGATTATTCTCTCCGTATTGCCTGATATATAATGGCCTATGTATGCTTTCTCTGATTTTTGTTCTGCTTTTGATCTAGTCGAGTAGATTTATTTGCTATTTATTTTGCATATTTGTTGTGACATCTGGTGGGAATGCAGTCGAGTGCTGGGAAAAGAAGTTGGAGCAGTCCTTCCTTGTTAATGGATAACAACCAGAAGAACAACTTAAACCTAAATATTACTTCCCTAGACTAATCATCCTTAGTGGAGAAAAGAAATATAATTCAAGCACAGTGCTCCCTCTCTCTGAGTGGAGCAGAGTGGTCAACCTTTGGCCTCAACCTCCTGCTTCCCTTTAGAAGGGAGATCAGTTTCCTTAGAGAAGGATGGAGGAGGGTTACTCTAGAGATATCTATTCTTGCTTCCCTGCAAGCCATATTTTCATTCATGTGTTCACAGATAGCCCCCATGGCATAACAACTTACCAGAGTACACACACACACACACACACACACACACACAGAGTGAGAGTGAGAGAGAGAGAGAGAGAGAGAGAGCACATTAAGGAAGAGATAAGACTGTAAGAAATGACCCACAACTTCATTACTCTTTTGATTGAATTATGTCTTCCAGAAATGAGAACTTTATCAGTGAGTGTAAGAAAGTGGTCCCTTACTGAGGAATGTTTAACCTTTCAAGAAAGTCCATTTCTTCCTGGTGATCATTGTAAGGGGTGGAGTAGATAAAGTTATCAGACCCTAGAAATAGAACAGAAAAAGACATGAAGGTAAAAAAAGGCATTACTACTACACTTAGGAATATTATATTTATGCAGGAATTCATGTTCAGTAACTCCATTGGGAGGCTGGGAAGTTGAAGGAAAGAGTGCAGATGCACGGCCTGGGATCCCTCAGGACAAACCCCAAAGCCCAGGCCAGGCCCAGGTTACTAATGGAATTTCCCATAATAAGGTGTTGGTTCTCCTTTTTCAGCCTGTGCCAACCTCTTTAACAGCTGCACCTCTGGACTCTTGGAGTCCAGGAAAGTTTCTCTTCTCTCAGTTGTGTTGATAACTTGGTCATTGTCATTTTTCATTAGTAATTTCAGGTGGGAAATTCTGAATAGTGGGAATCCTTGCAGACATTTTCATCTGGGGCAAAAGTCCACTTTTATAGAAATCTCTTTTTCCCTTGGCAGATTATTGTCCCTGGCCCTACTCATGATGTGATAATCAAAGATCTGGAGGCAGATAACCTGGGCTTTATACCTAAAATCTGCCTGTGCCATCACACATGCACACAGACACACATGCACACATACACACACACAAATACACACACACACGCACACATGCATACAAAGGGGCATATTCTGTTTGGTGAAGCCCTTTCCTCCATCCTAGAAAGAGAGAACAATCTGGTGAGTGTCTTCTTATATCTGTTTTACATCTAGGAATTTAAAAGCTGAAAATCTCTCTCGGGACACAGAGAGTTAGATTGCTGTTCAGGCCCTGTCTGTCTAGGGACAGGAAAGGGTCCTTGAAAAAGCTGTGGAAGAGCCCTTGGAATTTTTCATTGGTATCTTAGTGCATCTCTGTCTTTATTGAGATTCTCTCTCCTAGTCCATGACCTCATCACCGCTAACAGGTGATCTTTCAACTTATCTGTTTTCCTCAGTTTGAGAGCTTCCTAGATGTTTATTCAGCACATGCCGTCAGGGACATTTTCCCAAACCCCAGTCTCCTGACATTACTCCTCTGCTCTTCTTGGCTTTTACAGTCTCTGTTACTATCTTCTCTGCATTCTGATTATTATGTCAGTCTTTTTTTCCCTTTCCTAAGAGTCAGATGGAAACTTTTGTTTTTCTTCTTTTTCCTCCCTTTGCTTCCTCTTTCTTCTTCTCTTCATTAATGTTATCTCTCCACTGTACACAACCACAGACATATGGATTCTGTGAGGACCAACCCTGACAGACTTCGCTCTTCTCAGCAACACAAGGTGCAGGCACAACTCCAAAGGACTCACGATGGAGAATGCTATCTACATCCAGAGAAAGAACTATGAAGTTTGAATGCAGATTGAGCCACACTTCATGCTCGCCTTTTTCTCTTCTCTTTTGTTTTTGTTTTTGGGTTGGGTTTTTTCTTTTTTGGTTCTGTTTCTTCTTTCTCATGATTCATTCCATTGGTCATAATTCCTCTCCGCAACTTGACTAGTGTATAAATTAATTCAATGCGAAGTCATTCATGGTAGTTATATGAGATTCCATGCCATCTTGGGGAGGGAGGGGAGAAAATCTGGAACTCAAAATTATGTAGAACCGTCTGTTGTAAAATAAAAATAAAAATAAATATTAAAAAAATGTTATCTCTCCCTGTTCTGATATCAAAAGAATGCTTTTGCAGCATGCTGGTAGCATTCTTGTTGTTGGGCTTTCACCCCCACAACAGCTGCTAGCCGGATTGTTGAAACAAGAAGTCTCAGTGGCCCTCCCAGCCTCTCAAACTCTACTTTCTTAATAAAATAGAAATCTTCTGTACAATATCCCACTAGAATCCAAGAGATTCTGATGTTGATCATCTAGTTTCTGCTTGAACCCTTCCAGTGATAGAGAGCTTCCTAGTGCTTGAATCGGTTAATTCCTCTGTGGGACATCTCTGACTGTAATATTTTTTTCTTCATCTTGGCCAGAAGCCTGACTGCATTCAATAACATAGACTTTTTTGAGATACTTTGACTAGACCATGGTGCAACTCCTGAATTTGAAATCTGACACAGCTGAGGTTCAGAGGTGAAAGAATTTCTTGATGCCCCAGGAAATTGTGGATTCAGGACTTGAACTCATTCAGCACTTCTCCCATTTTTCACAGTCTTTCTCATATCATAATCTTTCACTGAAAGTAATTGAATAATCATAATCACCATTCTCTGCATCTGAAACTGTAAGTAATATAGGTCAGGGGAGTTGTATTCATGAGGGCAACTAGGTGATTTCTTAGAATAGCCTTACTTTTCTTTGATATCAGCTCCATTTGGGCCATTTTTCTCTTGGTATTTTCAATGTAAAGGTTTTTTTAATTATGGTTTTTTTAATTTTATTTTTAATTTATGGAATAAAACAAATATTTCCATAACATTTTACGATAAAAAAAGAGGTAGTTGTATATGAAACTGCAAATCTACTACGCACAACTTGCTATTCCTTTTAAATATACAACTAAATTATTGTCCATACTTCTTTTTTTTCTTCCTTCCCCCTCACTCTAGAGATGACTACCATTAGAAATATGTGTATGTATAATCCACACATATACAAACATATATGAATATGTACTTATATGTGTATATGTATATAAAATTTCTCTATACATACTTCTATTTATCAGTTCTTTCTCTGGATGCAGATAGCATCTTTCTTCATGTGTACTTCATAGTTAACTTTGGTATTTATAATAAACAAAATAACTTATTCTCTCAAAGTAGTTCTTAAAACGATATTGCTGTTACTATATACAATATTCTCTCGGTCCTGCTCATTTCACTCTTTGCTATTTCGTCTAAGTCTTTCCAATTTTTTCTAAAATCATTGAACACATCATTCCTTTTTTAAAAAAATAATTAAATTTATCTTTTTATTTAATTTTGGATTTATGGAATAAATAAACAATTTCATTACATAGTTAAATAAAAGATGATAGTACATGAAACTACAAATCTAGCAGGACAACTTGTTCATTTCAAATATACAACAAAATTACCATGTAAATTTCTTTATTTTTCTTTATTCTTCCCTCTCCCATCCCTCCCTAGAGATGGTGACCATTAAAAACAAATAGTTATATATATATGTAAAATTATTCTATCCGTACATCTGTTTATCTCTTCCTTCTCTCAGTGTAGATAGTATCTTTCTTTATATGTCTTTTATAATCAACATGGCTACTTGCAACAGACAAAATAACTTATCTGCGCAAAGTTGTCCTTAAAATACTACGGCTGTTACTAAATACAATGTTCTCTTGCTTCTGACCACTTTGCTCTTCATTATTTCATGCAAGTCATTCTAAGTTTTTTTCTAAAATCACTGAGCTCATCATTTTTATAGCATAGTAGTATTCCATATCAATCATATACCACAACTTGTTCAGCTGTTCTCTAATTGATGGGCATCTGTAAATTCCAGTTCTTTACCACCACAAAGAAAGCCACTATACTTTATAACAGATAAGTTCTTTTCCCTTTCCTCTAATTATCTTCATAAATAGACCAGATAGTGTTATTGCTGAGTCAAAGTGTATAGGTAGTTTAATAATGCTATGGACATAATTCATTACAATCATATACCAAAACTGTCTATAAAAAATTTCCCAAGTTTTTGCTTTCCTTCTAACCTTGGCTACATTTGTTTTCTTTGCACAATAACTTCTTAATGTAGTAAAAATTATCCATTTCACACCTAACTTGCTCTCTGTCTCTTGCTTATACACAAATTGTTTGCCTATCCATAAATCTGATAAGTAATATGTTCTGTACCCCTTTAGATGCCTTATAAAATCTTTCTTTGTATCTAGGTCATGTATCTATTTTGACTTTATCTTGGTAAATGGTGTCAGATATTGGACTATACCCAGTTTCTACCAAACTGCTTTCCAATTGTCTCAATATAGTTTTTTAATCAAATAATGAATTCTTATCCCAAAATCTTAAGTTTTTACACTTGTCAAATACAAGGATGTTAGGTTTATTTGTTGCTGTTAATTGTATGTCCACTCTGTCCCATTGATCTACCTTTCTATTTCTTAGCCATTACCAAATAGCTTTGATAATTACTTTCTTATACTACAGTTTAAAATATCATGCTGCTAATCCCCCTTCTTATATATTTTTTCATTATTTCCTTTGATATTCTTGACTTTTTGTTTTTCCAAATGAATTTTGTTATTTTTTCTAATTCAGTAAAATATTTTTTTGGGAATTTAATTGGATGGCATTGAGTATGTACATTAATTTGGGTAAAATGGTCATTTTTATTATTTGACCCCACCTACCCATGAGCAACACCTCTCTGACTATTTTTTTTATAATTAAGATTTTTTTTTATTTTTAGTTTACAACACTCAGTTCCACATAATTTTGAGTTCCAGATTTTCTTCCCCCCCTCCCCCTTCCCTTCCCAAGATGGCATAGAATCTGATATATCTTCTCCATATAACTTCACATTGAACTTATTACGTCAAGCTGTAAAGAAAAATTATGACCAATGCAATGAATCATGAAAAAGAAGAAACAAAACCAAAAAAAAAAAGAGAGAAAAAAATACAAAGGGGAAAAAAGGAGAGCAAACAGTGTGCCTCAATCTACATTCATACTCCATAGTTCTTTCTCTGGATGTAGATAGCTCTCTCCATCATGAGTCCTTTGGAGTTGTCTTTGCACCTTGCAATGCTGAGAAGAGCAAAGTCTATCAAGGTTAGTACATCACAGAATCCATATATCTGTGGTTGTGTATAATGTTCTCCTGTTTCTGCTCTGCTCACTCAGCATTGTACCGTGTAGGTTTTTCCAGGTTATTGTAAAGTCTGTCTCTTCCCCATTTCTTATAGCACAATAGTATTCCATTACCTTCATATACCACAACTTGTTCGGCCATTCCCCAATTGATGGGCATCCCCTTAATTACCAATTCTTTGCTACTACAAAAAGAGCTACTATAAATATTTTTGTACATATGGGTCCTTTTCCCACTTGTGTGATCTCTTTGAGATATAGCCCTAGGAGTGTTATTGCTGGGTCAAAGGGTATGAAAATTTTATAGCCCTTTGGGCAATTATTTAAATCTGATTTTATTTGTATAAAAAGCTTTTATTAAATAATTTTGCTTACATAGTTCCTGGGTTTGTTTTGCCATGTGTACTGCCAGATATTTTATATTTTTAGGGTTACTTTAAATGGGTTTTTAAGCTATCTTTTCTTGCAGAGTGTTGTTTGTGATATGGAGGAATGCTTATGATTTATGCACATTTACTTTCTATCCTGCTACCTTGCTAAAATTATTCATTGTTTCAAGAAACTTTTAAGTTGATTCTGTGGGATTTTTCAAGACCATCATCATATCAACTAAAGAAAGAGATAGTTTGATCATCTCATTCCCTATTCTGATTCTTCAGTTTCTTTTGCTTCTCTCATTGCTATTTCTAGGATTTCCAATAAAATATTAAATAATACTGGTGATTATGGGCATCTTTTTTCACACCTGATATTACTGGCAAGGCCTTCCAATCCAGATTAAAAATAATGCTTGCTGATGGCTTTAGATTTTTTTTATCAATTTAAGGAAAAATCCATTTATACCAATACATTCAAACTGTTTTTAAAAGAAATGAGTGTTGGACTTTACCAAAAACTTTTTCTGCATCTATCAATATAATCATTTTTTTAAAAAATCTTTTATTATTGATGTAATGCATTATATTAATAGTTTTCCTTATGTAAACCATCCTTGCATTCCTGGTACAAATCCTACTTGATCATAATGTATAATCTTTGTAACGTATTGCTTTAATCTTTTAGCTAGTATTTTATTTAGGAGTTTTACATCCATATTCATTAATGAAATTGGTCTATAATTTTCTTTGTCTGTTTCTACTCTTCCTGGTTTAAGTATCAGTATAATGCTTTTTTCATAAAAGAAGTTTAGCAGAATTCCTTCTTTACTTATTATTCTAAGTAATTTATTTAATATTAGAATTACTAAATCTTTAAATGTTTGATAAAATTCACTCATAAATCCAACTGGTCCTGGTGCTTTTCTCTTAGGAAGCTCATTTATGGCCTCTTCAATTTCTTTTTCTAAAATAAGTCTATTTAGAGCTTTTATTTCCTCTTCTGCTAATCTAGGTAATTTGTATTTTTTGGTAATTATTCTTCCATTTCACTTAAATTGTTAAATCTATTGGCAAAATAACTCCTCATAACTGCTTTAATTTCATCTCCATTAGTGCCATATTCTCCCTTTTTGTTTTTGATATTTAATTTTCTTCTATCTTTTTCAATCAAATTAACCAATGGTTTACTTTATTTCTTTTTTCCCCTAAAACCAATTCCTAGTTTTGCTTAGTAATTCAATGTTTTTAAACTCTCAGTTTTATTAACCTCACCTTTAATTTAAGGATTATCTTTTGCTTATCTTTGCATCCCCTGTACTTAGCACAATGTCTAGCACATTATAAGTAATGAAAAAGGATTACTGACTGAATGACTTGCTAAATGGCCTATAAGGGCTATTCCACCTCTAAATCGATGATATAAGATTATTCTTGGTAACTGATGTGCAAGCTCCAATTATTTTGCATAGTGGTCTTATTGCCAATGTATATTGTATGTACCATAATACAAGATAACATGTGCCAGCATGACTTTTTCCTTTCCCTGGATACATTTTGTCAATTACTTCATTTATATTTTCATAGAGAACCTTTGACTCTCTGACCTTGAACAAATGCCTTACTCTTTCTTTGCCTCAGTTTCCTCAACTACAAAATGGGAATAATAAGAGTTCCTGTCTTCCAGTGTTGTTTTTAGTATCAAAGGAGATAATGTTATCAAGTGTTTAGCCCCACTGTCTGACACATAATGTTCTCTATATAAATCAAATCATTATTATAGCTAACCTTGTATGTACTACTACTATTACTATATTAATACTACTACCACTACTACTACGATTACTACTACTACTACTACTACTACTACTACTACTACTACTGCTACTTCTACTACTGTACTACTACTACTACTTCTCAGTTCCACCAATAATGCATTAAAGTTTCCACCTTTCCATAACTCTTCCAACATTCACTAAATCTATAAATGTTATTTTTATCTTTTAACATTTTTCTGTGTCCTGTATGATATGTATAATTATTTATGCCATTTATTATTGTTCTTGCTTACTATTGTTCAGGGCTTCTTAAATTTTTTCCATTCACACCCCCTTCAGTGCTTCTTAAACTGTGGGTCATGACCTCATATGATGTAGCATATAAAGCGTATATTTAACATATTTCTCTTTTCATATCTAATTATAATTTCTCCCTGCCCTAGCATGAAATAAAAACATAATTGTGACAGAACTTTTTTCTGTACTTATTTCTTTTCTTTTTCCTAGTCATTTTTCCTTTATCCTATAGTTGTTCAGTTAATATTTGACTAACTTGTAAATATTTATACATAAATATATGTGTATGTATGTATGCATAAACATACATATTTTAAACAAATTGCATGTCTCATTTTATAGAGAAAACTAACATGTCACACAGCTTTCCAAAGTAAATGTAACCTATGATTCAAAGGACCAGTTTTATAAGACTCTCCTCATTGGTGGAGACTGATTGCCAATGCATCATGCCTGTGTGAAGTGAGAAGTTTATGAGCACTAGAAAGAAAAAAGATCTTGCTTTTTGGCTTCTGGCTTGTGGAGAAAAGTCATGTTTCAGACTCTCTTTAGACAGTTGAAGGGAGAAAGAGACTGGGAGGAAACCAACACATAGAAGAGCTGTCACTTTGATAATATCCCTATTCCCTTTGAGAGAGATCTAAGAATCTCTCTCTCTCTCTCTCTCTCTCTCTCTCTCTCTCTCTCTCTCTCTCTCTCCCTCTATTAGTTGAGCTGAGTGGTGTTGCTTTCAATGATCATTCACTCTGTATCACTTGATGTATAATATGTTATGTATATTTTCTCTAATTTCTGTTTTGCTTATGATTTGGATAAATGGCTTTATTTGCTGTTTATTATGCATATTCATTATGAAACTGGTGGGAAGGTGTATTAGTAAGGCAATAATAACAATGTAGATGATAATTGTCAAAATGCCTATGTGCTTCTGTATTGCAAAGTTTTCGAGACTCTCCACATAGAAGGTAGAAGAAGAAAACCATTTATTCAGGTACCAGGGAACCATATCCCACAAGCCATTTATCCAGTCTAACAGAGCAGTAAAACATTTAATACATAATATCACAACATGGAGCCTTGCCATCCCAAAACCTCACAGACCCCCTGTTGGGGTCTTCCCAAAGACAAACTCACAGTACAGCTAAGTCAGCCTGTTCAGTTCTAACTATCATGACAGCTGCCATTAGCAGACATTAGCAGCCATAACTGCTCTCTCTCTCTCTCTCTCTCTCTCTCTCTCTCTCTCTCTCTCTCTCTCTCTCTCTCTGCATTTCCTGTGACATAACTTCCACCAAATGTGACTCAGGCTTCCTGTGATGTAAGCAGGTCACATGGCCTGTTAATGAGTGGGAAAGATCTTCAAATCTAAATTGCTACTACAAAAGGGAGTCTAGTCTTGGACAAATTACTTGGGATGGTACTTTCCTGTTAAGGAATAACAATAAGATGAAGAATTTGAATCTAAAATTTACTTCCCCCAATCTTTTTCTTTCTTTTTTTTAGTTATGTTTATTTAGAAGTAGGAAAGTTTAAGACAAAAAAGCAAAATGGAAGCACATTATATTGACTAGAAATATACTGCCATATCCATGAGTCTTCTGGTAAAGACTAATCATCTTTAAGGAAGAAGATAGATCTAATTCTAGCCCAGTACTTTCTCTCTCCATGTACAGAGAAGAGTGGGCAACTTCTGCCCTAAAGCAACTTCTTCGAGGAAATCAAAGCCTCCTTTGAAAATGATGGAGGAAGGTGAATCCAGAGATATGTATTCTTGCTTCCCAGCATGCTACATCTAGACAGATTCTTGTGGACACTGATAACCCACATGGCAAAACAATTAAACACAGTATACACACACATACACACACGCACACACATACTCACACACATGTATACTACCTTACATAAGAGATAAGACTTTAACAAAGGGTCCACAACTCTTTTGACTGAATTACAATGTCTTCCAGAAATGAGGACTTTATCAGAGATTGAAGAAAGTGGGGCCTTTATTGAGGTGTGTGTAACCTTCCTTAATGACAAGAAAGTCCACTTCTTGCTGGTCATTATTGTAAAGGAGAGGAAGGGAAATGATCAGATCATGAGAATTGAACAAAAAAAAAAAGACATAAAGATACAAAAGACACCACTACTCTAGTGAAGAATATTAGTTTATGCAGGAATTCCTATTCAGAGACTGCATTGGGAGCTGGGAACTTGATGACAAAAAAAAAGATGAATGCAAGGTGTGGAATGTTTCAGGACAACCCCAAAGCTCAAGGCAGGCCATAGTTACTAATGAAAGTACTCATAATAAGGTGTTAGTACTCCAGCCTCTGCCTCTGCCAATCTCTTTAACAGTTGCACCTCTGGTCTCTTAGAGCCCCAAAGTTTTTCTCCTCTTTGTGTTTAGTTGACAACTTGCCATTGTCATTATTCATTGGTAATTGCAGATGGGGAATTCTTAATCAGTAGGACTCCTTGAAGACATTTTCAACTGGGAAAAAGTTCACTTTTTTAGACAGATCCCTTTTTCCCTTGGCAGAGTAATGTCATTGATCGTGCCTGTGACATGATAATCACAGCTCTGGAGGCAGATGGGCTCAAAGAATCCAGTCTTTAAAACTAGGACATGTCTGTGCCATCACAAATACACCCCACGCATGCACAAAGGCATACACATGTGCACACATGCACACACACCCCCACATGCACTGGCACCCCTACACACACACACACACACACACAGAATTATTATATTTGGTGAATGTCTTTAATCCATCCCAGCAGCAGAGGACACTCAGGTGAGCATCTTCTTATATCCCAGTTTTACAGCTAGGAGTTCAGAAAAAGAAAATCTCTTCCAGGAGGCAACTAGAGAATTAAAGTGTTGTCAGGGCCCTGTCTGCCTAGGGACAGGAAAGGAACTTTATAAAGGTGATAGAACAGGCCTTGGAAATTTTCCTGGCTATCTTAATGCCTCCCCGTGTTTACTGAGATCTTATCTCCAAGTTCTTGACTTCCTCAACTCTCTTAGGTGACGTTTCAACATCCCTTATCTGTTGTCCCTGCCTTGAGAGGACAAAGACAGGTTATTAGTTTAATGTTCTGACAATCCTAATCTTAGCCTTCCTATTCTTAAGTAATTGTAATATCTTGTGTAATATATATGAAAATCTTGGCTACACTCTGGCAATGAAAACTCCTTAGGTCTTTTCCAGGCTTTCTTTTTCATTGAATAAGGGAAATGACTCATTTTCTTCTGTCTGTACAAAGCAGAACTCTGGGTGCAGAACATAGTACGTAGTTTGAGGATGAGACTGGAAATCTAGAATATTATGTAAGGATTGAGTTCTTTTGGATTCTCCAGTGGGACTCTTCTATTTACCTTCAATTGCATTAATCTGGAATTATTGTGTGGGAAATTTTTGTGAAATGATTTTAGTAAGGGCCATAGTCAAAAAATGGCATGTCTCTTTGTGCTTTTGGGCAGAAGTCAATTGTGGGGGAAATGCCAGTGAACACATTCATACCACCACCACCCCCTGTCCAACCAGTCAGTTTAGACATAATTATTAAGGGCCTACTAGGTACCAGCACTGGGCTAAGTGCTGGGGATACAAAGGAAGCTAAAAGATAATTCTTGGTCTCATGAAGCTCATGGTCTAATTGCAGAGACAACATGAAAGCAGCAACACATAAAGAAGCTATATACAAGACAAGTTAAAATAATAAACTTGAGAAGGGCATTAGAAATAAGAAAGATCAGGAAAAGCTTCCTACAACTTCTTGTAAAATCTGGAGGAGGACAGAACAAAAAAGAGAATAATAAAAAAACAGTGATGATAATGATGATGATAACAGTGGCAGCAGTAAGTTAGTCCATAAATACAGTGCCAGCCGCTGTGCTAAACATTAGGGATACAATAAGAGGGAAAAGATTGTTCTTGCCTTTGTGGAGTTCAGAATTCCCTGGAGCAAATTACAAGCAAGGAAATATGTGTGAACAAGCTATACAGAGAATATATTTTTTTTTGTTTAATCATGTCCAACTCTTTGGGACCTCATTAAGACTTTCCTTGGCCTTCTCCAGATCCTTTTAGAAATGAGGAGCTGAGGCAAAAAGAGTTAAGTGACTTATATAGGGTCATACAACTAGTAAGTGTCTGAGCCAGATTTGAGCTTACGAAGGTGAGTTTTCCTGACTTCAGATGAGATAATCCTTCTGCTCAACTACCTAGCTACCCTAGAGGATAAATAAGAAATAGTTGAGAGAGTAGTTGCTAAAATTAAGAGCAGTTGGGAAAGCCTTCCTGTAGAAGGTGGGATTTTGAGTGGGACAAAAAAGAAACCCGGGAAATCAGTAGGTAGCATTGAAGAAAAAAGGATTCCGGGTTAAGTGAGGCAGCTGAAAAAAATGCCTGGAGTTAAGAGAAAAGCCTTGTTTTTGGAATAGCAAAGAGGCTAATGTGATGAATCAAAGAATGGAAAGAAGATGTGGGGAGAAAGGAGTAAGTAGACTGGTATTTGGGACTATACCTGTCAAAACAAACCCAGCAATTGCAAAACATTTGTCACACAAACAAGGTCAGATCTAAATAATTAGAAGAACACATCAGTTGCTCATGGGCAGGCCAAGCTAATATAATAAAAATGACAATTCCACCTAAATTGATTTACTTGTTCAGTGCCATACCAATCAAACTACCAAAAAAAAATTTTATAGAGCTAGAAAAAAATACCAAAATTCATCTAGAAGTACAAAAGGTCCAGAATCTCAAAGGCACTAATGAAAAGAAATGCTAGGGAAGGTGGCCTGGTCATACCAGATCTTAAATTGCATTATGAAGTAGTAATCAACAAAACTATTGGTACTGGCTAAGAAATACAGGGGTAGAGCAGTGGAATAGGTATGGTTCACAAGACACAGTACTCAAAGATTATAGAAATCTCCTGTTTGATAAACTCAAAGACCTCAGCTTCTGGGATAAGAACTCACTATTTGACAAAAACTACTGGGAAAACTGGAAGAAAGTATGGCAGTAACTGGGCATAGACCAAAGTCTGACATGATTTACCAAAATAAAGTCCAAATTGGTACATGATTTAGATATAAAGGCTGATACTGTAGGCAAATTAAGGGAGCAAGGAATAGTTTACCTGTCAGATTTATGGAGATTGGAGTAATTTATGACCAAACAAGAGATAGAGAACATTATGAAATGAAAAATGGATAATTTTAATTACATTAAATTAAAATGTTTTTGTACAAAGAAAGCCAACCAACCAAGATTAGGAGGGAAGCAGAAAACTGGGAAATAATTTTTATCACTAGTGTCTCTGACAAAGGCCTCATTGATAAAATATAGAGACCTGAGTCAAATTTACGAGAATACAAGTCATTCCCCAATTGATAAATAGTCAAAGGATATGAACAGTCACTTTTCAGGGGAAGAAATTAAAAGTTATCTATATTAATATAAAAAAATGCTCTAAATCACTATTGATTAGGGAAATACAAATCAAAACAATTCTGAGGTACCACATCACACCTATCAGATTGGCTAACATGACAAAATAGGAGAATGATAAATGTCGGAGAAGGTATAGGAAAATTGGAACACTAATTCATTGTTGGTGGAGTTGTGAACTGATCCAACAATTCTGGAGAGCAATTTGGAACTATGCCCAAAGGGCTATAAAAATGTGCATACACTTTGATCCAGCAATACCACTTCTAGGGCTGTATCCCAAAGAAATCATAAAAATGGGAAAAGGATCCACATGTACAAAAATATTTACCGTAGCTCTTTTTCTGGTGGCTAAGTACTGGAAACTGAGGGGATGTCCATCAATTTGGGGAATGACTGAACAAGTTGTGGTCTATGAATGTGCTATAACCACATTCTATTGAGCTACAAGCATATACTATTGTGCTATAAGAAATGATCCGCAGGAGGACTTCAGAAAAACCTGGAAAGACCTATATGAACTGATGCTGAGTGAAGTGAGCAGAACCAGGAGAACATTGTACACAATAACAGGCACAGTGTGCAATGACTGACTTTGATAGACTTAGCTCTTCTCAGAAATGCAAGGACCTAAAATAATTCCAAAAGCTTCATGATGGAAAATGCCATCCACATCCAGAAAACAGAAATACGGAGTCTGAATTCAGATCGAAGCATACTATTTTCTTTTTTTTGTTTTATGTTTTCTTTTCTCATGGTTCCTCCCATTCATTCTAATTCTTTTATACAATATGACTAATGTGAAAATATGTTTAATAGGAATGTTTATGTAGAGACTATGAGATTGCATGCCATCTTGGGGAGGTGGAAGGGAGAGAGGGGGAGGAGAAAATTTAAAATTTATGGAAGTAAATGTTGAAAACTAAAAATAAATAAAATAACTTAAAAAAAAGAATAGGGTCATGGCACACATCTTTGACAACATTTCAAAGTCTTGAAGATAGTTAGCATATCCTTTGTTAACATTCTTTTCTCCAGCCTAAATAATTCTGCTTTCTTAGCCAGTGCTCACATCACGAGCTTTTGTCCTTTCGCCATACTGGTTGTTTGCCTCTGGAGGCACTAACCTGCAGGCTACTACAATAGTCATGGCATGAGTGGTGGCAGTATTAGAAGACAGAAGGGAGTGTACTTACAGATATTGCAAAGGTTATCACTAATCATTACCATTTTGAGGTTGGGGGAAGGGGCTGCTAGAATATCACATTCTACCCTAAGTGTTGTCTGACCAGGAAGGTTTTAATACTAAGGATATTGGCTGTTCTGTATATTTTCAGCAACCTTTTTTTCCTGATAGTTCAATATTGCTCAAGGTTTTTCACTTTTCTTCCATAGAAAGTGATTTAATGATGATAATCAACACTTTTCCGCATTTGAAACCACAATCAACTTGGGTCAAGGAAGTTGTATTCATGAGGGCAACTAGTTCATTCCTACTTACTTTCTTTTGAGATAAGCTCCATGTGAGCCATTTTTCTTTTGGAATTTCCAGTACATGGCCATTTTCTTTTGGAGAGAAAACAGAAGCCAAATAATGATTAAGTAGCAGCTTTGTATTTTCTTCTTTTCTGTTAAGTTTACCACATACGCCTGAATCAAAGGACCCATCCTTTTTTGTTTCTAACTTTTCTCCAAATACTGGCAAAAAGGCTCCTTTGGCTGTTCTTAACATCCTTCAACACCCTTACCTCAGTGACACTACTTTTTACCACAATGTGCTGTCCACTTACATTTTTCTCTTTTTGCCTGCTGCATCATCCATCTATATGTGCTTCTTTTAAAATTCTATATTAGTAAAAGAATTCCCTGTATATACACATTGGTCTCCTTATATTTTTCATTATTCCTCTAAATTGGAAATGTTAATCTCTCTGCATTAACAATTTCATTCTGGAGAATTGACCATTCTTCAGCCAACTTTCCTCCAATTGGAGGTCCTAGCATCCTTCCTATCTTTCCTTTGAAATCTTTGAAATCTCTTTTTCCCATTTCTAGCCTGTCAGCTACAACAAAATCTAATTTTCTGTGGTGCCTTTAACAGGAAGTGGTCACTCAATCCAAGATTTCTCATAATTTTTACCCAAATCAGCAATCTCCACCTGTTAATGAAATGAGATCCAGAAAAGGATTTCTACTTTTTAATTCTTTTGATTTTAAAGAATAAATTCATTGTTATAACAGGCCAAAAAATTATTTGTTCTTATATTATAGGCAGAAGGAGTTCTCCAGGAAAAGTTTAGATTTTAAAGTCAAACATTACTATGAAGCTATGCCTTGGTGCCCAGGTTGCAGTTTATATATATATATATATATATATATATATATATACATATATATACATATATATACATATATACACATATATATATACACATATATATATATACACATATATATATATACACATATATATACACATATCTTTGCTTTTTCTTTTTGGAGTAATTTCTTTTTACTAGATTTGCAAGAAATACAGTATGCATGTTCTTAAAATCCTTTAAGGAAATATGGAAGGAAGGAAGGAAGGAAGGAAGGAAGGAAGGAAGGAAGGAAGGAAGGAAGGAAGGAAGGAAGGGACTCAACTAACTACTTTGTGTCAATTACTATGCTAAGGTATGAGGATATCAGTGGTGCACATGTAAACTCTGAGGCACCTTGTCTTGACTCAGAGAAATCTCAGGGCTCATAGCAAAGTTACATTTATCACTAAGGTTTTTTGAGGGTACAAATGAAAAGAAAGGGGGTTCAGTTTCTAATGCTATAATTTCAGGCCCTTCTAAATATCTAATTAGGGTGACAAAGCATGGTCTCAAAGTGTGAGTGGCTGAAGAATGGCTTAATGCTTCACAGACATGGTCTGTGAAACAAAAATCTGTTATGCCCATATGACAAACCATGGTCCAAAAGTCCTAATCCTCTTCTGAGGCCTCACATTCTTGCTCCATCCTTCACTGTTCAAATTAAATTTTCTCTTCTATATTTCTTTCTTTAAATTGGCCACAGAGAGGAAAATAATCTTGTTCCTTCTGCTTTCATTTTCTTCCCCAAAACTTCATAATATTTGCAACACATTTTTTTCTCCCAGTATCACTTGTCGTGATAAGTTAGGATGACAACATTACTCTTCATTACTTTCCTATTAACAGAAATCTGGCAAGAAGAAGGAAGGAGGAAAGGCAGTTGTCAGTAACCATGAGCTAGGACTACCCAGCCACCACTATATCCTTGTTCTTCCTCTAATTCTTCATGGATGATCATGATAATTTCAGTTGTTCTATGGCTGTACATCATTCCATGACTCCAGCCTCCCGATTCCCACCAGACTCTTGCCTCCTGCCTCCCAACTCTAACCCTAACCCTAACCCTAAACGCCTGCCTTCCTCCTCACATTATATGCCTCCATTCTCCTCAGCAAGAGGATCAAATCTTTTTTAAAGCCATATATGATCAGATGCCTTTATATTCCCAATATTTCCTATATAACAAAATTTCACTATTTCAACCTCTTGAAATCTGCACTGTTCCATCTTAGGTTTCCATTTTTCTCAGTGAACTATCAATTCTGTTCCCTTTAGGAACACTTCATTGTCCCTAACAACCTGGAGTGTGAAGAGCTAATTCCTGTATTCCTTCACCTGTGGCTTTTGGAGAGATTGAGCCTACACTCATTAGTGACAGTAATTTTTTGACTGGCCCAAAGGCAGAAAAAGAGCATGCAATATTAGGCCACAATTATACTTACATTTCATACTGATATTGGTTGAGATTTCCAGTCTAATTTTCTTTTCTAACCTTTCTATGAATCATTCCACTTTAGCTCTAAAGACTCGGCTAAAAATGTTTGCTGTCAATTATTGTCTCTTTGTACCTTTTTCAGACTTACTCATTTTCCTTTCCATAGTTTCTATTGCAATTGTCACCATTCTCATCACTCCTTAAGGCTAGCGTCTGCATGCTATCTCTTTGTCTCTTCTTCTTTACCCACTAATTTAATCTATCCATTTGATTAATCCTCACATTTTCCATTTACTTTTTTTGAGCTTACCATTTATTGGCAGCTACCTTTTATTATTTTTTTATTTAGCCTTCATCAAGTCCTTACTCCTCTAGCCTACTTCATTCTTTTAAGGTTTTCCCTAATTCTCTGTGATCTGGTTTCTCTTTCAACCTTCTTTAAGAGAGTCTATAAAATCTATAATCTATAAGTAAGGTCAATTTTCATTCTATTAATTTCCAATTTATTCGTTTCTAAGATAAACTTAGCTAGGTGGCATGGTGGATAGAACACTGGGCCTGAAGTCAGGAACACCCATTTCTGACTCCAGACTCAGTGACTCACTTGTTATCTAACTCCAGGCAAGGCATTTAACCTGTTTGTCACAGTTTCCTCATCTGTAAAATGATGGTCATGATAGCATCTGCCTCCTATCATGATAGTGAGGATCAAATGAAATAATAATTGGAAAGTGCTTGGCACATAGCAATCATTACCTAAATACTACCAGTAAACATTATTTTTATAGTTCTTTAGGATAATTTTTCATTCATTTTTTTCTCAAAATGCACATTTATTTCTCACTTTGCTTCTTCTAGTTTTGTGTTAATTTTCATGTGTGACAATTGATAAATCTGCTTCTGATTTTTGTGTGTTGTTTTATAAGCCACTTAACCTTTCTCAGACTCATTTTCCGTTCTTATAAAATGAAAGGACTGAACCAAATGAGGGAATGTTATGCTGGTTTGACTTCTATCTCGTTTGTGTTATGTAATCTCAACCCAGTCTTCACTCTAACAAGGCCGTATTTTCACACTTTGTTCATTGACTCAGTACCCCATTCGCTAAAGTGGTCATTCCAAAATTTTTCATCCTACCTCAAAATTCCCATATCTCTGATCTCCTCCTCTTCACATCAGAACTTTGTATCTTTTTTATTGAAAAAGATACCATTATCCAAGAACTTTTCCTTCTCTTCTTCATTTTACATCACTCAGATGCCTTCCATTTCTGTCTCCTCTTTTTTTCATCTCACAATAAGATGTAGCCCTTCTCCTTGTTAAGGCAGACATCTCTACATGCACAAGTGAATCCTATAATGTCATGTCTTCTCCAGCAGATTATCCCTGCTATCATCCCCCCTCTTAGTTATGTTGAATCTCTCCATATGTTCTAGCTGCTTCCCTAATGCCTACAAATATACCGTCATCTCCCATAGGTGAGGAAAAAACAACAAAACACCAACAATACAATAACAACAAAAACAAAAGAGCTCATTTGATCTATTCCTGTTAGGTCTCATTCCTTACCTCACCTCCTGTTTTTGGTTAACTTCTATGATAATGCTATCTATAGTAGGTCCCTTCTCTTATCTTCTTTCTTTCTTCTTGACTCACTATAGTTTGTCCTCTAAGCTTACTGTTCAACTGAATCTGTTCTCTTCCAAGTTGCTAACAATTTCTTAATTACCATGAATGGATGTTTCTCAATCCTTATTGATATCTCTGCAACATTTGACACTGTAGATGACCCTCTCCTTGACACTGTTTTTATTTTTATGACCCTAAACTCTCCTGGTATGCCTACTGCCTACCTGACTGCTCCTTCTAATCCTCCTATGCTGAAACTTCATTCAGGCCATGCCAATTTAATATTGGCATTCTCTCATTGACCCTCTTCAATTCTCCCTTTATAAGATTCACTTGGTTATCTTATCAGCTCCTGCAGATTATGTTATTGTCTCTATGCTGATGATTCTCAAAACCATTTATCCTGCCCTAACCTCTCTAGTGACTTCCCATCTCACATCTCCACTTGCTTATTAGACATTTTGAACTGGATGTCCTGCTGACCTCTTAAATGTAACAAGTCCAAAGCTGAACACATTGTCTTTCCCTCAAAAGCCTCCCCTGTTCATAACTTCCCTGTTAATTCTTAGGGTACCAAAATTTGGGTAGTCACTCAGGCTCAGAAACTAGGTTTCATCATTTGAACCTATACTCTCTCACACACATATCCTATATCCAATCTGTTGTCAAGACCTGTTGATTTTACCTTTATAATATCTGTCCTGTACAACTCCTGCTTTCCTCTAATACTGCCACCACTCTGGGGGAAGACCTTATCACCTCACACTTGGGCTGTTAGAATAATGTGCTAGTTGGTCTGCTGGCCAAAGGTCTTTCTTTACTCAGTTTCGTTTATCATTCAGTTAATTAGATTATCTTCCTAAAGCTCAGGCCTGACCACGTCTCTCTCATTCACAATAGATTACAATGGCTCCCTATGACCTTCCAGATCAAATGTGAAATCCTATCTTTGTCATTCTGAGTCCATGTTAACTTCCCCTTCCTATCTTTCCAGTTTTTTCTGAACCTTACATGCTCTCTTTCCCCTTACAGGTATTCCATGATTTTGTGACATTAGCCTTTGGCTTTTTTCTCAAATAAGACAGTCAACCTCCTGACTCTGGGCATTTTCACCATCTATCCCCCATTCCTGGAATTATTTCTCTATTCCTCTCTGCCTTCTTCTTCACTGCATTCCGCCAAATTCCCAATAAAATCCCATTATCTGGTAGAATACGTGGGAATAGCTAATGCCTTTTCTGATCCCCCTTAATTCTGCTGATTTCTCTTCGTTTATTGTCTCCCATTTACCTGATACGTAGTTTTATTGTACATTGTTGTTTCTGTGTCATGTCTCTCACTGGAACTGTTTTTGCATTTTTTGTAAAATTTTGCCCTAGTGTCAGGCACATAATAAATACTGAATGAATGTTTGTTGAATGACTGACTGACTAAATGGTTTCTAAGGTTCATTCCACCATAAATATGTGATATAACATTAACCCTGATAATTGATGTATAAGCTCCAATTATTTTCAATGGTAGCATGTATCATGATGTGATGTTGCCTTCCCATGTATGCATTTTGTCACCTACTTCATTGATATCTTCAAGGAGAGCCTTTTAACCAGCTTTTCATTTAGCTCTAATTTCCTTTTTTGTCTTCTGCTTTCATTTATACCAAGAAAGTCAAGATTGATGCAATCCATTTAGATCAGTACTGAACCCATTTTTCTGATCACTGCATGACTCTAAATAAATTCTAGAGCAGTAGAAGCCACAAAAGGAAGTGAAGCAGATTTCCAGCCCAAGACAATCTGCAATACTGACAGGAAAGGTCTATCACACTGTGCTCAGAGCAGAGTGCAGCCCAGCCTGGGACCCACGAGCACAGACAGGACTAGAGCAGGCCTCAGGGCACTGAATCACTGGCAGCTGCAGTGGTTTCCAGACTTCTCAACCCACAAATGCCAAAGACAGCTTCAAAGGTCAGTGGGAAAGCCCTGTCACCTGGGTTAGAGGGGAGCTTGGTCCAGCCACAGCCTCAGCCCCAGCCCCAGGGTGGCAGCAGTCACTACCACAATGGCAGCTACTTGTAGAGCTCTCAGCTCACAGAAGGTGGGAGAACTGAGTGACTGATCTGGGTCAGAGTCCTGGGGTGAGGAGGAGCACTGGTATGGCAGAGCTTGTGGTGGGTGTGGAGAGGGAACCATCCTCCCAGTTACAGGGCAGAAAAAAAGTGTTTGTCATTGCTGAAGGACCAGAGCTCAGTCCAGGAGAGGAGTAAACACTTCTCTTTTGATCATACCACTTTGGAGGAACTGAGAATTTACAAGTCCCTGGAGATAACATCTGCACAAAACCCTTGAAAATTGGGGAAGTACACCCTTAACAAAGAGCTCAAAAGTCAAATAATTGGTTGGGTAAATGAGCACACAGTGGAAAAAGAATAAGATTATAGAAGGTTACTTTCTTGCTGAAAAGATGGTTTCTTATACCTTTAATGAAAAGGAAGATCAAGATATGCACCAGAGGAAGACAACAAGGTCAAGGCTCCTACATCCAGAGCCTCCAAGAAAAATATGAAATGGTCTCAGGCCATGGAAGAACTCAAAAAGATTTTGAAAATCAAGTAAGAGGAGTGGAGAAGAAATTAGGAAGAGAAGTGAGAGTGATGCAAGAAAATCATGAAAAACGAGTCAAAAACTTGTTGAAGGAGACCCAAAAAATGCTGAAGAAAATAACACCTTTAAAAATAGACTAACTCAAATGGCAAAAGAGGCCCACAAAGCCAATGAGGAGAAGAATGCTGTGAAAAGCAGAATTGGCCAAATGGAAAAGGAGGTCCAAAAGTTCATTGATGAAAATAATTCTTTAAGAATTAGAATAGAGCAAATGGAATCTAATGACTTTATGAGAAATCAAGAAAAATATAAAACAAAACCAAAAGAATAACAAAAAGAAGACAATTTGCAATATGTCACTGGAAAAACAAGTGATAGGGAAAATAGATCCAGGAGAGATAATTTTAAAATTATTGGACTACCTGAAAGCCATGATCAAAAAAAGAACATAGACATCATTTTTCAAGAAATTATCGGGTAAAACTACCCTAACATTCTAGAAGCAGAGGGTAAAATAGAAATGGAAAGAATCTACTGATAACCTCCTGAAAGAGACCCCAAAAGGAAAACCCCTAAGAATATTGTAGCCAAATTCCAGGATTCCCAGGTCAAGTAGAAAATAATACAAATGGTCAGAAAGAAACAATTCAAGTATTGTGGAAACACAATAAGGATACACAAGATTAAGTGGTTTCTACACTAATTGACTGAAAGGCTTAGAATATGATATTCTACAGGTCAAAGGAGATAGGATTAAAGCCAAGAATCACCTATCCAGCAAAACTAAGTTTAATATTTCAGGGAGAAAATGGAATTTCAATGAAATAGAGGACTTCCAAGCATTTTTGTTGAAAATCCTGGGGGTAAATAGGAAATTTCACTTTCCAATACAAGAATCAAGACAAGCACGAAAATGTGAATAGGAAAGAGAAGACATAATGGATTTATTAAAATTGAACTGTTTACATTCCACATGGAAAGATGATATTTGTAACTCAAGAGACCTTTCTCAGTATTAGGGTAGTTAGAGGGAATATATGTGTGTGTGTATGTGTGTATGTGTATGTATGTGTGTGTATATATGTGTGCATATGCTTGTGTGTATATATATGTACGTGTATATATGTATATGTGTGTGTATATGTGTGTATGCATATATGTAGACAGAAAGCACAGAGTGAGATAAATGTGAAGGTATGATACCTGAAAAATATAGTTAATTATTGAGAGGAATGTACTGGGAAAAAAAGAAAAGGGGAGGTAGAATGTAGTAAATCATCTCACATAAAGGAGACAAGAAATAGTTTTCACAATAGAGGGGAAGGGGTGGGGGGGGGGAAGGGAGAGGGAATAAGTGAGCCTTACTCTCGTTGGATGCAATAACATACACACTCAATTGGGTATGGAAATCTATATTACCCTACAGGAAAGCAGGAGGGAAGGGTTATAAGACAGGGCAGATAATAGAAGGGACAGCAGATTGGGGGAAGGGTCAATCAGAAGCAAACACTTTTGTGGAGGTACAGGTCAAAGGAGAGAATAGAATAAATGGAGGGTGGGACAGGATAGAGGGTAATATAGTTAGTCTTTCACAACATGACTGTTAGGGAAGTGTTTCGCATGACTACACATGTATAATCTATATCTATAATCAATGAAGGTGGGTGGGGAGGGAGGAAGGGAGAGAATGTCGAACTCAAGGCTTTAAAAATTAATGTTAAAAACTGTTTTTACATGGAACTGGGAAATAAGATATATAGGCAATGCAGTATAGAAATCTATCTTTTCCTACAGGAAAATAGGAGGGAAGGGGATAAGAAAGGTGGGGAGGGGGGAATAGAAAGGAGGGCAGATGGGAGGAAGGGGTAATCAAAAGACATGCTATCCTGGTGTGGGGGGAGGGGAGAGATGGGTAGAAAATTTGGAATCCAGAATCTTGTGGAAGTGAATGTTGAAAACTGAAAATAAATTTATATTAAAGAAATTGAAGTTATCAAACAATTATAATGGCGATTGTCTACTTTTTTTTATTTTATGAGTTGCCATGACCAAAGAAAATATTCATTCTGTTTTTAGGACCCTATTTGAAGATTTGTCAGAGTGGTAGAATCAAGTAGAAAATGTGTTCCACCATGAAAAGCAAGGAGAACCCAGACTTCCTTATATAACAGGATGAAAATGAGCAATTTTAAGTAATTATACAGAGAAAAATAATAGAATGTTGCATATGTATAAGCTATGCATTTGGTCAGTGCTGTCTGAGATATCTCTGAAGCACTTAGCACGGTGACTGGTAAATGTTAGGCACTATTAAAATGGTAGCTTATATTGTTCTTAATATTGTTGTTGTTATTCTTGCATTGTTGTGTTTATTCTTGTGTTTCCATACCTTCTGCCCTTCTATTTATTTTATATAACATAGACAATGTGTGTAATGCTATAATTCTCATTTGTATCACTTTTTATATATTCTTGTATTCTTGATAGACCTTAAGCTAAGGGGAAGTAGCAATCATCTTTTTTTAATTTGCATCCCAAGCACCTTAGACATTATCTTTCATATAGTTTTTATTTAATAAATTTTTATTTATTTTATTTATATTTATATTTTATTTATATATTTTATTTTATATTTATTTATTTTATTTACTTTATATTTATTTATTACAGGACTTTTTACAGGACTATTGCCTTTTTACAGGATGATAACATTTTACATTAATGTACAAAACTTACAGAACGTTACTAAATTGATTGACTTTTGGTTGCTTTAGACTTAATTGAAATTAACCAACTATTCATATTTAGGGGACAGATAGTTAAATTTCCTGTTTATAAAAATAATTTATTGGATTAAATGTTTGAATGAGTTTTGTGATTTCTAAAATATTTTCAATTTAAGGTTTAAAAAACTTCTGGCCATCTTAATTGCAACAAAAATATAATAGAATGTCTTTTCCCGGACATCCCTCCTATTAAATTTCATCATTTTTTCAAGCTAAAGTTGCTGGATTATAATTAATAGAGATGAGGAACATTAATACATAAAAATAAATTAATACATTTATAGAGTTTTAGGGCTTGTAAAACAGTTGTCATATTATCTCATTTGTTCACCACAACACCTTGTAAGGTAGTTTCTATTATCACACTTAATACAAGAGGCAACTAAGGATGAGAAAACTTGACTCTGTTGCTCATGGTAACATGATTTCCTGTGGTAATTTCTTAATTTATGCTGTCATCTTTTTATAATATTATTTTTGTTTATGGCATTTTAATAATGTTTTTTGAAAATATTTCTACTAATCTAGCCTTTTGGAACTAAACTTGTGAATTCATTCTTTTTTTTTTTGGAGGGATAGAAACAAGCATTTATTCAGTGTCTATTATGTGTCAGGCACAATTCTTTTTTTTTAATTTATTTTTAGTTTTCAACATTCATTTCCACAAGATTACAAGATTTTGAGATACAAATTTTCTCTCCATCTCTGACCTCCCCCCCCCACCCCAAGATGGCATGTATTCTGATTGCCCCTTTCCTTAGGCTGCCCTCCCTTCTATCACCCCACTCTCCCAATCCCCTTTCCCTTTACTTTCTTGTGGGGCAAGATAGATTTCTATACCCCATTGCTTGTATATCTTATTTCCCAGTTGCATGTAAAAACAATTTATTTTTACCATTTGGTTTTAGAATTTTGAGTTCAAACTTCTCTCCCTTCTTCCCTCCCCTACCCCACTTCCTTGAGAAGGCAAGCAATTCAATATGGATTATACATGTATTGTTATGCAAAACACTTCCATAATAGTTATGTTGTGAAAGACTAACTATATTTCCCTCCAAACTATCTTGTCCCCCTTTATTCAATTTTCTCCTTTGGCCCAGTCCCTTTTCAAAAGTGTTTAATTTTGACTGCCTCCTCCCCCAATCTGCCCTCCTTTCTATCATCCCCCCCCTTTTATCTCCTTCCCCCCTACTTTCCTGTAGGGTAAGATACCCAATTGAATGTGTATGTTATTCCCTCCTTAAACCAAATCTGATGAGAGCAAGGTTCACTCATTCCCTATAACCTACTCCCTCTTCCCTTCCATTACAACAGCTTCTTCTTGCCATTTTATGTGAAATAATTTACCCCATTCTATCTCTCCTTCTCTCCTCCCAATATATTCCTCTTTTACCCATTAAGTTTATTGTTTTCAGATATCATCCCTTCATATTAAACTCACCCTGTGCCCTCTGTCTACTTATATGTATATTCCCTTCAACTACCCTAATACTGAGAAAGGTCTCACGAGTTACAAATATCATCTTCCCATGTAGGAATGTAAACAGTTCAACTTTAGTAAGTCCCTTATGACTTCTCTTTCCTGTTTACATTTTTGTGCTTCTCTTGATTCTTGTATTTGAAAGTAAAATTTTCTATTCAGCTCTGGTCTTTTCATCAAGAATGCTTGAAAGTCCTCTATTTCATTGAAAATCCATATTTTGCCCTGAAGTATTATTCACAGTTTTGCTAGGTAGGTGATTCTTGGTTTTAGTCCTAGCTCCTTTGACCTCCGGAATATCATACTCCAAACCCTTCAGTCCCTTATTGGAGAACCTACTAAATCTTGTGTTGCCCTGATTGTGTTTCCACAATACTAAAATCGTTTCTTTATGGCTGCTTGCAATATTTTCTCCTTGATCTTGGAACTCTGGAATTTGGCTATAATAATCCTAGGAGTTTTCTTTTTGGGATTTTTTTTCAAGAGGTGATTGTTGGAGTCTTTCAATTTCTATTTTACCCTCTGATTCTAGAATATCAGAGCAGTTTTCCTTGATAATTTCTCAAAAGATGATGTCTAGGCTCTTTTTCTGATCATGGCTTTCAGGTAGTCCAATAATTTTTAAATTATCTCTCCTGGATATATTCTCCAGGTCCATGGTTTTTCCAATGAGTTATTTGACATTGTCTTCCATTTCTTTATTCTTCTGGTTTTGTTTTATAATATCTTGATTTTTCATAAAGTCACTAGCTTCCACTTGTTCCAATCTAATTTTAAGGAATTATTTTCTTCAGTGATCTTTTGAACCTCCTTTTCCATTTGGCTAATTCTGCCTTTTAAGGCATTCTTCTCCTCATTTGGCTTTTTGAAGTTATTTTGCCATTTGAGTTAGTCTATTTTTAAGGTGTTGTTTTCTTCAGTATCTTTGGGTCTCCTTTAGCAAGCTGTTGATTCATTTTTCTTGATTTCCTCACATTGCTCTCATTTCTCTTCCCATTTTTTCCTCTACTTCTCTTACTTGACTTTCCAAATCTTTTTTGAGCTCTTCTGTGGCCTGAGACAATTCATATTTTTCTTGGAGGACCTTCGACTTTGTCGACTTCTTCTGGCTGTGTAGTCTGAGTTCTTTTATGCTGCCTGCTCTTTTTCCCAGCCAGTTACTTGACTTTTGAGCTCTTTGTCAGGGTATTACAGCTTTCAGAGAGTGCTCTGTCCCAAGATTTAGGGGTTTTGTACTGCTGTTTTGAGCTAATTCTATTTTGAGGTGGTATGATACTCCTTTCCTGGCCTTGCTCTGTTCTGTGAGTGCAAGCACTCCTTTCTGCTGTAAAACTACAAGGAGTACTCCCTCTCCATAGCCACCTCAATCTCTCCCACACCAGTACTCCTCCTCCCCCAAGGACCACCAACCAGGACTGAAACCCATATCCAAGCAGGGCAAAGCAAGACAACCCTGCCTCTGCACCAGCAAAGAGATCCCGGCACTCTCGCTCTGATCAGTCACTTGATTCCCCACATCCTCTGTGGGCCTGGAGCTCTGTAAGCAGCCTCCACTGCTGCTGCTGCTGCTGCTGCTGCTGCTGCTGCTGCCACCTGTGCTGCCACCTCCACTGCCACAGGGCTGAGGCCTGACTTCACCCTTCTCTCACCCAGGTCCAACAGTTTTCCCACTGACCTGCTATGTTGTCCTTGTTTTTTTATGGGTTGGGAAGTCTGAAAACCACTTCAGCTGCCAGTGATTCAGTGCCCTAAGGACTGTTCCACCTTGTCTGTACTGGCCTGGTCTGCCCTGGTATAGCCCATGCTGGGCTGTGCTCTGCTCCCAACACTGTTTGATAAACCCTTCTCAGTGACCATCCAGGCTGTCTTGGGCTGTATACTTGTTTTACTCTGTCATTTCATGGGTTCTGTATCTCTAAAATTTGTTTAGTGTCATTTTTACAGGTGTTTGGAGGGATTTGGGGGAGAGCTCAAGCAAGTCCCTGTTTTCACGCCACCATCTTGGCTCCACCCCCTGAATTCATTTTTCCATCATTTGGATCAAAAGCCCCACTAGAAAAAAAAAAACAACTCTGGATTGCAAGATGGGCTTCTGGTGTTAGATCTTTGTTATTTCCTAATATTTTGCTAATTTTCACTTCTTGGCTACTAAGGAAGAATACAGGAAATACAACCCAGTCTTAGTGATTTGAGTTCAATTATAGCAGAATTTAGCCCAACATACAGATTATTCTAATGTTTCCTAAATGGAGCCCCATTATCTTCAGTAATACACTGTAGAAATTAAATAGTTCTCTCGTTTTGCCCTAGGAATTGCCAGCACTTACCACAATTCTTCTTCCCAAAACTTGGAGAAAATGATGCTTAGTGACTTGGTGTTGGGTATTTTCTTCCTTATTCAGTTGGGAGTTGGCCTTCTCGGGAATTTCTTCCTCCTGGGCCTACACAGCTTCACTTTACTCACCAGCCAAAGGCTGAGACCCATAGAGTACATTTTTGCCCATTTAGCTTTGGCCAATGCAGAAGCGCTTCTCTCCAAAGGAATCCCTCATACGATTGCCTGTTTTGGCTTGAAAAATTTCTTGGATCGTGTTGGGTGTAAATTTATTATTTTTCTCCAGAATGTGGCCCGGAGTGTTTCCCTCAGCATCACCTGCCTCTTGAGTGGTTTTCAGGTCATCACCATCAGTCCCAGTCACTCCAGGTGGGCAGAACTCAAGATCCAAGCTCAAAAGTATATTGTCCCCTCCTGCTTCCTCTGCTGGTGTTTCTACCTGCTGATCAATTTCACTTTGATTGGATCAATGCATAACTCAGGGTATCTGACTAACAATACAAAGATATGGAATCTGAGATATTGTTCATCTTTAACCCCTGACTCTTTTAATGCTGCACTTTTTGTACTTGTCTTTTCTATTCCTGATGTTATGTGTATGGGATTCATGATCTGGGCCAGTGCCTACTTGGTACTTCTCCTGCACAGACACCACCAGCAAGTGAAACATATTCACAATCCTTACCTGTCTTCCAGAATATTCCCTGAGAAAAGAGCCACCCATGCTGTCCTCCTGCTAGTGAGCACATATGTCTCCTTTTATTCCATTAATTCTAGCTTGTCATTTTACTTCTTTCAAATGGAGAAACATGAATCCTGGTTCGTGGCCACCTTAGATCTCCTAGGAACATGGTTCCCAGCCATGAGTCCTTTTGTGCTGATCTTCTCTGACTCCCAAATCCTCAAATCCTGGCATGCTCTGTGGCATAGGAAATGTTTGCTCCTATCTCCTATGCCACAGTGTCCTCAACCTTACCCCCCTCCCAGTATCCTGTCCCAACACTGTGACAAACAAATTTCTTTCAGAAGATGGTGGTACAGGGGCAAGGTCACTGGAATCTAATGATTATAGGACCTAATGCTAGAAAGGACCTCTGAGATCATGTACTCAAACACTTTCCTCTTTCATAACAGTGTTCAGAAATTATGTGTCCTGCTCTTGGTGATACATATTATAAGTGGCATAGTTAGTTCTTCAACTCATGTCTCCTGAATTCAAATCCACTTTTCCTTCCATTAGACTCATGATGTCAAACTCAAATAGAAACAGAGGCCACTGAGACATATACAAGGAAGCCTGTAGGTTATATGATTTTGTTTTAAAATGTAGTGTTGTCTGTGTTTTAGAGATAGCATGTGGCTCTGCGAATAGGGCACTGGTCCTGGAGTCAGCAAGTCCTAAGTGCAAAGTTAGCCTCAGACTCTTTCTAGCTGTATAACCCTGGGAAAGTCATTTAACCTTTAATTGCCTAACAAAATGGATTCACTGGACCCACTGGAGTATGAAATGCAAAACCACTCCAGTAACTTTGCCACAAAAAGACCAAATGGAATCACAAAGGGATAGGCACAGCTGAAATGACTGAAAAACAACAGCATTATCTGTCTTTCAATGTATTTTTATTAGTTTTCTTAAATATTTCCTTATTACATGTTAGTCCAGTTCAACTCACAGTCAGGAGCATCATGGGACAAAATGTTGCTGCCTGACAGTGTGTTGGACAACTCTGCATTTGACCATACCCATGCTCAACAAACAAACATTTTTCAGAGGCTGGTGGGAGAGGGGCAAGAATATTGAAACATAAGGATTATAGGCCTAATGCTAGAAAGGACTTCTATAATCAGGTATTGAAACTCTTTCAAATTTTCAAAAAGACCATTTCAGTCCAGACATTGCGTGTCCTGCCCTTACTGACACAGATTATCAGAAACATGGGCAGTTTTTAAACTCATGTCTTCTGGTTCCAAATTTACTTTTCTTTCCATTAGACAAGTGTTGTCAAACTTAATTAAAAAGAGAGGCCACAGAGCCAAACATAAGGGTCTTTGTGGGTCTCATAATAACTGCATTTTAAAATTTAATATTATATGCTTTTTACTGTATTTTTACTAAGTTTGTTAAATATTTGCTAATTAAATTTTAATCCAATTCAAGTAACACTCTGGAGTATCATGGACCACAATGTGGTCCCTTGGCCATGTATTTGACACCTTGCATTAGATTAAACAAGTGTCCATGTCGTATGAACAGCCTTTATCATTTCTTCCTTTTCATTTTGAGTTCTCTAGGTTGAAAAGGTCTCTGAATATTTTGTGAGGAAATATTATGTAGAAAATAAGGTGCTGAACCTAGAGAAAGGAATTCTTGGGATCTGATCAAGTCTCTATATTTGAGGAGCATGGTAAAAATGTTAAACTCCTTAACTTCTTTGCGTCTCAGTTTTCTCAACTGTAATAATTGTGAAAATAATACATGTAATGTCTTTACAAGATAATTTTTGAGAACAAAAAAGCTTTAAAAAACTGTAAAAAATTGTAAACACTAAATAGATGTTCATGATTATTAATAATGATAACTTACTTTGCTGTGACATCTATTTCCCTTGGAGTCACCCTTTAACCTGTTATAATTTTAGCTGCATGCCAGGAATAAGAAAGGATAATGCTATCCAGCTTCTTACAGAAAAGATATAGAAATGCAAAGTAATAAAATATAGATAAATCCATACATGGATAGACTGAGATAGATCTATATGTATATGCTCAAATATATGTATGTGTTCCATACATGTATATATACTATGTATGAGTATCAATATTTAGGTATTTCTATCTATCTATTGTGAATAGATTAAAATTAATACTACCTCTGAGTTTTTCTGTATCCATGCAGCAATGTAACTGATTTTATTCTATATAAATTTTGTAATTTTGTAAATTGTGTAATTGCATACACTTTGCTTGAGTTAACCTCAAAAATCCATCTGAGCTAGCTCAAAGATAGTTTAGTTCAAAATAAAAATTATTATCTCTCATTCTAGTATCCCCTGGATATTTCATGGATATCCCTTTGTTTAACCACACAATATTGCCATCCCCAAAACATATGTCATCTGTCCTTTCCTGTTTTGGGGTACTTAATGGAGGTTTTATCTCTTCCAACAAGAAAGACTCAAGATACAGAAGGGCCCCTAAAACAATTAACATTCCTTAATTGGTAGAGCAGGGCCTGATTAACTTTACCTGAATGCCAGCCATCTTTCTCAGCAGCCAATCATAATGTTCCTGCCCCTTCCCTACAACTTATTAACTTATTTTTTCCACACCTACGAAGATCCATTCTTCATAGTTTGTTAAATGAAAGGTCCTGTCCTTCTCTGAAGGTCACGCCTCTGCTGAGGTTGCCAGAGTGGCCCACTTTGTTAACATTTATACGTATCATTGTCAATAAACTGATTTATAGGTAGATAAAGATATATAGATATAGCTATATCTCAGTATAGCTATCTATGTAGGTATGGATAGCTATACCTAGATATATAGCTCAATATTTATATATTTATCTGTCTCTAACATCTACCTAACACTTATTTGTGTGGGCAACGCAGGAAATATTTTTCAGTATTTTGCGTATTTTTGTGAGGTTTTTTCCCACTGCAGTGGAGAAAGAAATGAATCATTTTTGTAATTGAATGAAGAAATAATATTAATTTGGGAGTATGTAATAATATTAAAATAAAGATTGCAGGTGAAAAAAGTCAGCCTCATGAAATGGTCCCTCTTTCATTTACACTTCAGTTTCAATAAGGTAGCCAGAGAATCATGGAGCAACTAAGAGTATGAGGATGTTAAATAGTTGGGAGGAGGTATGAAAATGGATGACACTTACTTATTTGGTATTTTACTCAGACCAATAGTATAAGTGAATGAAATACAACAGAATTTTCAGATTGTTACTAGATATCATTTTTATTTCTTTTTCTTTAAAATTGGGGGGGGAGGTATTAGCTTATGAATTGAAGGGATAATTCTAGGAATATGGCAGAGTGAAAGATAATCTGGACAGAGTTATTTCTTAACCACCACAGATAACAGGAGGAAGGAAGATTTTAAGACTTCTCCACAAGGTAATTTCTAGACGACAAAGAACCGAAGGCCAACTCACCAGCATAGTGATCCTGATGCTCCCACCTCCACTCACCCCTTCCCCAGTGACCTATATGAAGATTGAAAAGTTTGTGATGCTTTGTTCACATATGGTAGTATTAGATTTTTAAAGAACAAAAATCTCATTTTTTCTTAATGAAAAAAGTGGTAAAGAAGAGGTCCTAACACTGCCAGATCTCAAATAATGTTTGAAAGCGGTAATCATTGATGCAAACTGGCACTGAGGAGCAAAAGAACATTTTAACATAATGTTTCATACATCTGAAGACCACAAGTACTTGGCTAAGGCCTTGACATAAAAAAGGTTAAAAAATTGGAAAATTGTGTGGAAGACATCAGGCATATACCAACAGCTCAAATAAAATACTAAAAACAAGCAGCAAAAAGATATACAGCTCAGATGTAGATGTACATATAAGCAAATTAGGAAAAAAAGGAATGAAGTTGCTTTCAGATTTTGGATATGGAATAATTTTATATCCAAAGTATGAAGAGGATCATAGCAGAGAAAAGGAACAGTTGTGATTTTATAACATTGAAAAAGATTTTCCACAAACAAAACTAATGTAATTAAATTCAGAAGAAAAATAAGTAACTGAGGAAAAGTTTTACTGCAAGGTTTTTTTGTTTATTTCTGTGCTTAATATTCTGTACATGTCTTCTATAAAAATATGCATAAGGAACTGATTCAAATTTATAAGACTTAGAGACATTTAGTGATAGATAAATGGATTAAATATGCAAGGTACTTTTCAAATAATGAATTAACAGCTATCAACAACCACATGAAAAAAAATTCTCCAAATGCAAATATAAGTAATTAAGGCTTCATCTCACACTTGTTAAATGGGCTAAAATGAAAAAAGTGAAAATAATCATCATAATACAAGTTAGCTTTGATACAGTGCTTAAAAGCTTCCAACATACTTCACAAATAATATTTTATTTCATTCTCACAAAAATCCTGTGAGGTAGGTTCTATCATTATCTCAATTTTATAGTAGAGGAAACTGAGGAACAGTGAGGTTAAGTAACTTGCACTGGAGTCATCCTGCTGTTGAATGTTTGAAGTTTGATTTGAACTCAGGATTCCCTGATGTCAACTCCAACTCCCTATCTATTGTGCCACCTACCTTCCTACAATAACAATGATCAGAGGCACCTCAGTGCACTACTGGTGAAGCTGTGAACTGGACCAGTCATGCAGGAAAGTAATTGGGAATGATTTTCCAGAAGTTACTAAATTATTTGCATTCTTTGACCCAGAAATGACACTAATCGGTCTAAGCACTAAAATGATCAAAGGAAGAAGCATACGACTGGCATTTTCCAAAACCTTTGTAGCAGTTCTTTTTGCATTAGCTTAAAACTAGAAAATTAGAGCTGCCAACCTATTATAATAGAATGGCCTTTGATTTTTTGTTATACAAATGGAATGGAATATTATTATGCCATAAAATTATGAAATGGACAAATTTGAGGGAAATTAAAAGAATTCATGAATTGATTTAGAATGAAGTGAGCAGAGCAGGACAATATGTAATAGCATAAAGAAAAACTACTTTGAAGGACTTCAGAAATCTGAGCAATGCAAGGATAAAGCACAAAGCCAAGGACTCAGGGCGAAGCACAATGCCCACCTCCTGAGAGATGATGGACTTCTAAAGCAGAAACACAATGTTAGGCCTAGCCAATGTGGGGATTTGTTTTGGTGGGGTATTTATTTTTGTTATGAATATTATATTTTTATTGTGCAATCAATGGGGCCAATGGGAAGAACTGAAAATAATAGTATGAAACAAACCACCTAACCACCCAACCAGAAATAATAACAAAAATAAACATAGAAACTATGTATGTCTTTGAGGCACTTGGGGATGGAAAGCTTTCACATCTTATTTGCTTGGGTATTGGTTGGTTAGTTGCTTGTTTGGTTATTGTCCTTTGTACTTGAAGAGGACCTAAATGATATCAGCATGTTGGGGTCAAGGTACATGATTTCCAACTGTGGCTGATTAGAACAATATGAGCTCAGAAGGCTGTGCCATAGGTGAGGTGAGGAAAAATAGTCTGTATCAGGTCTGCACAGCATCATGGGCCACTTATGGCCCACACTCCATTTGTGGTCCACCAGAGCATTTTGGCAGCCTGAAGAAAATGCAAATCCCTCAGCAAAACTGACTATGCAAGGGGCAGCTACGTGGTGCAGTAAGAGAACTGGCCCTGGAGTCAGGAGGACCTGAGTTCAAATACGGCCTCAGACACTTGACACATGTACTAGCTGTGTGACCTTGGGCAAGTCACTTAACCCCAATTGCCCTGCCAATACAAACAAAAAAAAACTGACCACGCAAAGTTCCTTTAGGGCAAGCCTGCACAACATACCATCTGAGCACCATTTGTGGCCTGCCAAAGGATTTCGGGCAGCTGTGAAAATGTAGAGAACGTGAAAGAGGCCTGCACAATATCTGGCCTGCCAGCCATATGTTGTACAGGCCTGGTCTATATGAACATTTAGAGTAGTCTCTAAATTTGTGCACATCGTATTTCTTTTAAGGTACTGCAATTCCGCTTTGTTTGTATAGTAGAGCACCTTCTTGGATGCAGGCACACCACGCTGGACAGTCTTATACCAGTGTCACCCATGTCCTATTATGGATTCTATAGCTCTTAAGAGAAACCTTGAGTGTCCTTGTATCACTTATTCTGACCTCCATGTGAGAAGTTGCTTTTTGTGAGTTCTGCATAAAATAGTCTTTTGGGCAAACAACTTTAGCATTTGAATGACGTGGCCAGCCCATCAGAGCTGTGCTCTTTGCAGTAGAGTTCAAATTCTTGGTAGGTCATCTTAAGAAAGGACCTCAGTGCTTTTCTGCCGGCTCCGCCATATTCCAGTGAGTTGCCAAAATGACAAACACAAAAGGAAAAAGGAGAGGGACACGCTACATGTTTTCTAGGCCCTTTCAAAAACATGATGTCCGTTTGGCAATGTATATGCGAATATACAAGAAAGGCAATATTGTAGGTATCAAGGGTATGGGCACAGTTCAGCAAGGAATGCCCCACCAATGTTACCATGGCAAGACTAGACGTGTTACTCTATAATGTCACTCAACGTGCTGTGGGCACTGTTGTAAACAAACAGGTTAAGGGCAAGATTCTAGCCAAGAGAATTAATGTGCATATTGAGCATATTAAGCATTCTAAGGGCAGAGACAGCTTCCTGAAGCGTGTAAAGGAAAATGATCAGAAGAAGAAAGCCAAAGAAAAAGGCACTTGGGTTCAACTGAAATGCCAGCCTGCTACACCCAGAGAAGCACACTTTGTGAGAACCAATGGCAAGGAACCTGAGCTGTTGGAACCAATCCCCTATGAATTCATGGCACAAATGACTGCTAAAAAAAAACAATAAAAAAACGTGGATTATGAAAAAAAAGAAAGAACCTCAGTGTCCAGTCCCTTAATTTACAAGGTGATCTTCAGAATCTTCCTAAGACAATTCAAATGGAAGTGACTCAGTTTCCTGGCATGGCACTGGTATACTATCCAGGTTTCACAGGCATACAACAAGGAGGTCAGGACAAAGGCTCTGTAGACCTTCAGTGACAGCCTAATACCTCTTCTCTCCCCCACTTTCCTTCAGAGCCTCTGAAACATTGAGCTAGTTCTAAAAATTCAGTTGTAAGCCTCATAATCAATTTGTACATCCCTGGATAGTATCCTGTCAAGGTAAGTGAATTTATCCACAGCTTTCAAAATTTCTCCATTTGCTGTAACAGAAGGTTCCACATTTGGATGCTGCGGGGCTTGCTGGTGTAGAACCTCTCTTTTCTTGGTGCTAATTGCCAATCCATAATTAGCACAAGGAGCAGAGAACTGATCTCTACTCTGTTGAATCTCAGCCTTAGATGCTGCCTTGAGTGCATAATCATATGTGAACAGAAAGTACACACCAACTCTCTCCACTTTAGCCTTGGCTTGTAACCTCTTCAAATGAAATAACTAGCTGTCAGCATTGTAGCTGGCTTTGATGGCATTTTCATCCCAGTTGAAGATGTCTGACAATATTGCTTAAAACATCATGCTAAAAAGCATAGGAGCAAGCACACAGCCTTTCTTCACTCCATTTGTGACTAGAAAAACATGAGAACATCCTCCACTTACCAGAATTCCAGCAAGTATACTCTCATGAAACTGATTTACAATACTGAAAAACTTCTCTCACTAAGTTTGCCATGATCTTCAACAAGCCCTCATGACTGACAGTATCAAAGGCCTTGGCTAGATCAACAAATGTATACAGGCTTCTATTTTGCTCCTGACATTTCTCCTGGATTTTTCTGGCAGCAAACATTATATCAACCATTTCTTGGCTTTTTTTTCTGAAGCCTCAATGGTTCTGGGGAAGATGACCATCAAAGGACCAGCTGATTAAGAAGACTCAGCCAAGAATCTGGCCAGTTGTAACTAAGAGACCTTCCAATAATTGTCGTGGGACAACCTATTTCCTTTTCCTTTAGAGAGATGGATAATGGGGGCATCCTTGAACTTCTATAACCTCTTCTTACCACATAACCCAGAAGATTTCAGTCAGTTTTTATAGAATGGTGGAAACCTCCCTTGTAAATCTCAGCTGGAATGTGATGAGTACCATGAATTTTGAGAGGAACTTAATGGCATTTGAAATGTCAATGACTTCACACATCCCCTCTTCCTCAAGTGGCCAATAACATGATTCATCGTCAGTCCCCTCAGAAATAAGGTTTGTCATTTAGTTCATCAATATTATTGAGTTTTTCAAAGTGTTTTTTGCATGAAGTCTTTTAATTGTATAAAGTGTTCTGGTTCTCATTTCATTCTGTCTAGGATTTCTGAGGTAATTCCTTTTGCCACTTTTTTTTCAGATGCAATAATTTTACAGTCTGTTCTTATTCCAGAATTTCTTTAGCTTTAGATTCAGACCTTTCCTTCCCCCTCCTTACCTCTCCTTGCCTCTCCTCTCCTTTCTTTTTTTCTTTCCTTTCCTCAGTGAGGTTACAAAAAAATCTGCTCCAACCCTAAAGATAACATCAAGTGTTCACAAGCCCAAAAAGAAATATTGGAATAACTTAAAGAGGAATTTAAAAAATCAAATAAGAACAACTGAGGTAAAATTAGAAAAAACTAGTTAACCAATTGGAAAAAGAGATACAAAAATTTAAGGAAGAAAATAAAAAGAAATTTAAAAATCAATGAGAGAGAATGAGGAAAAATTAGGAAAAAATAAAACAATTCAAAGAAATTATGAAGGGAAAGCTAACCAACTGGGAAAAGTGAGACAGAATCTTAAAGAAGAAAATAATTCCTTAAAAACTGGAAGTGGAAAAATAGAATTGAATGACATTATAGGAAACCAAGAAATAATAAACCTAAAAAAAACCGGAAGAGAAAAACCTGATCTGGAGGAGAGATCAAGGAGAGACAAAAGATTGTCAGAATACTTGCAAGTTATGATAAAAAATGAATCTGGATCCAATATTACAAGAAATTATTAAGGAAAGTTTCCTTGAAATTCCAGAACAGGAAGGTAAAGTAGAAATAGAAAGAATCTCTCAATCACCACCTCAAAGGAAGAAAACTTAGCCAAGTTTCAAAATTCCCAAGTTAAGGAGAAAATATTACAAGCAACACGGAAAATAAAACAAGTTAAATAATACAAAAAGCAATCAGGATTTTGTATGACCTAACACCTTCTACATAAAAGACCATAGGTCTAGGAACATTATATTTCAAAAATCAAAGGAGCTGGGTTGCACCCAGGAATAACTTGTCCAGCAAAGTTGAGTAAAATCCTGAATGGGGAAAAATAGATGTTTGATGAACTTTCAGATGAACTTTAGTTACAAGTATTTGTAACTAAAAGGCAAGAACTCAATGGAAAACTCGATATAAAAGTTCCAGAAGAAATATAAGAAAATCATTAAAGGCTAGTTATAAAGTACTAAGGTAAAACTGCATACTTATGATATAAAAATATTATTAATAGTAGTCATTATTATTTATTATATTAATAATTTTTAAAATTGTTATTACTAAGGTAATTTAAAAGAAAGACTGGGTCAGAGTTGTATATGATGAGGTGATTCTGATAAACAAAATTGGGTAGGAAAACATTAACAAGAAAAATTATCTCATAAAAATAGGACATGAAAGGAAGAACTAAGAAGGAGGAAGCAGATGGAGAGCTGGAAATATTGAAACCTGACTCTCATGTGGGTCATAGAGGAAAAAACATATATGTCTGAAGAGGTTTAGAAGTCTTCTGAACTTCTAGAGAGGTGAGATAACTGGGGGATAGTATGTGGAAGGGACTTTTAAAATGGTTTATAGAATAAGATTAGGATGGTGGGGAAGAAGAAAAGCAAAGGCATTTTATAGGGGTAGGTAAAATAAGGAGTAAGAGGGTAAGGGGAAAAGATAAGGTAACAAGGAAAGGGTAAAAAGAGAGGGAGAAAAGAAAAATAGGAAAAGAAAAAAAATAAAAGAAATTCACAAATAGTAGTTATAACTTTAAATGTGAGTGGGATAAACTCACCCATAAAATGGAAACTAAAAGCAGAATGGACTGAAAATCAGAATTCAACAATATGTTATATAGAAGAAGAAAAACATTTAAAAATGAGAGACACATGTGGAGTCAAAATATAGTGTTGGAGTGGAATTTATTATGTGTCATGTGATGTAAGGAAAAAAGGCAGAGATAGCAATTATACTCTCAGGCAAAGTTATGGCTAAAATAGATTTAATTAAAAGAGATAAATGGGGTAACTAATGGTGAGAAATAAATATTTATCTCTTGTATTTAATAAATAATTGGTGTATTGGAACCAAGGTTTTTCTCTTTTTCTATTTTCACATCTAGAAACCTACCAGTACAGGAAATCTCTCTTAAAGATTTACCCAAGCCAACATCTAACCAAACAGTAAAAGAATTTCCAAGTTTGGGCTAAGGGGTGCATTCCTGCTCATTGTGTTTGCTCAGACAAGTCTGGGAAAATGTTGATTCTCCCTATTGTCAAGATAGGTGATACAGAAGTTAATGTCTCTTTGACCCAGATTTGGGTGACCTAAGTCATATACCCCAAGGACCTCATTTTAATATAGCCCACTTCCCAGTGTGTTAACCAATCAGGAACACCTATTGTTTGAAGGGCATATAAACTCTGAGCCTACCACCATGAGGAGTCTTTGGACTAAGAAAGATAGCCAAATCACCATACTTACATTAATAATGTGTTAGCTTTATTAATAAAAAATTAAATTACCCAGAAACTCCATCTCTCAAAATTATTTTAATTGCCATATACATTTTGATGAAGGTACCATAGACAATAGAGTGATATCAATACCAAATGTATAGGCACCAAATACTATGGCATCTAAATTTTAAAAAGAAAAGTTAAATGAATGGGTGGAGATAGCAGTACTATAATAGAAGTGGACTTTAATCTCCCTCTCTCAGAACTAGAAAAATCTAACAAAAATAAATAAATGAGAAAGAAGTTAATGAAATGAATAGAATTTTAGGTAAACTAGATATGATATATGTCTACACACAATTGAATGGAAATATAAAGGAATACACCATTTCCTCTGCAGTTTGTGGTAGTTTTACAAAGATTGACCATACATTAGTGCTCAAAAAATATTATAATTAAAAGCAGAAAAACAGAAGTATTTAAAGTATCATTTTTATATCATAATGCAATAAAAATTATATTGGATGAGGGACTAAGGATATATATATACACATATATATGTACATATATATGGATATATATATACACACACACACATGTGTATGGGACAGAATTTTTAAAATAATAGGTGACACATCTTTGAGAGAAACAAAGTAAATTTATTCTACAAACCTTGCAAGATTTGGGAACACCTCCATAAGGGATGAGGCAAGGTAAAAGGGAACCTGCCTTAATTTATAGTCTTAATGAAAAGATTCCCACCCACCTCTATCCCTTCTCACCATTGGCTAGGAGGTAGGCTTACAGTCTAGGCACGAAAACTACACAGAGGACCAAGATTGATCCAGTCCATTCAGGTTTTTCCTTATCAGAACTTAACTGCCAGGGTGGCGTCTGAAAGTCTAGGAAAAGAAATGGGGTGGGGGAAGGAGAGACCCTTCCTGGAACACAGAACAAATAGCTCACAGGAAGTTCATTATCTTCTAACATCTGAGAGAGAGACAGGGGGAAGGGCATGCCTTCCAAAATTACAAGGCCAAATCCCAAAACCTCTCCATTAGACATACCCTGTGAAGTCTTCACAATTATCTGTCCCATTCACACACATACATATATAAACCAATTGGAGATTAAATAACCTAATCCTTTTCTTTTGGGAGGGCAGAAGGCAAGGCAAGGCAGTTGGAGTTACATGACTTGCCCAAGGTCACACAGCTAGTATGTTAAATGTCTGAGGCCAGATTTGACCTCAGCTCCTCCTGACTCCAGGGCCAGTGCTCTACTCATTGTACCACCTAGCTGCCCCTAAAACAACCTAATCTTAAAGAATGAGTAGGTTAAAGAACAAATCATAGAAACAATAATTTCATTCAAGAGAATGAAAATATTGAGACAACATATCAAAACAAAAGCATAAACAATGATTAGAGGAAATTTACATCTCTAAATATAAATATCAATAAATATAATAATTGTAATATAATAAATAATTGTAATATCAATAAAATGGAGAAAGAACAGAATAATCAATTGGGTATGCAATTTAAAAAATTAGAACAAATTAAAAATCCCTAATTAAATATTACATCCGAAATCTTAAAAATTAAACTTGTGAATAAAATTGAGAGTAAAAAATTAAATTAATAAATAAATAAAACTTAGAGTGGTTTTCATGAAAGAAAAACTAATAAAAATGTGGTGAATTTGATTTTTTAAAAAGGAGAGAAGAAAACCAAATTGCTAGAATTAAAAATGAAAAGGGTGACTATATCACCAACAAAGATGAAATTAAAGGAATTATGAGGTGTTATTTTGCCCAATTATATACTATTAAATTTAACAATTTTAGTGAAATGGAAGAATATTTACAAAAAAAAATTTTAATTGCTTACATTAACAGATGAGGAAATAGAATATCTAAATATACATTTTTGAAAAAGAAATTAAACAGACCATAGATGAGCTCCCTAAGAGAAAAGCACCAGGACCAGATGGATTTACAAGTGAATTCTATCAAATATTTAAACTAATCCTTATATTAAATAAATTATTTGGAATAATAAGTAAACAAAGGATTCTATCAAACTCTTTTTGTGAAACAAATATTACATTGATATCTAAAATAGGCAGGATAAAAACAGAGAAAAAATTTGAAGACCAATTCCATTAATGAATATGGACACGAAAATCCTAAATAAAAAATTAGCAAAAGATAACAACAATTTATCAAGAAGATTACACATTATGATGAAGTGAGATTTATACCAGGAATGCAGGGATGGTTTTTAAAAAAACTATTAGCACAATAAATTGCATCAATAATAAAAGTAAAATAAATATGATTATACCAATAGATTCAGAAAAAAACTTTTGAAAATTTCAACATTCATTTCTATTTGAAAACACTTGAAAGTATTAGTATAAATGAATTCTTCCTTAAGCAGATTTAAAAAAAGTCTAAAACCATCAGTAAGCATTATTTTTAATTGGGATAAATTGAAGGCTTTGCTGGTAGGATCAAGTGTAAAACAAGGATGCCTGCCATCACCTAAATTATTTAATATTGTATTGATAAACCTAATAATAACAATAAGAAAAAATGAAATAAAGTAAATCAGAACACAGAATGAGGTAATAAAAATATTTCCTTTTGCCTATGATATACCTGGATAATCTCAAATATGTTAAATTTTTTAAAAGTTTTTGTACAAATAAAACAAATGTAGCCAAGATCTGAAGAAAAGCAGAAAACTGGGAGGAAATTTTTTATAAACGGTTTAACAGATAAAGATCTCATATCTAAAATATATAAAGAAGTTTGCCAAATCTATTAGAATACAAGTCATTACCCAATTGATAAATGGTCAAAATATATGAATAGGCAGTTTTCCAACGAATAAATTTATAAAAGTAGTCATACGAAAAAAATATTTCTAAACTACTAACTGATTAGAGGATGCAAATTAAAACAATCTTGAGATATCATTTTATTCCTTCCAGATTGGCTAAAATGGTAGAAGTGGAAAGTGACCAATGTTGGAGGGAATGTGGAAAAACTAGGACTCTAATTCATTGTTGGTGGAATTGTGAATTAATCTAAACATTTTGGAGAGCAATCTGGAATTATGCTCAAAGAGTTATTAAACTACCTAGATCTTTTGACCCAGCAATACCAGTACTTGGTCTGTTTATGAAGATAATGTGGGAAAAGGGGAAAGGACCTGTATGTTCTAAAATGTTTCTAGCAGTTCTCTTTGTGCTGGCAAAGAACTGGAAATTTCAGGGATATCCATCAGTTGGGGAATGGTTGAATAAGTTGTGGTATGTGATTGTGAAGGAGTACTAGTGTACTACAAGAAATTATGAGCTCAATGATTTTAAAAAGAACATGGAAAGGTATTCATGAAATAATGAAGAGTGAAGTGAGCATAACCAAGGGAACATGGCATAGGGTAACAGCAATAGTATTTTAGGAACAATTATGAGTGAAAAAGTTATTTTGTCTAAGTACCCAAGTTAACTATAAAGGACGTATGGAGAAAGTCAGTATTTACGTGCAGAAAAAGAACTGAGAAATAGAAGTATGTATGGAATAATTATATACATACATGTACATATGTTTTATACACGCACATACATATCTATACATATAATATTTCTGCCTTTCTACATATATTTTATACACACAAACATATAGCTATTTGTGTTAATGGTAGCCATCTCTGGGGGAGGAGAAGAAAAAAAGAAATCTAGATCATAATCTGTTGTATGTTTGAAAGGAATAGTAAGTTGTGCATAGTATATTTGTAATTTCATGTGCAATCATCTTTTTCATTGTACTATTTTGTGGAAATGCTAGCTTAATTCCATAAATTTAAAAAAAATACAAGTACTTAATTGGATGCATCCCATAAATTTTGGTGTGTTGTCTTACTGTTGTCATTCTCTTGGACGAAATTATTGATTGTTTCTATGATTTGTTCTTTGAGCCACTCATTCTCCAAGATTAGATTATTTAGTTTCCAATTACTTATCTACCTTTTGGAAGCCCTTTGTTAAATATGATTTTTATGGCATCATGATAAGGAAAGTATACATTTGATATTTCTGCCTTTCTACATTTGGATGTGAGGTTTTTATGCCCTAATACATGGTCAATTTTTGTGTAGGTGCCATACACCACTGGAAAAATGGTATATTCCTTTCTATCCCCATTCAGTTTTCTCCAGAGGTCTATCATATCTAACTTTTTAAAAATTCTATTCATCTACTTAACTTGTTTCTTGTTCTTTTTTGGTTAGATTATCTAGTTCTAAGAGGGAAAAGTTGAGGTTCCCTATGGGAAAAGTTTTGCTTTCTACTTCCTTCTATAACTCGTTTAGCATCTCCTCTAGAAATTTGGATGCTATACCATTTGGTACTATTAGTATCGATGCTACTTTATTGTCTAAGGTACCTTTTAGCAAGATGTAGCTTCCTTCCATATCTCTTTTATTTATGTCTATTTTTGCTTTTGCATTATCTGCAATCCTGATTGCTACCCCTACTTTTTCTTCTATTTCAGCTGAAGCATAACATATTCTGTGCTTCCCTTTTACCCAACTGAGACAGACCTTACCTGCAAATCTTCTAAGTTAGCTTGGGTTGGAAAATTGTTTCACTGTGTCCTTTTGTGGGTTAAGTAGCTATCCAGAAAACATTTTGCTGTTTTTCCACTATCTTGGCACTGCCGACTGTGATAATTATACCAAACCTTATGTTGTTGGTGGTGGTTGTGTTGGCATTACTAATTCATAGTTCAACCAATGATGCATTAAGGTTTTTTTTTACCTTTCTGCAACTCTTCCAACATTGGTTAACCCTATAAATGTTATTTTTTATTTTTATCATCTTTCTGGGTGCTCCATCTAATCTGTGTAATCATTCACGTATTTAATTACTTTTCTATATTTTTTTCTTTAACCCAGGCCTTATTTAGGATATGTTAAGTATTCAGAATCAGGTTTTTATCTTTTTTTTACTTTCTATATTATTTTGATATATCTTATAAAGCATATGTTTACCATATGCATATGTTTATGCTCTTTACATCTATTTAGAATTTCTCCCTATGCTAGCTTGAAATGAAAATAAAATTGTGACACAATTTTTGTTATACATATTTCTTTTCTGTTTCTTAGCAATTCCTCCTTCGTCTAGTACTGGTTCATTTAACATTTGGCTAATTTGTGAAAAAAAAAGTAAACAAATTCTACATCTCAATTTATAGAGGAGAAAATTGGCATGTCACCATTTTCTGATGTGTGTGTGTAACCTTTGGATCAGAGGACCATATTAAAAAAACTCTCCTCATTGCTGGAGACTGATTACTCAATGCACAATATCTTTGTCAAGTGAGGAGTTGAAAGCTAGAGAGAAGAGAGATCCTGGTTTTTTGGCTTCTATCTTGGAGAGAAAAGTCATCTTGTTTCAGACTCTCTTAAAACACTTTAAGGGAGAAAGTGATTGGGAAGAAAGCAACATGGAAGAGAGTTGACACCTCGATAATATTTCTTTGCCCTTTGGAAAGGATCTAAGACTCCCCTTCTCTCTCTCTTTCTCGGTTGAGCTGAGTGATCTTGCTCCCAATGAGACAGATCATTCACTCTTTATCATCTGATATATAATCTCCTGTGTATACATTTTCTGATTTTTGTTTTGCTATTGATTTGGCCAAGTGGATTTATTTGCTGTTAATTATGCATATTCATTGTTGAACTGGAATTTGGTGGGAAGGGAGTCCAGTTTTGGAAAAAAAGAAACTTGGGATAATCCTTTCTTCTTAAAGGATAACAGTTAGAAGAACAACTTGAACCTAAAAATTACTTCCTGTAAACTACTTATCTGTAAGGGAGATCTAATTCTAGCCCTGTGCTCCCTCTGTCTGAGTAGAGATGAGGGGCTAACCTCTAGCCTCAACTTCCTGCTTTTTTCGAAAAAAGGCAAAGTTTTCTTGGAGAAGGATGCAGAAAGGTGACTAGAGATATGTATTCTTGCTCTCCTGAAAACCACATCTAGACAGATTCATGTGGACACAGATAACTCCAATGGTAAAATAACTCAACACACACATATAACATTAAGTAAGAAATAGAACTGTCACAAAAGGCTCAAAATTTCATTATTATTTTGACTCAATTATCATGTTTACCAGAAATGTGGACTTTATCAGAGATTGAAGAAAGTTGTACCTTTATTGAGGTGTGTATAACCTTCCCTACCAAAAATAAAGTCCATTTCTTGCTAATGATCTTTATAGGAAGGGGAAGGGAGGTGATTGTATACTAGGGATTGAATAGAAATAGACATAAAGGCACACAAAAAGCCACCGTTAGCATACTTAGGAGTATTTCCTTCATGCAGGAATTGATATTAGGAGACTGAATTGGGAGGGTAGGAACTTGAATGAAACAGAACACAGATGCAAGGACAAGGATCCCTCAAGACAAGTTCCAAAGCCCAAGCCAGGTCAAGGTTATTTCTGAAAATACCCACAATAAAATGTTAGTTCTTTTTTCTTCTGCCTGTGCCAACCTCATTAACAGCTGCACCTCTGGTCTCTTGGAGCCCAGGAAACTTTCTCTCCTCATTGTGTTTAGTTGATGACTGGGCCATTGTCATAATTCATTAGTAATTGAAGATAAGGAATTCTTAATTAGTAGGAATCTCTGAAGACATTTTTATCTGGGAGCAAAATTCATTCTTTTAGACACATCTCTTTTTCCCTTGGCAGACTAATGTCACTGGTCCTGCCATGAAAATCAGAGCTCTGGAGGCAGATGGGCTCAGGCAATCCAATTCTTATAACTAGGACCTGCCTATGCCTTCACATATGAATGCATACATGCATCCCCATCAAACACACAAACACACACACATACATGTTTGCTGAAGCCTTTTCCTCCATTCCAGAAGTAGAAAATAATTAGATGGGTATCTTCTAATACCTCTATTTTACATCTAGTAACTTAGAAGCAGAAAATCTCTTCCAGAAGACAATCAGAGTGCTGTTCAGGATCTGTCTGCCTAGGGACAGGAAAAGGGTCTTGAAAAAGCTGTGGAACAGATCTTGGGATTTTCCATGGTATCTTAGTGCACCCCTGTCTTTATTGAGATTCTCTCTCCTAGTCCACGACCTCATCAGCTCTCTAGGAAATGGTCCAACATCCCTTAACAGTTGTCCGTGCCTTGAGAGCTCCCGAGGTGTTTGTTAAACACATGTTTTGAAGGGCTTTTCCCCAAACCCCAGCCTCCTCATATCACTCCTCTGGTTCTTTTGACTTTTACAGTCTCTGCTCCTATCTTCTTTGCATTGTGACTATTACAACTGATCGGTGTCTGAGGCTAGATGTTAACTCAGGAAAATGAGTCTTCCTGATTTCAGGTGGGGCTCTCTATCCACCAAGAGACCTATCTGCCCTAGGGAATAAAAAGGAAACAATTAAAAGAGGGAAATTGCCAGAATTAAGAGTTGTTGGAAAAGCCTTCCCATAGAAGACAGGATTTTAAATGGGACTAAAAAGAAACCAGGAAAGTCAGTAAGTAGGGTTGAGGAAGAAAAGGATGCATGGCAAATGTGACATCCAGAAAAAAATTCCTGGAATTAAGAGAAAGAGTGTGGTGTTTTTGAAAGAGCAAGGAGGCCATGGTAACTAAATCAAAGGGTAGGAAGTGAATGTGGGGAGTAAGGAGTATGGAGTAAGGTAGGAGGGGACTAGGTTAGGAAAGGCTTTGCATTTTAGGGAGGACTTTCTGTTTGATAATACGATTTTAAAAGAGAAAGAAAACCAAATCACTAGCATTAAAAAGGTTTGTTTTTATTACACTATGTTATTGAAATGTTTGTTTTATTCAATAGATTAAAAAGAAAAGAAAGCGACTGAAAGTGAGGTAATAAAAATGGTGGACACGTGTCAATAAATGAACTGATGAGTTTCAACTCTAAAGTGTTGGAAAATTTGAAAGTGGATGGCTATGTCCCAGGAAGAAGTACATCATAGTTTTACTGTACATTATTTGTTCAGGCTTCTGGGGAATAGTCATGAGGCAGTAGGAATCAGTGGAAAATAAACCAGGCTACATCAAAACACAGTTTTCCATTTCACTCTGCACCCTTCCCCTCAGTTATGGTCAACCTTAAATATATTCAAAACCCTGAAAAACAAAATGTACTGGGTAATGATGACCTTGTCACAGAACTGTACTGTAAAATGGTATGAGCCTGGGAAAGTAGTTTTCTAATGAATGAGTTTAAAAAGTGCTTTTCTAGAAGGTCTAAGTAGATTCTTTTTACCAATTAAACATTGACCTCACCTGGCTGGACCTAGAGTCAGGAAGATCTGTCTTCTTGAGTTCAAATCTGGCCTCAGATACTTACTAGCTGTGTGACCCTGGGTAAGTCACTTAACCCTGTTTGGATCAATTTCCTCATCTGTTAAATGAGCTGAAGAAGGAACTGCAAACCACTCCAGTACCTTTGCCAAGAAAACCCCAAAACGGGCTCTTGAAAAGTTGGATGTGGCTGAAATGACGGATCAAGTGAAACAGTATACAGGACATCCTCAAGTTTTTGTGTATCGCAGACCCCTGTGGAAGATTGGGAAAGCCTATGGACCCATTCTCATAAAAAAAATATTTTCAAATATATAACATAAAGTACATCCAGTTTCAAAGGAAATTTATTATATCAAAATACAACTATATAAGTATATATCAAAAGAAATTTAACTATGTATGCAAGTGTGTGTCTATATATATATATATATATATATATATATATATATATCTCACAATAAGAAGCCTAAAGCAAAGATAATCAGATCATGGGAAGCAGAATAGTAGAGTAGAAAAAATAATGTTTTAAATTCAACGTACAGTTTAAAAAACTATGTGTAACAGAACTTCACAGTTTTGCACAAAATCTTATTTTTAAACGTTTTATGTTTAATACTTAAGTTCATAATAAAAGAGAAAAATATTTAAAGAGTAAAGATAGTTTATAAAGAAATGTAATAGGTGAATATAGCACTGAAGTAAATGAAATCTAAGTAATTATAAGGACATAAGGACAATTATGTGCCAATAAATTTAACAATTAAAGAGAAATGGAAGAATGTTTGCAAAACTATAAACATCCTAGATTAAAAGAAGAGGAAATAGAATATTTAAATAAACTTATGTCAGAAATAGAAATTGAACAATTTATAAATGAGTTTACTAAGGAAAAAAATCAGGACCAAATTGAATTTACCTGCCCTCCCCCACCAGTGCTTTTTCTGTTATCAATCCTTCCTTTCCTACCTCATTTGTATGAGATAATTACTCCCTTTTATGTCTCCCTACCCAGTTTTATTTTCTAAGAATGACCCCATCATACATAGCTTAGCCCAAGTCTTTCTTTCAAACTACCTAAAGAATGATGACCATCATGAGAGTACTGACAATATTTTCACATATAAGTAAGCAAGTTGAACTTATCGAGACCTTTAGGTGCACTAAATGGAGACTGATGGGCCTGTGAACTCACAGACACACTGTTCTAAGGCATCATATTCAAAAGCAAAGATTCAGCAAGATTTCTCTTTCCCCACCAAAAACCTGGCAGCATTACAAATAAAATATATAAAATATGATGATGTTTTCATTCTAAGAAATATCTCTCTGTGCTTGTTAATTTTTTTCCTGTTATCAGATTCCTTAAAGGACAACATCGTTTCATCTTCAGTCCCTAAATATCAACAAGATTGTTGTTCTTTGGATGTCCTAGTTCTTCAGAGGCTATATTATTTTAGCAAAAGGACTGAAAAGGAATACACTGCGATGAGTGTGGCTAGCTCAGCACCTGACTGAGAGGTTGGTCAATGGAAGGAGATACAACTCTGATTCAATGCATTCAGAGAGAAATCTTTGAGAGATGTCTTCTCATCAACCAGGTATTAAGAGAAAGGCCCATGCAAAGTGTCTGTCAATTTGTATTCTTTTTTTGGAGGGGAGAAGGCAATTGGGGTTAAGTGACTTGCCTAAGATCACACAGCAGTAAGTGTTAAGTGTCTGAAGCCAGATTTGAACTCAGGTCTTCCTGACTCCAGGGTGAGTGCTCTATTTACTGCACTACCTAGTTGTCCCTGCACTCTTTCTAAGACAGGCAACATTTGGAACAGTCTCTATGTGATGCTGGGGTAACTGGGAAAAGGACCTCTGTATAACAACCAGATGAAAAGTGAGAACTTTGGAAGTGAACACCTTGGACCCCAGGAGCATGAGAGCTGCCAGGCTTCCTGCTGGAACCATGTGGGTGGGAATCCTCCACTTTCACCCAGTCCCTGACCCTCTAACTTGATCATCTCACACAGACTTCTGCCTGATACAACTTCTGTCAACTCCAGAGTCATTGTAAGAATCTTGATTGGTGATATGCTGTCACACAGGCTGGGACACAACAACACCTCAAGATAAATCCCTGGGTATCCTTCCATTCTTCGCAGGGTATTCTGCTAAGAATACCTGGAAAGAGAAAGAGGAAAATATGTTTATCACTGAGACATGGGAACTCAGGTGCAGAGCCCCAAAGAGGGATGGTCCCAGAGTACCCATTAGTTTGGCTCATTTTGATGGCATTTGGGGTAGGAGGAGGAGGGTGGTGGGGATCCTATACATTGCTTACAATAAATATGCCTGGAGTAATAACTAAGCAAAATCAAACCCTTATAAATATCCCCTGCTTCTTCCCTCATTACCCTTGTTTTGGGCAAGGGTCTGAATCATTTTCCATTTGTCTTCACAGGTGTCAGGAAGAAAAGTGGAATTCAGATTTTGTAAAGGAAATGAACGCTTGCCTGAAGAAGAGTTTCACCATTAGAGAGTTCTTCATAATCCTAGTTAAGCTGTGATGAGGTCTGATCTACACCATAGCCTCACCTTAGTCTGACTGTGATTTCTCCATGTGTTAGACTTGAAAAGAAGTGTTCCTGATGCTCTTACTTCTTTTTCTATTTCTGGGGCTGGAGCTTCCTCAGCATACGGGTCATGAAGAAGCTCCTCTCTGCTTCTTGAAAAGAGATTTAGGTCCCACCCACTACAGGGATGGGGATCATATTGTGGGGGGATTTTTCCCTTTAATGATACATGAAATGACCTTACTCCAGACTTGGAAATATTTTCGTATTCATCCTGAGAAAATTCTGAACGATTATCAGTAAGTTTAGGTTATTATTTTAAGAAGTATTTTTAAGGGGAAGGTGATTAAAAAGTAAGTTTTAAAACATTTGCATGAACAAAGTATCATTTCCTGTCCTGTTGTCCACCTTTAATGTCTCAGTCTACTTCCTTTTAAAATGCCAATAAAGAAACAAGCCCTCTCCCCTTCCACTCACACAGACCTACACACACCACGGCCCACAGAGTAATCAACCAGGATCTTTATGATTTTTGTTCTGTTTCTGGAAAGGTTCTGACAGAGGAGGACTTGGCAGCTCCCTCCCTTGTGAAGGACAAGCTCCATCTGCCTTGCCTGTCCTTACACTGCTAACCACTGACATTCTTGGAGAAATTAAATGCCAGATAAATGCTCTGAATATATCATTTATTTCCATTTCAGCCCCATATGGAACCTGTGAAAAACGCACTACAAATGTCATTCACTATAGCTACTTCATTAGGCACTGCAGTCTATAACACACACACACACAGAGCTGCATATGTCTGTATATGTGTATGTGTATGATTTTACATGAATATACATACATAAAGTATGTGATTGTGACATCTTATATAGGATTATTATATAACAAATATATATGATAGTTATGAGGCATATTTTTGTATAACTATGTATGAAAATATAACAATTAATTTAATTATATAATTATATGTAACTCGATATTTACATGTCTCTGAGTAAATATGATGCTGACTGGCAGTATAACAATAACTTACTCTGTTAGACTGTTGCCTGATTCACTGGGAGATTAAGTGAATTGCTCATGATTATACAGTTGGTATTTCTCAATCAAAACTTTTAACCCAGGTTTTCCTGATTCTCAGTCCAACCTGGTACCTCTGACTGTCTCTGTCTCTGTCTCTGTCTGTCTCTGTCTTTCTGTCTTTCTGTCTGTGTCTCCGTCTCTCTCTGTTTCTCTGTCTTTCTGTCTCTCCATTACATTATTAAGTTTCAGGACTACAATTGTTTTATTTAAGCAGTGTGGTAGAGTGCATTCATTCTCAATATTTTATACTCTTAATGTTAGTGTTTTTCACATTTAAAAAATAAGAAAGAATTTTCTCATAATCTACCAGGATCAGGATTCTTAATTACTTTTTTTTATTTCAGTTGATCCTCGTAAGTTCTCATGACATAGGTGCTAGTACCACACACATTATACAGATGAGGAAACTGAGGCAGAAACTAGTCGAGAAATTGCCTAATTTCACAAAACAACTGTCTGAGATGATATATCAATTCCTGAGTATAAGTTCAGAACTTTATCCTCTGTGCCACTTAGCTGCTCTTAATATTCAGTTCTGATCCATTTTTAATTTATTCTCATTTCATTATAATTGTACATAGTTCTTTTTAATATTTTATTTGATTATTATCCATCTTTTTAATTCAGTTAAATCAAAGTTTCTAAAGGTGGTCTCTGTCCCTACTGCAGTAAAGCCTCCTCTCAGTTCCTAAAATTATCTTTCTTAATCATACCTATGTCACACACCTATTTTATGATCTTCTATGCCTCCTTCTTAGCTCCAGGATCAAATATACAATATGTCATCTGGATTTTAAAGCCCTTCACGACCCATCAGGTTGCTACCTTCCCAGTCTTCTTCTACCTTACTCCTACCTACATATGCTTAGATCCCAGATGCACCCACACACTCGCTGGTGCTCACACAAGACACTCCATTTTCCTACTGCTTTGTTTTCACTGACTACTTCTCATCCCTGGAAAGTTTTCCTTTCTCACCCTCACATTCTGGATTCATTGGGTTCATTTCCTTCAAGCCTCAGCTAAAATCTAACCTTCTGCAAGAAGTCTTTCCCTAATGTGCTTACTGCTAGTGGTATTTTTAAGAGATTATTTCCAAAGAATATTGCACATTTTTTGAACACAGTATTTTGCACACTATGTTTTCCACTATATTGTGAGCTCCTTTATGTCAGAAACCTTGCTTTGTTAGTTTTTATTTCTTTTGTATCCCTTGAGCTTAGCACAATCCTTAGCCCATAGAAGTATTGAAAAACTTTTTCTTTGAATAAAAGATTGGCTGTCAGTCTTTTTCAAAATATTGAGTTTTTGTCAATTTTTAAATTTTTATACTGTTTTCCAATTTCTATATTTTCTCTATTATTTGAGGGTGTTTCCCATTTGTGCTTTTTTTTTCAGAACTTTTAAATTTTGACCTTGACAAGTCAAGTCCCTTTAACAGGTGTCAGTTTCCCTTTATGTCAAATAAGACGATTTAAGTAAATGAACAGTCAGGTACTTTCTTGCTGTGAATCTACAATCCGACACTTACATATATTAAATGTACTATATTTTGTTAATTTTATTTAGAATAACATGATATTATTATATTTCATATACTGATAACCTATATGGAAATATGGTATTGGTATCAATCTAAACCTATATGGAAATATGGTATTGGTATCAACCTAATCTATACCTGTATGAGGCAGCTAGGTGATACAGTGGGAGGGGGGAGGGGAGAGGGGAGAGAAAGAGAAGAGACACAGAGACAGAGACAGAGACAGAGACGACAGAGAATTTAGAACTTAGTTCTCGTTCTACCACTGATATCTACTAGCTTCACAGCAATAGGCAAATAATTCAGCTTCTCAGCTGTCTAGGTCTGTAGGTTGTATATTTGATTTGGGTGAAGTAATTTCTAAAATGAGTAAGAATTACCCATCCCAAAGAAATCACAGGTCTGAAAATACACACCAAGGTTACGATGTAGTGAGTTTTAGAGATCTGAAGTACAGGGATAACTCAACCTGATTGAATTTTTTTAATTTGCCTCAGGTATGACCTTATTTACCAGACCACACCTTCTGATGTGTCTGGGAGAAAGCCCAGAATATGAGTCATTACCTTATTATATTTCTTAATGGCCTGTATATTAAGATAGATGAAATGGATTTTAAAATGCCTACTTAAAACCAAGGGTACATTGTTTCCAATTTCATGTACTTTATCCATCACTGCATTCAGGTGTTTATAGAATTAGCTGATAACAACAGAAAACACTACAGTCTTCTTATAGTCAGCTCAACTCCTAACTTGCTTACTGCTACATTCTACACAGAAACATAATTCCCTGATCTATGTTTTTTTTCTGTATATATCAAAGTAGGCACCAACATCCTCCCTTTGAAATTCCTGTTTGGCACAGTACCGGGTAGACAAGCAATCAATGAATGTTGATGGACTGAATTCCATACAACTCACTTAACCAACTGTATCACAAAACACTTATGATAAGTAATACTTTCTATATTCAACAAAATCAGGCAATAGAAAGTTTAAGGAAAGAAAAAATCATATAAAAAGAGTCATCTAGTGAAAAGCACCAAAAATCATGTTTACCTTTTGGGATTGATCTTCAAGAAGTTGCCACTATCATCCCTACCATTCCATTCCAACCATCCCATAGTAGGGTTGTTGGCTCATGCAAGGAAAGTAAATCATTGGAGTTAGGTCTATCAGGCACAGGGATAAGTCTTTTTCTATGGTCATGATTTTAGTTGCCTCTCTCCACAGTCCCATTCTTATGCTCTCCTGCTGGTAATTGCTGTTGTAGAAATAGATGCCATCAGAGTGACACTTCTCACCAGTCATTAAAGGCAAAACTAGCCTCTTGCTGTAGCAGTATTTCATCCTTCCCTTCATTATTACGGAACTAAATATCAGAAAACTTTCTCTTTCTTGGTGAGAAAAAGCGACCTCACCTGCCCCTTTAAGCGATAACCATTCTTTGGTTTGTGGAAGAAAAAGCATCATGACATGACTCACAGCATTCATCCTTATCATGTATTTCTCTTGGCACAGATTAGTAGATTTGGCAATATTCAGGGACAGATGATAGATAGATTGATATATAGATAACCACACAAGTAGATGGAATGTTCATGTGTGTGTCTACATATATACAAACATACATACACATGAATACATGAATTTTATGACGGTGAGATTACTAGAAGAGGGTAAAATACTGTTTATATAAGGACTTGAGAGTTAAGGAGGAGAATCACACTAAGTTGTCTGAACTATTGACTCAAAAATTAGAATGATTACTAGGTATTCTATTTGTGAAAGAAGTAACTTCTTGGGGATAGAAGAATTTCCTAAGTCCTAACACTATGGTCTCAACTGAGGTTGCAGGAAAAACACTACAATGAAGTCCTGGCCTTGGTGTTTGCTGTAGAGGAGATCAACAAGGACCCCAATCTGTTACCCAATATCACTCTAGGATTCTACATCTACAACACCTACCCTAGTGATGTCAGAACCCTGGAGAGCTCCTTAATGTGGCTGTCAGGACAAGGACTGGCTGTTCCAAACTACCACTGTGAGAAGCAGGCCAAGTCCTTGGCTGTCATTGGAGGAGCCTATTCTGAATTGTCAGTCCAAATGGCTTCCCTACTTGAACTCTACAAGTTTCCACAGGTAATAATCATCAGGAAAATAGCCCAGATTGTTAGGAGAATATTGATGGTTGGGAGGAGGTAACACCAAGGACTCAAACTGCCTATATGACATGGTAAAAATTGGGAAATCCTGTCTTCTAGAATTATTCTTCAGCTGGAGCTCAGAGCATTGAAGATACAGAGCCGAGATATTTAAATGAGTGATCACCATTGCCCATTCTATTAGGATTTATTCCTGCCAACATTACTAATGTGTACATCTATGAATCTATCTATCTATCTATCTATCTATCTATCTATCTATCTCCTATTCTATTTCATACATTACAATGATTACACTCATGTTAGCATTTATACATTATGTATAAATATAGATGTACAACTGTATATTTTACATGTATTTAAATATATAAATGGGAATCTATATGGCACACTGGATAAAGAACTGGGCGAGGAATCAGGAAGACTCATCTCCATGAGTTCAAATCTGGCCTCAGACACTAGCTGTGTGACTTCAGGTAAGTCATTTGACTCTGTTTTCCTCATTTCCTCAGTAAAATAAGCTGAAGAAAGTAAATGGCAAACCATTCCAGTATCTTTGCCAAAAACATCCCAAATGTGGTCATGAATATTTGGACATGATGGAAACAACTGAAAAGCAACAAAATAAATATATACACCAATATAATTCATTATAGCATAATGTAACTGTAAAGTATATGCATATATGTGTGTATGTATGTATGTGTATGTAAGTGTGTCTACCGATGTAGTTTAGCAAAAATGAATGAGCATTTGTAAAATTCCTTACACGGAATATATGGTGCTCAATTGGGCTCAATAATTCAGCTGGCAGGCAGAGGTGGGAAGGGAAAAGTTTTTTAAAAGAATAATCACCCCTTTTGACTAACTTACATCATGAGAGATACCTTAAGGTATCATAGAATGTCCACTGAAACTGAGATAAATGTGAGCTATAGAGGAAAAAGTTATCTCACAAAAATCTATGGATCAAGGAAAGAAAATTGTGACGGTTGCATTGAGGCAAGTTTCTTAGAAGATGTGGCACCTGATCACAGGTGCCAATATCTATTTTAGAGATGAGATGAGCCTTTAAAAGTGGAGAGGGAGACAATAGCAGGCTGAGAAGATGGAGGGTCAAATTCCAGGAATGCTGATTGGTCTATGCAAACATATGGCAAAAAGAGATGAAATGTTAGGAAAATTGAAAGGTTCAAGGTCTGTTATATGGTATTCTTTAGGCCATACTTCATTCTCAACAGGGATAATGGGTTTTTTTCTATGTTCAGATCGCTTATGGCCCATTTGATTCCATCCTGACTGACAAGGTCCATTTTCCAAGTGTTTATCAAGTGGCACCCAAGGATTCTACCCTTGCCCTGGGAATGGTCCGATTAATGGTGCATTTCAACTGGACATGGGTGGGACTGGTTATAACAGACAATACCAGGGGTGAAACATTCCTCTGGGATATACAAGAAGAGATGACCAGGAAGGGTGTCTGTGTGAACTTTATAGAGAAGATTCCTCCCAGTGAGAAATATACTATTAATTCCCATTATGATATCATGAGAAGAATTGATGGATCTTCTGCAAATGTAATCGTAATTTATGGGGATAACAATTCATTAATGACATTGCAATATTCACAAGTGCCTTACGTAATTTATAAAAAAGTGTGGATTACCACCTCTCACTGGGATTTTACCATAAGACCCCATGACATGGATGTTGAAAGTTTCAATAGAGCTCTGATATTTTCAGGTCAGAAAAAAGAGATTCCAAGTTTCAAACCTTTCCTTAGGACAGTTAAACCTGCCAAATATCCAGAAGATATTTTCCTTAAGAGATTTTGGAACTCAGCTTTTCTGTGTCCATTTGATTATGAAAAAATGGATCAAGAAGACTGTTCACCAAACGCTTCTTTAGAGATGCTGCCTTTGCGGTATTTTGACATGTCTATGCCTAGGCAGAGTTACAATATCTACAATGCTGTGTATGCTGTGGCCTGGGCTCTCCACAAAATACTCTTAACTAGATCAGAAATGGAATACCTGGGAGATGAAGGCAGCCCAGTTCTATATCCCTGGAAGGTAAGTTTCCATTTGCAGCACCAGAGAGTTGACATGTCTAAACTTCTATCTCATTCATAGGGCTGCTATCTCTAGAAAATAGGGAGTTAGTTACTCAGCTAAGTGGCTTGTCAACTATTTTCTTCTAAGACCCAGGCCTGCATTTTTCTGATTTGATGATGCCAGTACTGGCTCTTTCAGAAGTCACTCTCAGTCATGTTTAAGACTTTCTCTCCAAATCAACAGGAGCTTAGGAGTGATGTCAACAATAGGTTACATATTTTGGTTTTTATTTCTAGACTGATCAGAAAGACTGTAAAGTAAGCTACGAGCATCTGAAAAGTGGTACTAAAGCCTGTACATAATGCGTTTTCTGCTCTGTTATCCCAATTTGAAGACAGAGAGAAGTCAGAGGACTCACAACCTAGCTATTTCCCATCCATAGTATGTAGCACATCCACCCTTAGAATGTCCTGTTAGTTTCACCACACTGTCAAAGGAATCTTTGGCAGAAAATAATCTTTGACTCAATAGTTCCTGACAGGTAGATGCAGGGTTTAGCTGATGGGATTCAGGATACATAAATGATGTGAGAAGACCCAGGTTAGACAAGGTTAGCACACTAATGCTCCAGGGGCTAATTTGTCCTTTCACCTGGTTTTTTGTGTAGTCAGGAGACTGAAAAAGGGTACATAGTGCTCAGTTCTGGTAATCATAAGTAAAGATAAACATTGATAAGTTGGATGTTGACAAGAGGAGTGTACTGATAGAAAAAAGGATCTTGAATTCATGACTTATGAGGTTCAGATGAATGGACTTGGCGTTTTTAGCTTTGGGGAGGGTGGTATTACTCAGGAGGAGATGCATGATGTTCAAGTATTTGGATATCCACGTTGTTGTATAGGGTTGAAATTATCTCATTTTATGATGAGGGCTAAACTTGGAGTTACAGTTAGAAGTTGAAAAGAGGACAATTTAGGTTTGATATCAAGAGAAAAACAGCAATAAATCAAAGAGTAAATAAATGAATAACAGCAGGAGCAATTTGTGAAAATTAGATTTGGACAAAAATATAATGAGCTGCCTCATTAGATGATATGGTTTCTTTCCTTGGAGGTTTTCATGCGGAAGCTGGACGATAGTTTGTTGAGTGTTATACTGAGAATTACTATCATATGTGGTATTACTTGATAGCCTATTTTGTCCCTTTTTACTTCCAAGTTTTCTAATTCTGTGGGGAAATGGAAGCCCATGATAGAAATGAAATAGTATCATTACTATCATCATCATTATTATTATCAGTATAATTATCATTATTATTAACCACTTTAAGCCTCAGTTATTTCATTTACAAAACGCGGAAAAGTGTCCTGTGACACATACCTCACAATTTGGGTATGAGAACAATACATTGGGAAACTCAAACTGGAGCAGATAATGGGTTTAGTGGCTGGGCTGTTCTCTGTGATATCTGAAATAATTGAGAATAAGAGAGATGAAATCAGCATTGAAGAAGGGCGGATATTGTTTTTAATTACCAGAATAGAAGGGTAGATTTGGAAAATGATGGACCATTAAGCTTGACCTAAATACCTGCATGGAAATTTAAAATTGGATTATCAAAGATAAACTAGAAAGATCTCCAGCCAAGATGGATTCCTGGAAAAGAAACAAACCATACAGTTCCTACATACAGACTCCAGCAAAATTCTGAGGTTCACACCAGAGTGAAGAAAGATCCAAGAAATCAAATTAGCATCTACAATGATTTCTTCCACTCCAGGCCTTAATCATTTAGAAAAGAAAGTGGGGTGGAGCCAAGGTGATGAAAAAAGGTTTAAGAAGGTGAGGCATGGTGAGAAATGAACCAATAGAAAGTTTTGATCAAATAAAGGAATTGAAAAGGTTTGACTAAGGAAGCAGAATCCTTGGGGGTTTCATAGGGTTGAGAGGCAGATTATGATTTTTCCCTATGTTTGACTGAGGAGAAGGAAAGATATCTTAACAATTCAAAATCTTTTGGGTGTCCCTACGTTGAAGAATCACTTCTAGTTCTTTTCCCATTCAGCTGCACTCCTTTCTTAGAAACATCGAGTTTAACAACAGTGCTGGTGACCAGGTGTTCATGGATGAAAAAAGGATCCCCGTGGCAAACTATGATATTGCAAATTTTGTAGACTTTCATAATGGTACAGAAGTGCTGGTGAAGGTGGGAGAATTTATGTCTCATGTTCCCTTTGGTGAAGATTTTTCCATCCATGAGAATGTCATCATGTGGAATGAATTTTACACAAAGGTTAGTAGTAACTCACAAGGTAGTTTTTCAGAGGGTGTAGATATTATTAATGGGAATTTTGGTTTCCCCTTTTATTTCCTTCTAGGTGATATATATTTTTATTTAATATTTTATGTTTCCCTAATTACACATACAATTTTTAACATTCACTTTTTTTAAAATTTTGATTTATATATTCTCTATTTCTTCCCAAATTTTTATTCCCCCACATTGAGAAGGAAAGCAATTTGATGTAGGTTATACATGTGCAGTTATGCAAATGATATTTCCATGTTAGTCATGTGGTGAAAGAAAACACAGACAAAAAATTCAAGAAAAAAAGAAAAAGCATTCTTCAATCTTCCTTCAGACTCCATCAATTCTTTCTCTGGAAATGGATAACATTTTTCTTCATGAGTCCTTCAGAATTTTCTTGGATCATGAGATTGCTGAGATTGGCTGTCATTCACGGGTGTTAATCAGACAATATTTCTGTTACTATATACAATTTTCTCTTGGTTCTGCTCATTTCACTTTGCATCACTTCATATAAATCTTTACAGAATTTTTTGAGAGCATTCTGCTCATCATTTCTGATAGCATAATAGTATTCCATAGCGATCATATGCAACAATTTGTTCAGTCATTCCCCAACTGATGGATATCCCCTCCATTTCCAGTTCTTTGCCACCAAAAAGAGCTACAATAAATATTTTAGTACATACAGATTATTTCCCCTTTTGTTTCTAATCTCTTTTGGATACAGACCTAGTAGTGGTATTATTTGGTCAAAAGTTGTACATGGTTTTACAATCCTTTAGACATAGCTTCAGATTGCTCTCCAGAATAGTGGAATTAGTATACAACTTCACCAACAGTACTTTGGTGAAATAGAGGACTTTGAAACATCTCTCATGAACAGACCAGAGCTGAATCAAAAATTTGGTTTTCAAATAAAAGATTCAAGAGAAACATAAAAAGGGAAACAGCAAAGAGAAATCATAAGGAATTTGACAAATTTGAAGTGTTTACATTCCTACATGGGAAGATGATACTCGTGACTCATAAGAACTTTTTCATTATTAATGCAATTTGAAGTAGTATACATAGACAGAGGGCAGAGTGTGAGTTGGATGTGATGTAATAATTATAAAAAAAAATAAAATTAAGTGGTGAAAAAGGAGAATATGCTGGGTGAAGAGGAAAGGGAGAGGTAGGATGGGGCAAATTTTCCCACTATCCTCTCCAACATTTTTCATTTTCTTTTTCTATCATATTAGCCAATATGATAGGTGTGGAATGGTAGCTCAGACTTGTTTTAATTTGCATTTCTCAAATCAACAGTGTTTTAAAGCATATTTATATGACTATAAATAGCTTTGATTACTTCATCCAAAACCTGCCTGTTCATATCTTTTGACCATTTAGCAATGTAGGAATGGCTCTTATTTTTTGTAATATCAGTTAATTTGGGACTTTCTTACTGTTTTAAAATGATTAATTAAGTGTCTTTGAGCCTGACTAGGTGCAAAGCCCCAGGCCCAAACCCCTATCTACTAGTTGCTGAAGCCCTCAGGGTCCTAAGGGGAGTTGCTAAGGCCACAGCCAATAGTAGAAGCCTGAGTTCTGGTCACTCAGATGACGTTTGTTGATGGCTAAAGAGTGTATAGAAAGAGAGAAAAGAGCTGTTTTCTTGGGCCTTTCACTCTTGGAGGTGTGTTGATGTGGATACTCTGGGCAGCTGTAGTTAAGAGCCCTCCAGCTTGTAAACCTGGATGTTGGGATTTGTCAAATCCTGGTAACTATGCATTGAGATTTGAATCAGACAAGGTCTGTCTGTTGATGTTTGTAATTTGTATTTGCTCTGAAGTTTGCAGTGCTGGCTTTTCCCCTGAACTAAATGAATGACATTGGTATGTTGGATTGAAATAAGATTTTTAACCCCCTTAACACTGCTTTCCTTAGTAAAGCAGATCAAAAGAACCTGTGCTTGCAGCATTCTTGTTGTTGGTTTTTAACCCCCACAGCAGCTGCTAGCTGGATTGTTGCAACACTTTTTTAAATTGGCCTCACTTCTCTATATATTTGAGAATGAGGTTATTATCAAAAAAAAAAAATACTTGCTGTAAATTTTTTCACAGTAATGACCACTATGTATTTCTTTCCATCTAATTCACCCTACCCACTTATCCTACTTTCTCCTTTTACCCTATCTATTCTCAAAAGTATTTTGTTTCTGGCTTTTATCCCCACCCCCATGTGCTTTCCCTTCTATCAGCCCCTCTTTCTTTTATCTCCTTTCCCTCCTACTTTCTTTTGTGTAAGACAGATTTATGTACTCAACTCTTTGTGGATATCATGCCTTTTTTGAGCCCATCCTGATAAGTAAGATTCATCAGCTTCTCCTCATCACCTTCCCCTTTTTCCCCTCCACTGTAAATGCTCTTTTGCTCCTTTTTTAAGTCAGACAATTTACCCCATTCTACTTCTCATTTTCCCATTCTCCCAATGCATTCCTCTTTCTCACCCCTTAATTTGGTTTTATTTTTTGATGATCATTCCATCACATCCACCTCACACTTTGCCGTCTGTCTATGTATACTACTTCTAATTATACTAATAATGAGAATGTTCTTATGAGTAACAAATGTCATCTTCCCATGTAGAATCGTAAACATTTCAACTTTGTGGAATTCCCTATGATTTCTCTTTCCTGTTTCCCTTTTTATGTTTCTCTTGAATCTTGTATTTGAAAGCCAAATTTTTTATTCAGCTCTGTTCTCATTAGAAATGTTTCAAAGTCCTCTATTTCACTGAATGTCTATTTTTCCCTTAAGGATTATACAGTTTTTTCTGGGTAGGTCATTCTTGGTTGTAATTCTAACTCTTTTGCTCTCTGGAATATCACATCCCAAGCCCTCCAATCCTTTAATGTAGAAACTGATAGATCTTGTATTATCCTCACTGTTGCTCCACATTATTTGAGTTGTTTCTTACTGACTACTTAGAATATTTTCTCATTGGCCTGAGAGCTCTGGAATTCAGCTATCACATTCTTGGGAATTTACATTTTGAGATCACTTTCAGGAGGTTATTGGGCACTTCGTTGAATTTCTAGTTTACCCTCTGATTCTAGAATATCAAGGCAATTTTCCACAATTATGTGAAAAATGATGTCAGGGTTCTGTTTTAGATAATGACTTTCAAGTAGTCCAACAATTCTCAAATTATTTCTGCTGGATCTATTTTCCAAGTCAGTTTGTCCAGAGACATTTCACATTTTCTCATATGTTTCATTTTTTTATTTTTTTAAAAACTGTTTCTTGATGTCTCATGAAGTTATTAGCTTCCATTGGTCCAAATGTAATTTTTGAGGAATTATTTTTTCAGTAACCATTTGTACCTCCTTTTCCATTTGGCCAATTCTACTTTTTAAGGAATTGTTCACCTCAGTGCATTTTAAATATCTTTTTCCATTTGGACAATTCTGCTGTTTTTGTTAATTTTTTTTAATTTATAGAATAAAACAAACATTTCTATTAGTACAATAAAAAAGATTCTTTCACATGAAACTGTGAATCTACTTTGTAAAACCTGCTATTCCATTCAAATATACAACCAAATTATAGTTTAAATTATTGTCACTTTTTTTCCTTCTCTCCACCCCCTACCCTAGCGATGGTTAGTATTAGAAACAAACAGGTATTATATACATATATATATATATACTTCTATTTATCAGTTCTTTATCTGGATGCAGATAGCATCTTCTCTTCATATGTCCTTTACCATTAATTTGGGTATTTATAATAGACAAAATAACTTATTCTCTCAAGGTCACTCTTAAAGCAGTGTTGTTATTACTGTATACAATGTTCTCTTGGTTCTGCTCATTTCACTCTTCATTACTTCATGAAAGTCTTCCCATCTTTTTCTAAAATCATTGCGCTCATCGTTTCTTTTAGAATAGTAGTATCCCATCACATATATTAGAGTCATTACCCAATTCATGGGAATCTCTGCAATATCTAGTTCTTTACCACCCCAAACTGAGCTGCAATAAATGTTTTAGAATATATATGTTGTTTTCCTTTTTCCCTAACATCTTTGGAAATGGACTGAGTAGCTGTATTGCTGGGTCAAGAGCATAGGTAATTTAGTTACACTTTGAGTGTAATTTCAGATTGCTCTCCAAAATGATTGGATCATTTTACAATTCCTAAAAGAAATGAATTAGTGTCAGAATTTTTTCACATTCTCTCCAGTATTTGTCACTTTCCCCTTCTATCAGTATAGGCAATCTGGTAGTTGTAAAATGGTATCTCAAGGTTGTTTTAATCTCCATTTCTCTAATTAATAATGATTTAGAGCATTTTTATATGACCATAAATTATTTTGATTGCTTCAATGGAAAACTGCTTGTTCATATGCTTTGACCATTTATGAATTAGGAAATGACTCATTTTTTATAGATTTGACAAAGATTTAATTACTATTTGTGAATTTCCCTTCATTCTATTTTTACTCACTGTTCTCAGTCTCTCTTTCAACCCTATCCCTGTCACATTATATTTTACCCTGACCCTGGTATTCCTTATTTTACCCTCCCCTCTAGAACTCTTACTTATCTTCTCCTGCAGCCTTCTAATCTTATTCTGTACACCCTCTTGAAAGTCACTCTCCCAGCTGGTCCCCCAGTTTTCTCAGCTCTCTAGAAGTTCTAAAGACTTCTAAACCCTTTCAGATCTAATTATTTTTCCTTTTCAAGTAAGGTTCCATCATTACTAGCCTTCAACCCCCACCACCTGTTTCCTCTGTATTCATTCTACCTTTCACGTTCCATTTTCATTAGACAATTGGTCTTTTTTACCTTTTCATACTGAATTTTGTTTTGTAGAATCATCCCATAATTTACAACTCAGCAACAAACTTTCTTTCAAACTACTTTAGTAATGATAAGTTTTAAGAATACTGATTTTTTCATATATCATAAATAAATAGTTTAGCAGTTCTTATGTCATAAGTAAACAGTTTATTAGTGCCTTATAATTAGTCTTTAATAACTTCTTTCTGCTTCTTCTGGATGTTTTCTTTGAATTTTTTTTAATTTTAGACAAATACTAAAACTTAAATGCACAATAAAAAGAAAAATAAACATTATAAACTTAAATATAATATAAAAACATGTCATATGCACAGCAGAACATGAGAGAATTCAAAATATATAGCAATAACTTAATGCCGTCCATCTTTTCTTTGCTTCCTTGTAGGTTTTATTTTATTCTCTGCTCTATGCTTTGCTTTGTTCTTTTTTCCCCATTCTCCTCCCCCTACCACAGGGCTACCACCCTGAGCATGGATATATGCATATATAGGTATTGATATATACATACATGTATACGTATATACATATATATGCAAATATACATACTTACATATATAAACATATACTTTCCTTAAGAGATTCTACTCTTAATCTTGTTTTTTTGTTTGTGCATATCTTTTTCTGATCTTCCCTAACTCCTCTACTTTACTTCTACCTGCTACCTTGCCCTCCTATTACTTAACCTACCCACACTCCAGCAATCTCTCCCTTATCCTCCCATTCCCCTAAATCTAAAGACTCTCCTATATCCCCCATTTAATGTATTCCCTCATCCTCCCCTGTACAGATCCCTCTTTTATCCTCTCCCCACTCCCTATCCCCTCAGAGTTTTATTTCTTTATAAGTTTAGAAGACTTTTATACTTTTCTAGATATATATGTATTTCACCCTCTTAAAATCATTGTTGAGGAAAGTAGATTTCCAGAATTAACAGTCCCCATCCTTCATCTAATTCCTCTGTATTGATTCTTCCTCTTGCACCTCATTTGTATAAGATAATTACTCTTTCAGTTGTTCTTAAATGGTTTTATTTTTGAAGTTATATGATTACTCAGGTCTACCCTAATCTTTTTATAACCTACCTAACTACTAGTAACAATTTTAGACATAGGTTTTACATTTTCTATACATAAAAGGCAAACCTTCTATCTTTATTTAGTCCTTTGTAATTGGTCATTGGTATGTACCTTTTATTTCTCTTAGCTCTTGTATTTCTAATCTTCTATTGAGTTAAGTATTTGTTTGTTTTTTAACAGAGTACTGAAAGTCTGACAGTTAATCAAGTGTCCTTTCTTTCATTCAGAATTTTGCCTAGTTTTGCTGGGTATGGTATTTTCAGCCAGATTTCCAGTTCTTTTACTCTTCAATATATAGTGTTCCTAGACCTCCAATCTTTTAGTGTCACCAGTGCTAGGTCTTGTGTGATTCTAATTGTGAAACTGTCATATATAAATTGGTTTTTTTTTTCTTGCTGCTTATAATGTTCTATTGATCTTGGGTTTTCAGAATTTAGCTATAATATTTCTGTGAGTTTTCCTCATAGGATTTCTTTCAGGTGGTGATTGGTAGATTTTTTTTCTATTTCCATTTTCCCCCTCTTGTTCTAGTGCTTTAGGACAATTTTCTTTAATTATTTCTTATATTATTATATCAAGATCCTTTTTTATCAGAATTTTCAGGTAGTCCAACTATTCTTAAGTTTTCTCTTCTTGATCTGTTCTCTAGATTCATTGTTTTTCTTATGAGATGTTTCACATTCTCTTCTATTTTTTTCATTCTCCACATATTTAAAAATGTCGTTGTCTATTATAACTTCACTGGCTTCCTCTTGCCCAATTGTGATTTTTTTCAAAATTAGAACTGTTTTTGTTACTAAGTTTCAACACCACAATGAGAAATTTCCATACATATAAACATGCAAAAATAATAGAACTACATATAAACCTATGAATTCTGCCTCATATCACTTGCTTTAAATATATGATTCTATACTTTTTTTCATTTCAAAACAATTCTGCTTATCACCTTAGTAGCTGAATTTCCCTTGTGTGAATTTACACAAAATATTACAATGGCTCTTTAAGACATCATTTTTACTATTATCATATTAGTACTAACTCTCACCACCGTTCACTAACTTCCCTTTCTTCCTCCCAATTAACAACACAAAAAGGAGACGTGAGGAAGGGTGGAACAGGGTAGAAAGTTGTAACAATTAAATCCACAAAGTGGCCATGTCTAAAAAATGTATGTTTTTTCCTTGTCTGAAGGAGGGTAACATCCCTAGAGTATTTTCAGGTTTTTCTGGAGACTCAGTTGTTCAAAAGTTGTTTCTCTTTGCACTACTGTTATACCACTTTAAATGCTTCTGACTCTGCTTATTTCACTTTGCATAGGGTTCTACTAGCCAGGATTCCATGAAATCACCTCTCATTTCCTTTCTAGATTTCTCTGAACTCGAGTTTGTATTCCAAACCTCCTGCTCAGTTCAGGTCTTTTCATCAAAAATTCTTCAAAATCTTCTATTGTGTTAAATGTCAATTTTTTCCTATATGGGACTATACCAAGTTTTGCAGGGTAGTTTATCCTTGGTTGTAAGCCTGTCCCTTTTGCCTTTCTAAATACTGAATTCCAAGATTTCCTCCCATGTAAGGTTGAAGCTGCCAGATCTTATGTGATCCTGACTGTAATTCCTTGGTACTTGAACTACTTCATTCTGAATTCTTGTAATATTTTCTCTTTGACATGGGTGTTCCGAATTTTGACTATGACATTCCTGGGAGTTTTTACTTGGGGATTTATTAGAGGAGGTGACCTATGGATTCTTTCTTATATTTGTTCTGTGTCTTGATTCTAAGAAACCTGGGCAATTCCCTTTTATGATTTCTTCATATACACTATCCAAGCTTTTTATTATATCAATGTATTCAGGGAGCCCAGTAATTTTTATATTATCTCTTCTTGATCAGATTTCCAAGTTATTTGTTTTGTCACCAGATATTTTACATTTTCTTCTTCAAGTTTTTCTATCTTTTCATTTTGTTCTAATATTTCTTGCTTATAGAATCATTGATTTTTGTTTGATCTATGTCTGTATTCAAGGACTCCACTTCTTGCATATGGCCTACTATTTTCTCTTCTAAGTTATGTATTCCACCTCCATTTCTTGCCTCCAGGTCTTTTATTTCATTTTTATCCCTTCCTTCATTTCTTCTAGGAATTCACATAGTCCTTGTGGAAAATCCATTTTGTCCTTTGAATCTATGTTTAGAGTGGTTGTGGAATTGCTTTCTTCTTTTGGAGGATCTCTAGTTTTGATACTGGTTGACGTTTTTATCTTTAATGTATTTACCTCTCCAGGTTCAGTTTCTGAATTGAGGCTTTGTGCTAGGCCCAGGGTATTGCCCCTGGTAAGGTTCTGGGTGGCATGACTAACCAGGCCAGCTCTTCTTCTCAATTCCCTGGGTTCTTGCCCTGACTTCCACATCCTGAGATTAGTCCTCTTTGGATTTTTGAGGTTTAGAGCTGAAACCTCAGCATTATAGCTCTCCATCCCAGGGATTTTGAAAAGGAAAAAGCGCTTTTGCAGACTACAGTCTACATGAACCCATTGGTTAGACTGGGAGTTGTAGACCCTAGTTTTGTTTTCAAGCCACCTGTTTTCTATCATCCGTATTTTCTTCTCTCTCTCTCTCTCTCTCTCTCTCTCTGTCTCTCTCTCTCTCTCTCTCTCTCTCTCTGTCTCTCTCTCTTTTTCTCTCTCTCTCTCTCCCTTCCTCCCTCCCTCTTTTGCAGTTCTCAGGTAGAAGAAATCGCTGACTTTTAGTTTTTCACTAGATCTCAGCTTAGAGGGGACTTCATGAATTGTTGGAGTAGATGTCCAGGAAGTAGGTGGTCTGCCTTGAGTATCAAAGCCCTGACAGCTGATCCTAGATGCTAACTTGTTGGAAATGTTGGAGGAGTTCTTGTCCAGAAATGAGCTGGCTTAGATGACCTCTTTGAACTATGAGACTCTGATACTGATTAGCAGTTATGTGGCAAATCATTCACATGTCCTCAGTCTCATCTTTACTGAAAAGGAGTGACCTCATAAAAGTTCCCCTTCTCTCTGATGTCAGAGGAAGAATTTCTATTACCAAAAGCCACTAGCATAACTATAAGCTTCATTCCCAACTGAATTTGTGTTTCTTCTTTTACATGGTAAGCTACAAAGTTCATTTCGGGCTTTATTTCACAAGCCCCAATTGTGATTTTCAAGGAGCCATTTTCTTGCTTAAGATTCCAGATCTCCTTTTCTAATTGCTTGACTTTCTTGTCTTAGTCTTCTTGTTTTTCTTGTATTATTTGTATTTTTCTTTTTAGTTTTTGCTCAATCTCTCTCATTTGATTTTTAAAGTTTTTACATTCCTCAATGCTTTTGGGTAGGTGACCATTTGACATTACTCTTTGGAGTAGAAGAGGGTTTCTTGCTTCACTATCCTCCTCTGAGGATGAACTCCAGTCTTCTCTATTCTCATAGTAGCTCTCTATGATTGGATTCTTTCTTCTCTGGCTGTTCATTTTTTGTAATAATTTAGTTTTTATAATCACCTCAAGTCCTGGGGAATGGGGGTTGGTGTCTCTGGCCTCTGATTCTCTTCAGTTTTCCCCTCTCACCTTGAACTCAAAACCAAGACCTCTAGCCTTCTGTAAGTGCCAACATCCATGCCCTACTGTTTCTGCTCTCACAAGGCATGTGCTGGTTCTTTCTCACTCCCAAAGCTCTCTGAGCAGCACAGCTGGGTCTGGCATTCCTTGTCAGCAGAGGTTCCCTAGATCTTCCCCAACTCAGATACCCAACTCCCCTCACTGTCCTGGGGGTAAAAGTACCTGTGGCTGGGGCAAGACAGCCTCCTAACCCAGTTAACCCCAGGGCTCGCCTCTTGTTGTTTAAGCAGCTGGCCTCTGTTAAAAGGGACCCTTGCCTGGAGGTGTTTACACCTCACAGGGAGGAAATGTAGTCCTAGGATTTTTCTTCAGGTCTTCTCAGATTGTCCCAAGAGGATGTTTGTTCTGCCCCTACTCTTACTGACTTTCAAGGATCTATGTTCACCCAGGGGCACTATTTTATCTCTTTTGTCGAAGAAAATCTTCAAAGCTTGAAATTTTCTGATCTACTCCACCATCTTCCCAGAATCCTCTCCTCTTCTGGATCTCTCATATCAAATTCTCCATTGATTTCTAGTCTTCTTGTTACAAATACCTGAAAGTCTTTCATGTCATCAAATATCTTTTTTTTCTATTAAAGATTATACTGAAACTTGCTGGATAAGTTATTCTTGAATGGAGCTTCAGCTCCTTTGCTCTTCAAAATACAGTGTTCCAAGATTTAAATTCTTTTAGTGTAGAAACTGTCAGGTCTTATGAAATCCTGATTGGTTTTCCACTGTATTGAAATTGTTTTCTTTTTTCCTATTGCTTGCAAAATTTTGGCTTTAACCTGGGAATTTTGAAACTTGGCTATGATATTCTTGTAAGTTTTCTTCCTAGGATCTCTTTCAGGTGGTGATTGCTGGATTCTTTCGATTTCTACTTTACCTTTTGATTTTAGAACTTCGGGGTAATTCTCCTTAATAAATTCTTGTAATATTGTATCCAGATTTTTTATGATCATAACTTTCAGGTAGTCCAACAATTCTTGTACTGTCTCTCCTTGATCTGTTCTCCAGATCAGTTATTGTTCTAAAGAGATGTATCAGATTTTCTTCCATTTTTTCTAGTTTTATTATGTCTTGGTATCTTATAACATCATTCAATTCCACTATCCCATTTCTAGTTTTCAAGGAGTTATTTTATTCCTTAAGATTTTATATCTCTTTTTCTTTTTTATGAAAACTAATTTAATCTTGGATCGCATTAACAGATAAGTGGTGTCCACAACAATAGATTTATGCAGTTTTATGTTTGTAATATCACATCTAGAATATAATGTCTGGTGCCACATTTTCAAAGGAACACAGGCAGAGTAGGATAACCCCAAGATGGCTAGAGGAATCAACTCTATTACGTAGTTTCCCTTTTTCTTTTTTTAAGATTTATTTATTTTTAGTTTTCAACATTCATTTCCACAAGATTTTGAGTTACAAATTTTTTCCCCATCTCTCCCATATCCCCCTCTCCAAGATGGCATGTATTTGATTTCCCCTTTCCCCAGTCTGGCCTCCCTTCTATCACCCCACTCCCACACCCCTTTATCCCCTGTCCCCTTACTTTATTGTAAGACAAGATAGATTTCTATACCCATTGCCTGTATATCTTATTTCTCAGTTGCATGTAAAAAGTTTTTAACACTTGATTTAGAACTTTGAATTCCAAATTTTCTCCCTTCTTCCCTCCCCCTCCACTTCCTTGAGAAGGCAAGCAATTCAATATAGGTTATACTTGTATTGTTATGAAAAACACTTCCATGATAGTCATTCTGTGAAAGACTAACTATATTTCCCTCCATCCTATCCTGTCCCCCTTTATTCAGTTTTATCCTTTGATTCTGTCCCTTTTCAAAAGTGTTTGCTTCTGACTATGACCTCACCTAATCTGTCCTCCCTTCTATCATTTCCCCCTCATCCCCTTCTCCCCTGCTTTCCTGTAGGGTAAGGTACCCCAAGTGAGTGTGTATGTTATTCCTTCCTTAAGCCAAATCCACTGAAAGAAAGGCTTACTCATTCCCTTTCACCTACCCCTTCTTCCCTTCCATTATAACCACTTTTTCTTGCCTGTTTTGAGTGAGATAATTTACCCCATTCTATCTCTCCCTTTCTCCTTCTCCCAATATATTCCTCTCTTGCCACTTAAATTTTTTTAGATATCATCACCTTATATTTAACTCACTCTGTGCCCTCTGTCTATATATGGATAGAGATAGATACATATATATGTATATAAATATATATATATATATGTATATGTATGTATATTCCCTTCAACTACCCTCATACTAAGAAAGGTCTCATAAGTTACAAACATCATCTTTCTATGTAGGAATGTAACAGTTCAACTTTAATAAGTCCCTCATGGTTTCTCCTACCTGTTTACCTTTTCATGCTTCCCTTGATTCTTGTATTTGAAAGTCAAATTTTCTATTCAGCTCTGGTCCTTTCATCAAGAATGCTGGAAATTCCTGTATTTTATTAAAAATCCATATTTTGGCTTGGAGCATTATACTCAGTTTTGCTGGGTAGGTGATTCTTGGTTTTAATCCTTGCTCCTTTGACCTCTAGAATATCATATTCCAAGCCCTTCAGTCCCTTAATATAGAAGCTGCTAGATCTTGTGTTATCCTGATTGTGCTTCCCCAAACTCGAATTGTTTCTTTTTAGCTGCTTGCAATATTTTCTCCTTGACCTGGGGACTCTGGAATTTGACTATAATATTCCTAGGAGTTTTCCTTTTGGGATCTTTTTCAAGAGCCAATTAGTGGATTCTTTCAATTTCTAGTTTATGATCAGGTTCTAGAATATCAGGGTAATTTTCCTTGATGATTTTTCAAAGATGATGTTCAGTCTCTTTTTTTGATCAAGGCTTCCAGGTAGTCCAATAATTTTTTAAATTCCCTCTCCTGGATCTATTATCCAGGTTAGTAGTTTTTCCAATGATATATTTCACATTGTCTTCTATTTTTTTCATTCTTTTGATTCTATTTTATATTTTTTTATTTTTCATAAAGCCATTAGCTTCCATTTGCTCCATTCTAACATTTAATGAATCATTTTCCTCAGTGAGCTTTTGGACCTCCTTTTCCATTTGGGCAGTTCTGCTTTCTAAGGCATACTTCTCCTCAATGGCTTTTTGGACCTCTTTTGCCATTTGAATTAGTCTATTTTTAAGATGTGATTTTCTTCTGTATTTTTGGGTGTTCTTTAGCAAGCTGCTTAATTTTTTCATTATTTTCTAGCATTCTTCTCATTTCTTTTCCCAATTTTTCCTCTCCTTCTTTACCTTGATTTTCAAAATCCTTTTTGAGCTCTTCCAAAGCATGAGACCAATTCATATATTTCTTGGAGGCTTTTGATGTAGGATCTTTGACTTTCTTATCTTCTCCCGGTTATATGCTTTGATCTTCTCTGGCACAAAAATAAGATTCTATAGTCTGAATTTTTTACACAGCCTGCTCATTTTCCCAGCCAATTACTTGACCTTTGAGCTCTTTGTCAAGGTATGACTCTGCTTCCAGAGTGGAGAGTGCTCTGTCCTAAGCTTCAGGGGTTTTTTGCTGCTGTTTTCCAAGCTACTTGTAGGCACCTGTAAATGAAAGCAATTCAAAAAGAAATTTGAATTTCAGACTGGTTTTTGAAGATACAGAATAACTACAGGGCAAATTGCCAACATTCACTGGATTATAGAGAAAGTTACAGAGTTCCAGGGAAAAAAAAAGACATCTACTTATATTTCATTGACTACACTAAAACCTTTGATTGTGTGGATCACAAAAAAATTATGTGACAAGTCCTCAAAAATATGGGAGTGCTAGATCATCTTCCTTGTTTCCTAGAGAACCTGTATGTGGGTAAAGAAGCAACAGTAAGACTGAACATGGAACAACTACTTGGTTTAAGTTTTGAAGAGAAGTACAATAAGGCTGCATAGCATCGCATCATTTATTTAACTTATATGTAGAGCACATCATGCAAAATGCCAGGCTGGATAAATTAAAAGCCAGAATTAAGGTTTCTGGAAGCAATATCAACAATCTCAGATATGCACATGATACTATTCTGATGGCAAAAAATGAAGAATAATTAAAAAACCTCTTGATGAGGGTGAAAGAGAAGAGTGTAAAAGCTGGCTTGAAACTAAATCAGTAATAAAAACCCACTATGATTATGGCAAGTAGTTCCATCCCTTCCTGGCAAATAGGGAAGAAGAAATGGAAGCAGTGACAGATTTTATATTCTTGAGCTCAAAGATCACTTGGCAGTCTCTGCATCTTAAACTTGGCCAGTTCCATCATTTGTAAAATGAGAATAATAATAGCATCTACCTCTCAAGCTTGTTGTGAGTGTCAAAATGAGTTAATATCTCAAAAGCACCATGCAAACTTTAAAATAGTCTATTAAAACTTGATAAAATTAGGGTTGTTTAAAAGGAATCTATTTGGACTTTGTCTATTTGTTTCTTGACAAAAGATGTCACTTACTTGTTAGTACTTATATATGGCTACTTTCAAAGGAGACACCTTTCACAAATCCTCTGTTCTGTTGTCCCTGGCAGGAACCATTTCAGGGTAATTCTTTAGACAAAACGAAAAAAAAATCCTGTACTAACATACTTAGATGTACATATATGTGTATAAGTATATAGAGAGAAATATGACATGTATAACATGTGCATATGCAGTTTAAATATAAATTATTTGGAAATTACTGATTGCTTCTCAATTTACTTCCTGAGTCTTTTTTAAAAAAGATGGAATCGTATTTTATTCATTTAATGTTTTCCAGAATTTAGTACTGTATCTTTTATGTATTAGTTTATGAAGAAATGTTTGTTGGTTGATTAATTGATTGATTGAATCCCTTGAAACAAGAACCAGTTGGCTTCTCCTGATCTTGAAAATTAGAAAAAAAAATGAGGTGGCTACATGGTGAAATGGATAGAGCACCAGCCCTGGAGTTAAAAGAACCTTAATTTCCATCTATTCTGTCATGCTTACCACCTTTGTGACCCTTGGCAAGTGACTTAACCTTGATTGTCTTTAAAAAAATAAATAAATCTCTTAATGGTCCTTCTTAAAAACAAATATAAATTCTACAACATTTGTGGCCTCCCAACATCACTTATTCCCAAACTTCTAAACACCTTCTCGACTACTTGAATGAAAAGCCCCTTCAAAGAAATTTCTCCTTTTCCAGACTCCCTGCTCTGTGTGCAGTGAGAACTGTGGCCCTGGATATCAGAAATCTGTCCGTGAGGGAGAGTCCATCTGCTGCTTTGACTGTATCCCCTGCCCAGAGGGGGAGATTTCCAACCAGACTGGTAAGTATGTGCAGAGGTGTGCACTCTTCCCTTACTTTACAAGAAAGAGCTATGCATATGGGGGGCAGAATTGGCATAGACTCTAAAGGTCACATATAATTCTGTGGAGGCCACTCAGTTGGAGCATATGTAGGAAAACTAGTGGAGAAATGCCAGAGATGGAGACAACCTGCTGACTAAAACATCAGGTATTTGAAAACATCTTGAAATACTGAAAAAAATCTTGAAAACCCCATTGAGATAATAGATGGAATGGCTTTACTGGGAAAAGCCTGCAGCTAGTGACTCAAAAACCTAATGACAAAGTGCTTATGAGTGATAGACCTGCCCCTCAGCCAATCAAAATATTTCCCCCACTTTTGATGTTAACCAATCATGAAATGATACTACCTCATTCTATTTAGTTCTCTCCCAAGTTTATCAAAGTAGCTAGCACCTTAGGGGAGAGGTCCATGATTGGAGGAAGATTTGGGACCCAATTAATTAGCATTTTCTAATAAATGTTTACAATAAATTTCTAATAAATTCAAAATGCTTAGACCAGTCTCATTCTTCTTCTGTTACACATTGGTGTAACATAACATAATATGATATAACATGGTATGATAATGGCATATAATGTCATATGTTATGAGATGATACACAGTGATGTGACATGATATACAGGTATGCAATATGATATAATTTAGTGTGATATAATGTAATGGAAAGTTATATGATAGGATGTAACAAGATATTAATATGATATAGCAATTTAATATAATACAGTATAATGTTGTATAAAGTAATATAACAACTTATTATTTAATCCTTAAAGTTGTGAGAATTCATGTTTATATTTTGATCCATTTGTATCTAATATTGTTTTCTTTTATGAATTGTTGTGTTGTTGTTGTAGTTTGTTTGTTGTTCTTGTTGTTGTTTGGTCGATTAGTTGTCTCCAAGTCTTCATAACCCCAACTGGGGTTTTACTGGAAAAAATACTGAAGTAGTTTGATATTTCCTTCACTAGCTCATTTTATAGATGAGAAAACTGAGGCAGGGTTAAGTGACTTGTCCGGAGTCATACAGCTAATAAGTAAGTATCCATAGCTAGATTTGAACTCAGGTCCTCCTGACTGCAGGGCCAACACTCTCCCAAGAATTAGAATTTCTTTCTCTTCGCTTTGTCTCTTTAAAAATAGTAATCTGGTCTTTGTTATTTTTGCTTAAACAAGTTGAGGTAATATTTTTCCATAGTATTCCTTTTGTCCCCTTTCAAACATCCATTTTGTCACCCTTTACAATAATTTGAGGTTTTGTTCCTTAATACATTTTTTTCTTCTCCCATTTATTTAGTTATCCAAATTTTCCCTTTTTGTTTATCTGAATTAAATAAAATCCGCCTAATTCCTTTTTTCTTTAACTCATCATTTGTTATTGTTTAGACTTATTTGTGGAAAAAAAAGATATTCCCCTTATTTTCTTATTGAATTCCCTTCTGTTTCCCTCTACTCTAAATTTTCATTTACTGAGATTCATGGTATTTTTGATTATTTATCCCTTTTCTAGTCTACATATTCTTTAGGGAACTAAAACTACTGCTGTGTTATTTCCTTGTAGATCCTTGCCCTCTGCTTTTTCTTTTTAAATGAATCACTCTTAAAGTTTTCAATCCTTTCAGGAGATATATGATAGAAGGATCAGTGCATGATAGAAAATTTATGGAATCTTAACATTACTCCTTGTCATTTTCATGATCATTTTCTTTCCTATTTGCCATGATGATGACTATGATAATGAAGAAGAGGAGGAGGAGGAGGAGAAAGAAGAAGAGAATGGTGATGGTGGTGATGCTGCTGAAAAATAGTTGTAATATAATAATAATAATGAAAATATATTCTTTTCAGGAAGAGACATTTCTATAGCCCCTTTCCTTTCTTGTTGATTCTAGAAATCCCTGATTTTCATGAGAATTTTAAAATTTAACCACTATTTATCTTGAGTTTACAGCACTGAATGTGTTTCTGCTTTTTTGTTTTGTTTTGTTTTCCTTTGACAAGTTCTATGGACGCTTTTGATTTCCAATTTATTTTCTGGGGGATGACATACTGTTTTTGGTCTGTCATGTTCTTCTTGGAGACCTATTATCAAAAGTTGCATCTCCGGAGTGGAGCTAAGATGGCACCTGGAAAGCAGGGACTTGCTTATGCTCTCCCCCAAATCCCTCCAAACACCTGTAAAAATGGCTCTGAACAAATTCTAGAGCTGCAGAAGCAACAAAATAGCAGAGGGAAACCAGGAGAGCCTGAATGGTGTAATATCAATTGAGTTGGGACTTTCTTACTGTTTTAAAATGATTAGTTAAGTGTCTTTGAGTCTTACTAGGTGCTAAGCCCCAGGCCCAAATCCCAATTAGGTGCTAAACCTATGTGGAATTGGTAACCAAGGTGGGGCGGAGGTGGAGCTAACTAAGGGAGGGCCTAGTTTACACATGAGTTTGAGTGACAGGTTTGGGACATCAGAGGCTCTTAGACCACGTGGGTTTAAGTCACCTCTTTGTGACAATTTTAGGTCACAAGGGTGAGTCACATGTGTGACTCACCCTTGACCCTGAAAAAGATATAAAACCAGGGGCTGGCTTTCTCTTCCCTTGAGGTCTTACCCACAACAGCGGTAGCACTTGTGACTCTGGGCCAGCCCTTCATTACGAGCTCCAGGGCTGAACCTAGATGTTGGTAACTATGAATCTGCATTTGGTCTGTCTGTCAATGTTTGTAATTTGTTTAGGGCTCTCACTCTTGGTGGCCTGTGGAGACTCTGGGCAGCTGTAGCTTAAAAGCCCTCCAGCTCGTAAACCCGGGTGCTGAGACTTTGTTAAACTATGGTAACTATGTATTGGGATTTGAAGCAGACAAGGTCTGTCTGTCCATGTTTGTACTTTGTTTGTATTTGCTCTGAAGTGCAGGGTGCTGGCTTTTTTCCCTGAACTAGGTGAATGGTATTTGTATGCTGAATTAAAGTAAACTTGTCAACCCCTTAACATTGCTTTCCTTACTAAAGCAGATCAAAAGAACCTGTGCTTTTGCAGTGTGTTGGCAGCTTTCTGGGTGCTGGTTGTTGGTGGATCTTACACCCCCACAGAAGCTGCTAGACCTCGTTTCTGTTCCAGAGTCAACAGGACCACTAGGGGGAGAGAGGGAAAGAATTTGGAAGGATGATTTTTTAAAGGAAAGGAAAGAACATTAAGAATAAATAAACTATACTAAATAAACTATCAACATAATTATTAAATATTACTTTATCATTTTATTAAAAAACATTAATGCTTTTTCATTGAATTTTAATATTAAATTTAACAAATTACAGACAGTAATATTTTTGAAAATATGGAGTGAGGTCAGAGATAGGAGTGGGGTTAGCTATCAGAGACTTGAAGCACCTGACTAACTGCTGAATGGTTCCCAAAGCAAAAATCTCTGTGTCCCATTTTGTATCCCTAACTTAATGTGGGGTTAAGTCAGGGAGGAGTTGCTAAGCAAACATTTTAGGCATAATGCATTGTTTCTCTTTATTTTTCAATCATCAGATGATTATTTTGTTAAGGTGTGTGGTGTCTTAGACCAGCGGTTTTCATGGAAATGGAAACAGATCCTTTTGGGGCTGAATATTGACTAAGAAAATCATAAATTAATGTTATCTATGTTATCTTGTATTTTTATTTATCTTGTTAAACATTTACCAGTTACATATTAATATGGTTCATGCTTCATTCAGGAGATTTTCAGGTCTCTCAAGCCCTCTGTCTTATACCAATAAGAGAGAGTAAATGACTTTATCTCTTGTATATAATTATTATTTTTGAGAAGTTTAAAGAACTACATAACATGTCTAGTTCTCCCTCTTGATTCTAATATGACCCAGATGTCTTGCATAGTCTCAATATTATGTTTAAAACACAAGTGTAATTAATAGGGTGATTATCTCCAGAATGGCATTGGAAACAACCTTGCTATACAGACTACTTGTAGCAAATTCTCAAATAACAATTTATCTATATTTCCTACATTTCTTCTAAATAATCTTCTAACACTGAAATTTTCCCCTGCCTGTTTTTTGCCTTGCTAGCCACTGGCACAGATATGTGAATTTCTTCCAGGTCCTTCATTTGTGTCCAAACCATCCATGCTTCCTTACCCTCTCAGTTTCACTTCTGACTCCATAGGATTTGACACCACACCCCCAAGAAGGGTACCTTCTTCCTTTTGTTTTGCCCCTCCACCAACCTCTACTTTTCAGATGCCTTTTCTGTGTTCTCTTTCCCCATTAGAATGTAATGCCTTGAAGGAACTGTCATTCATTTGGTAGTCTATGTGTGCTTAGGGCTTAACACAGTGCCTGACAGGTAAGTGCTTAATAAATGCGTAATGACTGCCTGACATCATAACATGCTTATTTGAAGAGACATCATTGTTATCGCAGCCATGAAATAATTTATCTGTGAAAACATTTTAAAAACTGAGCTCTTTAAGAGCTGGAAGGACAAAAGTGTCTAAAATAACAGTGATAATATATTGGATATACTCCATGGGTGAAAGTGTGGTGTGATTTCTTAGAACTGGAGAGGATGAAGGGGAGCCCTTTGCAGTCAAGAAGGCCAGATCGAGGGATTCTATTACCCTGTGCCAGGGATAACGAAGGTTGGCTGAACTTGAAATATTGGAATGTTTTTATTCTTTTTAGATACGGACAAGTGCATCATGTGTCCTGAAGATGAATATTCAAATAAGGAGAGAAATCACTGCCTCCACAAGGTAGTGACCTTTCTGGCCTATGAAGAACCCCTGGGTATCACTCTGGCCTTTACAACTCTGGTCTTCTCTCTCCTTACAGTTATGATAATTAGGGTCTTTGTGAAACATCAGAACACCCCGATAGTGAAAGCCAATAATAGAACTCTCAGCTACATCTTGCTCTTCTCTCTAAGTCAATGCTTTCTGTCTTCGTTGCTATTCATTGGTAAGCCTACCTCAGCCACATGTCTCCTTCAACAGACAATATTTGGAATCACTTTCACAATGGCCATCTCCTCCATTTTAGCTAAGACAATCACTGTAGTTCTAGCTTTCAAAGCCACAAGACCAGGGAGCAGGAGCAGAAAATGGGTAGGCTCCAGAGCACCCATTTCTGTCATTCTCATCTGCTCCCTGATCCAAGTGATTCTCTGTGGTATCTGGCTGTTGGTTTCTCCCCCATTTCCAGATGCAGACCCACGCTCAGAACCTGAGCACATCATACTTTGGTGCAATGAGGGCTCTCTCATTGCCTTCTACTTTGTCCTTGGCTACATGGGATTGTTGGCTTTCGGGAGCTTTGTTGTGGCCTTTTTGGCAAGAAATTTGCCTGACACCTTCAATGAAACCAAGTTTATCACCTTCAGCATGCTGGTATTCTGTAGTGTCTGGGTCTCCTTCCTCCCCACATACCAGAGCACCAAGGGGAAAACTATGGTAGCTGTGGAAGTCTTCTCCATCTTGAGCTCTAGTGCTGCCTTACTGGGCTGCATCTTTATTCCCAAGTGCTATGTGATCCTTCTGAGGCCACAATGGAACACGCTGGAATGGGTCAACCATAAATCTTATGGTAAGGGAAGGCATAGTTCTAAAGCATTCCCTCATGCCTCTAAGCAACGTTATGGGACGCCTCAAAAAATTACCTAAATCATACTTGATGTTAAATATCTGTTCACACATGAAGGTCTATTATCTCCTCACCTGAACAAGCTCTTTGTTACTCTTCTACAACAATCATCATTTTATTCAGTATGAATAATGGTTATATACGACCTTCCAATAACCTGGACTCAAATTTAGGCTGTATTCTTAAATCCTCACTTACTCTCATCCCATTATCAAATCTCCTACTAATTCCTTTCATATATGCATTGAATTATTTCTCCTATCCATGCCCTCCTCTCATCTGACTCTTCCCTTACCTTGGTTTTTGGCCTTAAAACCCCACATTGAGACTATTGCAGTAGCCTGTGGGTTAGTATCCGTATCTCAAGACTCTCTGTATCTCTACACATTTTCCTATCAGCCCTTGAAATGATCATACTAAATTACTGGTCTGAACATGCCACCCACCCACACACGTACATACACCCACACACTAAATTCTACAAAATCCTGTGTCTCCACATCACCCACAGAAGCAAATAAATTGTGTTTTGACTTTTATCATTGTTTTTTTCCTTCAATGTCTTCCCATAGGAAAATAAACAGTTTAACCTTATTATGTCCCTTATGATTTCCCTTTTCTGTTTAACTTTTTATGCTGCTCTTGAAAGTATTTGAAAGTCAAATATTCTGTTCAGCTCTGGATTTTTCAGTAATAATGCTTGAAAATCCTTTATTTCATTGAATGTTCATTTTCCCCTGGATGAATATAGTCAGTTTTGTAGGGTACTTGATTCTTGGTTGTAATCCTAGCTCGTTTGCCCTCTGGAATATTATATTCCAAACCTTCCAATCCTTTAATGTAGAAGCTGCTAAATCTTAGGTTATCCTGACTGTGACTCCAATATACTTGAATTGTTTCTTTCTGGCTCCTTGCAATATTTTCTCCTTCACATGGGATGTCTGGAATGTGGCTATGATATTCCTGGGAGTTTTCATTTTGGGATGTTTTTCAAGAAGTGATTGGTGGATTTTTTTCAATATCTATTTTACTCACCAATTATAAAATATCAGGGCAGTTTTCCTTGATAATTTCTTGAAAGACCATGTCTAGATTCTTTTTTTTTCTGATCATCACTTTCACATAGTCTAATTATTTTACAATTATCTCTCCTCGATCTATATTCCAGGTCAATTGCTTTTCCCACAAGATATTACAGATTGTCTTTTATTTTTTCATTCTTTTGGTTTTGTTTTATTTATTGTGCCTTAATTTCTCATGAAGTCATTAGCTTCCATTTGCTCCATACTAATTTTTAAGGGAAATATATTCTTCAGTTAATTTTTGCAGCTCATTTTCCCATTTGGTCAATTCTACTTTTTAAGGAGTTTTATTCTTCAGTGAATTTCTGTGCTACTTTTTTTCCATTTGGCCAAATCTGATTTTTAAGGTACTTTTTTCCCCATTGGCTTTTTGTACCTCTTTTACCATTTGGCCTAGTCTGCTTTTTAAGATGTTATTTTCCTCAGTAATTTTTTGTGTCTCCTTAACAAAGCTGTTGACTGGTTTTTCATGATTTTCTTGCATCACTTTCTTTCCTCTTCCCGATTTTTCTTCTACCTTTCTTACTTGATTTATAAAATCTTTTCTGAGCTCTTCTTTGGCCTGAGACCAATTCATATTTTTCTTGGTGACTTTGGATATAGGAGCTTTGACTTTCTCTTCTTCTGATCTTTCTTTCTGTTTTGAGCTTCCTTGTTACTATAGTAACTTTTCATGAAAGAATGTTTTCTGTGGTTTGTTCATTTTCCAGTCTATTATTTGATTTTTAACTCTTTGTTAAAGTAGGCATCTGCTTCTAGGATGGAGGGTACATTTTCCCAAGTTTCAGGTGTTTTGTGCAGCTGTTTTCAAAAATACTTCTAGGGACCTGTAAATTTTCAGTTCTTCCAAGGTGGTAAGATCTAAGGAGAGGAGTTCACTCCTCTCTTGGCCTGTGCTCTGGTCTGTGAGTCTGTGAGTGACCATAGATACTCTTTTCTGACCTGGAAGTGCATGTTCCCTGATCCACTGTGGCCTCAATCTCTGGTGTAGTAGTGCTTCTTCTTGACCTGGGAATGACAGGGATAGGATTTGAATTCTTAAAAGGAAAAGACCATGTCTTTGAAAACAACCCAGTCCCTTAATTTTCTCATACATTTCAGTAGACCAGAATCCTGGAGCCTGCACCCCAGCCACCCACCCCAGCCCAACTTGATTACTTAATTAGCTTACTTGGCACTCCTTAATCCCATCTAGACCCTCCACTGTTGCCTCCAGAGCACCTCAGGCTTCATCCCTTCCAGATCTTCCCACAGTCTTTTTCTATATAAAAATATCAGTACCATCCTCATCAGGACTGCCAACCAGGATTGGGACCACATCAGAGTATGAGTAAAGCAACAAGTCCTGCCTCAGTGCTAGGAAAGACACCTCTCTAATCTCCCTCTTATCAGTTGTTCAACCCCTGTGGGCTGAGAGCTCTGAAAGCAGCTGCTGCCACTGCTGATTTAGTGGCCCCCTCCCCAGGCCTGATCCTGGTTTGCTGGGGCAGGGGTTGTTCTGATACAGTCTGTACTGGACTGTGCTCCATTCTCACCCAAGTGAGACAGATCTTTCCTGCTGAACTTCTAATTTGTATTTGGCATCTGTAGACTGAAAGGTCTGAAACTGCCGTTGATGCCACTGATTCCATTGCCCTAAGGCCTGTTCCTGGTTTGCTAGGGCCTGGACTACACTGGTGCATCTTGCTTTCCACTGTGCTCCTCTCTCACCCTTTTGAAACATAGATTTCCAGCTGATTTTCTAAGTTGTCTTGGACTGGAAAATTGTTTCACTCTGTCTTTTCGTGGGTTCTACCACACTAGAATTTGTTTAGAGTCAGTATTTAAAGCGGTTTGGGGAAGAGCTCATGTGAATCCCTGCCTTTACTTTGACGTCTTGGCTCTACCCTGAAAATTCTTCCCAAAGCCTTAGGGGCACCTAGGTGGTGCCATAGTGGACAGAACACCATCCCATGGTAGGACCTGAGTTTAAATTGGGCTTCAGACACTTAACAATTACTAGCTGTGTATATCTAGGCAACACCCTTAACTCCAACTGCCTCATCAAAAGAAAAAACCTTAGTACTAGCCTCTGTACCAGTCATCATCATTTTAAATATTTGTATGGCTAAGGATTTCTTTTTCAATGTATGGGAATAAAACTGCTTGTCCCACACCTGACCAATATTTGTATAATTAATACATTTTGATTTCCTTCTCTCCTTTCCATTCTGGATATGAAACCTTAGATTAAAGCCATTTTTTAAATTTGGAATTTAATTCCAAATTTGAATGTAAAGCACCAAGAACCTCATTCCTCTAGTAAAGAGTCAGGGACTCCAAAGCAATGAGCCTCAGGCCACCTGAAAGGGCAGGTAAAGGAGAGGGACTTACAAATGGTGCCAGCTGCTACATCATTAGCCTGCTGGAGTCTGGCTAACTTCTAACTTCTGAGATGCATCATTATTACAAAAAGTGGAGATATATTAATCTGTCATGCCACAAGAATGTCCTAGATTTATAGCACAAAGAAAGAGAGCACACATCATTTTTGTTTAATTGTGCTGGCCATTTTGTGGTCCCAATCAATCAATCAATATACATGTATTAAATATGTGGTACATGCCACACACTATCGTAAGTGCTAGAGACACAAAGTAAGGCAAAAAACAACCAAACAAAAAGCCCAAAAACAAAAACAAACATTGCTTTCAAGGAACTCACAATATAATGAGGAAGACAACAAAATATTATATATATATATATATATATATATATATATATATATATATATGTATACACATATATATATATAAAGAGAGAGAGTACAAACTTATTTATCTAAGCAAATAATAAATAGAAATTGAAGAGGCGATACAGATTAGAATATACAAGAAAACATGCAAGAATAAATCAATTCTTCATATTGGACTGAGATAAGATCTCTGTTCAACAAAGGGAGAGGTCCCAAACTCAAGGGGAAATTCTCTCTAGGAAGCTCCTAGAGAGGTGTAACGTAGTTGGGATATAAAGACCTATACTGCCCGTTAATAGGCCTTACGTGAAGCCCATTAAGGGAAGTTTGCTTAGGGTAGGCTTGCTTGTAGGATGGAGCTTTCACACCTTTTGGTACTAAGTTGATTAGGCACTGAGTCACAAGGGTTGTGATGCCTTCTGGCTCTGAGAAGCATGTATATACTCTGAGTTAGTATTTTGCTTTCCTGGTTGAGGTTCACTTTCCTGGTTGAGACTCTAAGTAGCCTTATGTTCAGAGCTCCCCAACTACTCAGATGTCATGGCTCTCTCGATCCAGTGATGTATGTAAAGTGTACAGCAATATTGCTTCAATTCAGCCAGTTAGAGCCCTGTCTGTTGGTCTTTGTGCTAAGTATTCTGCTAATATTTTCTCTGACGTTCAGGGTACTGACCTTCCCCTGAATTCGTGAATATAATTAAAAATAGGATTGTTAGGAGTCCTACCAAATTATTTTGATGATACAAATATGGTACTGATAACCAAAACAGGAAGAATTAAAACAGAGTAAGAAAATTATAGACCAATTTCCCTAATGAATATTGATGCAAAAATTTTAAATAAAATATTAACAAAAAGATTACATCAACTTATCATAAGAATAATACACTATGACCAGGTAGGATTTATTCCAGGAATGCAGGACTGTTTCAATATTAGAAAAACTATCGACATAATTGATTATATCAACAACAAAACTAGAAGAAATCATATGATTATCTCAATAGATGCAGAAAAAGCTTTTGACAAAATTCAACGCCCACTCCCATTAAAAACACTACAAAACATAGAAATAAATGGAGTCTTCCTTAAAATCATAAGTTGCACCTACCTAAAACCAGCAGGAAGCATTATATGTAACGGGGATAAGCTAGATGCACTTCAGTAAAATTGGGGGTGAAACAAAGATATCCATTATCACCCCTATTATTCAATTTGGTATTAGAAATGTTAGCTTTAGCAATAAAGGAAGAAAAAGAAATTGAAGGAATTAGAATAGGCAAAGAAGAAACTAAGTTATCACTCTTTGCAGATGATATAATGATTTACTTAGAGATTCCTAGAGAATCAAGTAAAAAACTACTTGAAATAATAAATAACTTTAGCAAAGTTGCAGGATATAAAATAAACCCACATAAATCCTCAGCATTCCTATATATTACTAACAAAGTCCAACAGCAAGAGATAGAAAGAGAAATTACATTTAAAGTTACTGTAGACAGTAATGGGAGTCTACCTGCCAAGACAAACCCAGGACCTATATGAACACAATTACAAAACACTTTGCACACAAATAAAGTTAGGCCTAAATAAATTGAAAAATATCAGTTGCTCATGGTTAGGCTGAACTAATATAATAAAAATGACAATTTTACCTAAATTAATTTACTTATTCAGTGCCATACCAATTAAACTACAAAAATTATTTTACAGAGCTGGATAAAATAATAACAAAATTATATATTATATTTATTTCAGTAACACAAAATTATTTTCCACATTTAGTAGGTATCAACAATAGCAATATTTTAAATCCTCTGAGAAAAAGTCTCTTCCTTTGCACAAAACACTTTTTCTACTCTTCATCATTAACTGTTCCATTTGAAAAGGACTTAAAGTTAGGTTTTGTATAAAGAGGGTGTACCTTACATATGGTTTTAGGAGTATGGATTAAGAGAATCTTGACCCTGGAATGCACATGTCCTCTGAAGACCCCAGACTAGGAGTCTAAGTTGTGGGATTAGTCCAGAGGAGCACTACACTTATATGATACAAGAAATACTTTTGATATCGCAGACATGGTTTTCAAAAAAGTTTTATTTTGCTTACTAAAGGCATTTAAATTTCTCTTTATGTAGCTGGACTAGCTAGTCTCACCTAAGTCTGGGGTGTTTTGCCAGTTGCTGTGTATATAGAAGGTGTGACTTTGGATGTGATGCTGCAGACCCTTGTGAGGGGCAAAGTTGATACTAGAACTCCTTCAGGGAGAGATACCTATGGTTCAATACATTCTCCAGAGAGGAAAAAAAAGACTTTGGAAACTGCAGACACGCAGGGGCAGTTAGCTCCTCAATATATCCTTGATTTCCAGCTTTCCTTCTGTAACAGCAAGCATCCTAGCATACCCAGGATGGCCTGCTAGCAGAGGTTCATTGACATACATACATATGAAGAAATCATTTTCATATGGGATTTTAAAGAATTTTGGAGAGAAGATGATCTGAAGTATTGATTTTAGGACTTGGTTGTGACTAAATAAAGTAAAAGTGTGAAAATGAGAAATTACATAAAGAATTGCAAAATATTATCTTCAGCCAAGTTATATACAGGAGAAACCAGAAATTAAAAGAAGATGGATGACAAAAATCTTCCTGCAGAACATGGGATTTTAGTTGATACTTAAAGGAAGCCATAGAAGACAGTAGGTAGAGTGAAGAAGGGAGAGTATCCAAGGCATGGTGGGCAGGGTGGGGAAGGATCAGAAAAGAATGCCCAGAGCCAAAAGATGGAATGCCTTTCCTTGTGGAACAGCAAGGAGGCCAGTTTCACTGTATGGAAGAGTGTCTGGTAGGCAGTAAGGTTTAAGAAGACTGGAAAGGCTTGAAGATGCTAGCAGATTCATTATTTGATCCTTGGAGGAGAACAGGACTTTATTGAGTATGATGTAATCTGAACTGTACTTTAGGAAAATCACTTCAGTATCTGATTAGAAAATAGACTGAAGAGACACTTGGGGCATTCAGACCCATCAGTAGGCCACTTAAATAGTCCAAGTGTAAGAGGAAGGGGCCTTCCCAGAGTGGTGGCAGTATCAGAGGAGAGAAGGGGATGCACCTGAGAGATGTTGAGACATGAGAAGGTTTGTCTTGCGCCCTTACAAATTCTCAACCTATATCTTGAATCCCATAGTTCCCCAGAAGATCCATAGATCTTCAAATTCACTTTTGTAGGTAGCATGCTGTCAGAGAATGCCGCACACTCAAGATAGGCCCAAATCCCCTTGTTCTCTGGTCACTTCACCATTTCTCAAAATACATTACTTTTGGTCTCATTTTTTTCCTGATCTATAAAAATGATGAGGTTAGACTCGATTTTCCCTGAATTATCTTCCAAGAATAAATATGAGATCTTAAGATTGTGCTGGAATGGAAGTAATCTTACATCTAGCAGTCTTCTGTTCAATTCTCATCTATAACACTTATTAGCCATGTATGACCCCAAGAAAAGTATTTGAGAAATAGAGCCTGTCCTTGGGCATGATTCAGGTAGACTTCCATCAGCTTGATTTAAGCTCCCAAGATTCATACCAGCAACCAGGACTATTATGGTCAAAGAAGTAAGGGACCAAACTTTGGCCAGTGAGAGGTAACTTTTTGTCAAGGTAGATACAATTTTGACCTCTAGACAAAGTTAAAGTTATCTCCTATATCCTATAACGTTTATATCCTATATATTTGGAGGTTATTTTGTTATATGGGGTACACTGTGAGTTTAAACCAAATTTCTGCCAAATCACTTTACCTGCCTCTCTATAGTTCTTAGCAAATATGTTGTTTTCCATCCTCATACTTAGTAATTTCAAATCTTTGGTATATCAAGAATGAGTAGCTATATTCAGCTATTTGGGGGTCTTGGTAAAATAGTCTCTTCCATGAATCTACATTTTTAACCAATACCAAAAAGTTTTTGACAAGTACTGTTCTATAATACAACTAGAGATCTGACAAGACTAGGTTCTTGTTCTAGAATTACTGTTCTGTGTTTTTTGTTATTTCTCTATAAGTTTTTATTTATTTATTCATTAGTTTACAACATTCAGTTCCACAAGCTTTTGAGTGCTAAATTTTCCCCCCCTCCCTCCATCACCCCTCCCCAAGAGGACATGCAATCTAATACAGGCTCTCCATATCCATTCATATTAAACATATTTTCACATTAGTCATGTTGTAAAGAAGAATTACAATCAATGGAATGAACCTGAGAAATAAAAAACTAGATAAAACAAAAGAGAGAGAGAGCAAATAATATGCTTCAATCAGCATTCAGACTCTGAAATTTTTTCTAGATGTGGATAGCATTTTCCATCATGAGCCTTTTCAAGTTGTCTTAGAATCCCGCATTGCTGAGAAGAGCCAAGTCTATCAGTTAGTCATCACACAATGTGGCTGTAACCGTGTACAATGTTTTCCTGGTTCTGCTCCCTCACTAAACATCAGTTCACATAAGTCTTTCCGGATTTTTTCTGAAGTCTGCCTGCTCATCAGCTCTTATAACACAATAATATTCCATTACATTCATATACTACCACTTGTTCAGCCACTCATCAATTGATGGGCATCCCCTCAATTTCCATTTCTTGGCCATCACAAAAAGAGCTGCCATAAATATTTTTGTACATGTGGGTCCTCTTCCCGTTTGCATGCTGTCTTTGGGATACAGGCCTAGAAGTGGTTTTGCAAGGTCAAAGGGTATGCACATTTTTATAGCCTTTCGGGCATATGTCTGTAAGTTTTAAAAGCATTTTGTTCCTGAACGTTAATTTTAAATTATTTTTCTAAATATTAACCTTTTGACTGTATTTTTATGTAGCACTAAATACGCGAATTAATTTAGGTTATATTACCATACTTTACGACATGGGCACAGACACAGTCATGGAAAACCAACATGCTACTTCTGGATTCCATGGGGAAAGCTCATAGAAGATGATAGAAGGACTTTCCCCAAATAAACAAATGATGGAAATTATTTAGAATATTTATAGGAGCTGAGATTGTTGAAGTAGCTGAGCAATTGAAATTGAAAGATAATTTTGGAGATAAAGAAAACTGAGAAAATTTTACAGTCTCCAAATCCAGATACTGGCCCAGATTAAACATCTCAGTTAAATAAGTAGCAATACCAATGAAGAGTAAAGAGGATGAAAAAGGATTGAGTAAGATTGAGAAGAATTCAGGAGCAGGGCCAGAAGAGGAAGGGGGAAAAGATTGGAGATGGCCTGACATGACAATAAGAGAGAACAGGGAAGTGAAACAATTCCAAGATAAATCAATCTGATAGAATAGTTTTATGAGTGAGGCAATATTGCAAAATCAGTAAGTTGATCGATCAACTAATATTAAGTACTTCCTACAGGTCAGACACTGAAATAAATGTTAAGGATACAAAGAAAGAGAAAATCAACATCCCCATGCTCTCAAAAAGATCACAGTTTAATGAGGTGGGCTGTATGCAAAGAACTATGCACAAAGAAGATATGTGTGTGCACGCCAGTGTGTGGATATGCATGTGTGTGTGTGTGTGTGTGTACGTAGACATACACAGAGGATGAAATAAAGATAAATAACAAAGGAAAAGCACTGGCATTTAGAGAGATCCTTGGAGAGAAGCTGGCATGCTACTTTGGGGATATGGTATAGTGCAGGGCTTCTTAAAGTTTTTCCACTCATGACCCCTTTTTGCCCAAGATATTTTTACATGACCCCAGGTAAATAGGTATATAAAATAGATATATGAATCAAACATCTACTGATAATAAATCATAATGAAATTTATTTTAAAATAATTCTTTGGTATGCATATACTTTTAACATTTATTAGAGATGCAAGGAAATTTTCATACTAATGCGATGGACGTGCTTGTTTATTTTTACATAAAGAATTAAATCGCAGTGGAATATTTGATACTGAAGGATGCAGAGCATGCTGTTTTTCAAAGTTAATTGATAATTTGATTTTATGATTGTTAATATAGAGAATACATCTTTGCATAAATACAGAGTACAAAATGGCAGAAGTATTTTTAGGGCCATTTCAAAAATTGTTATAAATTCTGTCCTAATACCAAGCCAAAATTTATCTAATGATTTTGTATGCATGGTAAAAACACTGCAATTCATAACATTCAACAATCTCAAACATGAGCCGCAGTACTTCTGGCAGTGTTCGTTGTTGTTGCATGCTGTGATGACACACACAGGGCAAAGTGTTCATGTCATGTGTTCAGAACTAAGGCTGTGGTGAAGTTGTGTGATACAACATGAGCAAACACTGCCAGAAACAACTCAGATTTATTGTTTGATTTTGCACTAATTTTTGGTCATTGCACATTCAGAAACCCTTTACTGTTGCCAAATTTTTTGTGACTGCCACATTCAGTTACATGACCCTACACAGGTCATGACCCACCATTTAAAAAGTGCTGGTTTAAGTGACAGCTTCATTTGACACTCTAGCTATGAAGAGTTAATATATTTTATAAGCCTATAGATCATAAAAGTTCCATTTTCCTTACACATCAGCAGTAAGAATGAGATCCCAGGAACAAAATAACATTCTGACTACCCTACAACAAAGATCATTTTAACCCATCTTCTTGGGGAGCCTATTGTCACGGACAGGGCCAATCTGAACCTCCATTGATACCCAATGCTAGATAACAGAACCCATGGGAAGGTGTTAGTTTTAGTTCACCCTCTCTCTAATTCAAATTCAGAATCCCAATCTTCATTCTTTTTTAATTTACTTATTTTTAGTTTACAATATTCAGTTCCACAAGCTTTTGAATGTTAAATATTCTCCACTTCCCTCCCCGTCACCCTCCCCAAGGTAGCATGCAATCTGATATAGACTCTACATATGCATTCCCAATAAACATATTTTCACATTAGTCATGTTGCAAAGAAGAATTTTAACCATTAGAAAGCACAAGAAATAAGAAACAAAACAAAAAAGAAAGAGAGTGCAAATAGTCTGCTTCGATCTGCATTCAGACTCTGTAATTCTTTCTCTGGATATGTATAGCATTTACCATCAGGAGCCTTTTGGAGTTGTCTTAGAACCTGGCATTGCTGAGAAGAGCTAAGTCTATCAAAGGCAGTCATCACACAATGTGGCTTTTATTGTATACAATGTTTTCCTGGTTCTGCTCCCTTCCCTCAGCATCAATTCATATAAGTCTTTCCAGGTTTTTTTTGAAGTCTGCCTGTTCATCATTTCTTATAGCACAATAGTATTCCATTACACTCATATATCACAACTTTTTCAGCCGTTCGCCAATTGATGAGCATCCCCTCAATGTCCAATTCCTTGCCACCACAAAAAGAGATGCTATAAATATTTTTGTACATATGGGTTCTTGTCCCATTTGTATTATCCCTTTGGCATATAGCCCTAGAAATGGTATCGCTGAGTCAAAGGGTATGGACATTTTTATAGCCCTTTGGGCATACTTCCAAATTGATCTCCAAAATGGTTGGATCAGTTCACAACTCCACTAGCAATGCATTAGTGTTCCAATTTTCCCAAATCTTCTCCAGCATTTATAATTTTCCTCTTTTCTTATGTTAGCCAATCTGACAGGAGAGATGTGGTACCTAAGAATTGTTTTGATTTTCATTTTTCTAATCAATAGTGATTTAGAGCATTTTTATATGACTATAGATATTTTAATTTCTTCCTCTGAAAACTCTTTCCCCATCATCTGCTACCAGGTGCAATTTTCTGCATTCCCAGGAGTTAGCATCTCACTGTGGGGGCCTTCAGTGGTCAAAGAGCTGAATTTATGGATGCTGTAAAAGAGATCATGTGAAGTTGACAGGTCTGAGTAAGAGGATTTCCTACTGGCACAATTCCAACGGTATCATTCCATTCCCTCCACTGATTTCTAATTAAGGCATTCAGTAGAGGTGGAGTCAAGATGGTGAAGTAAAAGCAGGGACTTGCTTGAGCTCTCCCAAAACCCCTCCAAATACCTGTAAAAAAAACGACTCTAAGCAATATCTAGAGCAACAGCACCCACAAAATGACAGTGAAACAAATTTCCAGCCCAAGACAACCTGGAAGGTCAACAGGAAAGGTCTGCTGCAGCAGTCTGAGAGAGGAGCATAGACCAGCATGGGCCACACCACCACAGACTAGGCTCCTCAGCAAACCTGAAGCAGGCCTCAGGGCACTAAGTTACTGGAAGTTATGGCATTTTCCAGACTTCTCAACCCATAAATGCCAATGACAATTTAGAAGGTCAGTAAGAAAGGTCTGTCAGACCTGGGTGAGGGAGGAACATGGGTCTAGTCCCAGCCCCAGGGCGATGGCATGGATGGCACCAGCAGTGGCAGTGGCCACTTCCATAGCTCTCACCTTACAGATGATGGGACAATCTAGCAGCTGTTCAGAGAGGGACTGTAGGGATCTCTTTGCTGCCACTGAGGCAGGATTCTCTTGCTTTGTCTTTGCTTGGATCTGCATGGCAGTCCTCAGGTGAGGAGGAGTGATGGCATGGCAGAGCTTGTGGTGGTGGTGGGAGAAGGAACCCTCCTCACAATTCCAAGGCAGTAAAGAGTGGTTGTGGTCACTCACAGACCAGAGCACAGATGCGGAGAGGAGTAAACACCTCTCCTTTCATCATACAACCTTAGAAGAACTAAAAACTTACAGGTCCCTCGAAGTATTTCTGAAAACAGCTGCACAGAACCCCTGGGGCTTGGGAGAGTACACCCTCTACACTGGAAGTAGAGTATTGCCTTAACAAAGAGCTAAAAAGTCAAGTAGTTGGCTGGGAAAATAAGAAAACAGAGGAAAAAGTCAGATTATAGAATACTTTGTGACAAGGAAGATCAAAACATAGAACCAGAAGACAACAAAATCAAAGATTCTATATCCAAAGCCTCCAAGAAAAACATGAATTGGTCTCAGGGCATAGAAGAGCTCAAAAAAGATTTTGAAAATCAAGTAATAGAAGTAGAGGAAAAATTGGGAAGAGAAATGAGAGTGATACAAGAAAGTTGTGAAAAATGAGTTAGCAGCTTGCTAAAAGGAGACCCCAAAAAAATGCTGAAGAAAATAACACCTTAAAAGATAGACTAACCCAAATGGCAAAAGAGGCCCAAAAGCCAATGAAAAGAAGAAGGCCTTAAAAAGCAGAACAGGCCAAACTTAAAAGGAGGTCCAAAAGGTCACTGAAGAAAACAATTCCTTAAAAATTAGAATGCAGGGGGCAGCTAGGTGTGCAGTGAGTAGAGCACCGGCCCTGGAGTCAGGAGGACCTGAATTCAAATCCAGCCTCAGACACTTGACACACTTACTAGCTGTGTGACATTGGGCAAGTCACTTAACCCCAATTGCCTTGCCTTCCCCCTCAAAAAAAAAGATTAAAACAATAGAATGGAGCAAATGGAAGCTAATGAATTCATGAGAAATCAAAAAAATTATAAAACAAAACCAAAAGAATGAAAAAATAGAAGACAATGTGAAATATCTCATTAGAAAAACAAATGACATAGAATAATAGATCCAGCAGAGATAATGTAAAAATTATTAGACTACCTGAAAGGCATCATCAAAAAACGGGCCTAGACATCATCTTTCAAAACATATCAAGGAAAACTGCCTTGACATTCTAGAACCAGAAGGGAAAATAAAAAATGAAAGAATCCACTGATCACCTCCTAAAAGAGATCCCAAAAGGACAGCTCCTAGGAATATTATATCTGAATTTCAGAGTTCCCAGGACAAGGACAAAATATTGCAAGCAGCCAGAAAGGAACAATTGAAGTATTGTGGAAATACAATCAGGATAACACAACATTTAGCAGCTTCTACCTTAAGGGACCAGAGGGCTTGGAATATGATATTCCAGAGGTCAAAGGAGCTAGGATCAAAACCAAGAATTACCTACCCAACAAAACTGAGTATAATAAATATTTCAGGAGAAAAAAATGACATTCAGTGAAATAGAGGACTTTCAATGATGAAAAGAAGAGAGCTGAATTTGACTTTCAAATACAAGAATCAAGAGAAACATGAAAAGGTAAACAGGAGCGAGAAATCATAAGGGACTTATTAAAGTTGAGCTGATAGTAAATGGAGAAAAGTTATGGAGAATCATGAGTAAACTTATAGTAATAGATTCTTTCTGAGTCTGTAGAGCCCAGATCTGAAAGAAATCAGATGTGTTTCTCAATAGAATGATTGGGGGTTAGTGAATGAGGACTAGAATGAACAAAGTTAACTTGAAGACATAGGTCAGCCAAAGAAATTTCATTCGGTCTGGGTCCTGGTGCAACAAAAGAAATGTGTTTGCATATTTGTATTCTGATTCTTTCTTTTATACCAGTTAACATAGCTGTTAATTGATGACCAACTTATATTGAGGATGTTCAAACATCTCAGGGGAAGTTTTCAAAGTGATCCAACTGATATAGTAAACTTTCAAAAGATAAATTGGATGATCCATTGAGTGAACAGAATAGTGAGAAAGTGGAAAAAGAATTCCACTTTCATGTGGCCTGTGGAGAAGTCCACGTGCCTTCAGTCATACTTGGATAAAAATAGCTAGTAAGTTTCTTCAAATAGCCAGAGAATTTGAAGGGGCCTGAATCTAGTGGTGTCCTCATCCAGGAATGTTGTACAAGGTTCAAAGTGGAATTTTCCTTTATCACCTATTTTATCTAATGCTACTAAGTGTCATTTCTTCCACACAAGGAAGTGTTGTAAATCTGCAATGGATGAAAGAAGGCTGAAAGTGTTTTGTTTTGTTTCCCGTGCTCAGAGGTTTAGTGAGGCAGAACTCATCACAACCTATGCAAGAGTAATTTTAGTTTTGTTGAGGGCATAAGGTGAAGGACTAGCATATAGCAGTGACTACTACAGGCATTCAATTGCTGTAATGGTAAGAGGTATAAAAGCAGGCCTCATATACATTTAGTCAAATCAAGGATGCCTGTAATTGCAAAGGAAGAGATTTGAGAAATGAGAACATGGAGGTCAGTTTCTGTTTTACAGGGAAGCCAATCAAAATTTAGAAGGAGGTGGAGACATTTCTTTTTCATAAATCCAAATGTTTCAGCAAAGAACCAAGGCCCAAGGCAGAGCGACAGAGATGAGAAACCAATAAAGTTAGAGAAAACAGACGAATTGTTTGGGGTCATGGGGATGTTGGAGGCAGAATCAAGGCAGGCGAATATATGTGAGTAGAGAACAAAGAGCACAGAGCTATGAGATTTGTGACCTACAAGGGACCTTTTAAGTCAGATAGCATAATTCCCTCTTCTCATACATAAGGAAACTGCGGCATTATAATCAGAAGAGCATCTGAGACTGAAATAACATTATAGATGCTAATGTACTTTAACAGCTATGTAGAGGCCTAGTGATAGAAGATAAAATATCTTCTTATTGCTAATCCATTATAGCTAAGCCCTAGTATTGATGTTTGATGAAGGTTAAACTAAGGTAAAAAAATATATTTTTCATTGTCTCCACATTTATAAAGTTTCTCTCCATTATGAATAGTTTGTTGCTTAATAAGGGAGGAGTTTTGAGTAAAGGCTTTCCCACAGTTGTGACACTCATAGGGTTTTTCACCAGTATAAAATCTTTGATGCTGGGTAAGAGATGAGCCAGCACTGAAAGCTTTCCCACATTCACAACATTGATAGGGTTTCTCTCCAGTATGAATTCTTTGATGTTGAGTAAGAGATGAGCCAACACTGAAAGCTTTCCCACATTCACAACATTGATAGGGTTTCTCTCCAGTATGAATTCTTTGATGTTGAGTAAGAGATGAGCCAACACTGAAAGCTTTCCCACATTCACAACATTGATAGGGTTTCTCTCCAGTATGAATTCTTTGATGTTGTATAAAGAATGAGCTATGGCTAAAGACTTTTCATGGCTTTTATCAACTATGAATTCTCTGATGTTTACTAAGGGATGAAGTAGCCCTAATGACTTTCCCACATTTATTGCATTCATACAGTTTATCTCCAATATGAGATTTCTGGTTTCCAGTAAGTTATGCTCTAGACCTGAAGGCTTTATCATACTCACTGCATTTATAATAAGAAAATATAGGAATTAAACAAATCAATGCTAATTTAGTAGAAGAATATGAAGGAAAAATGAGAAAGGTATGGTTTTTTTCTCAGCCCATGGAAGAGATGTATATAAAAGAACTGAATGTTTAAGGATGTTGATAGATTTTGGCTTTGTTAAAATGAGAAAAATGTGAGAAATTTTATTTTCTTACTTTATGGAAACTGCAGTAATAACATTTACACCTTGATTTGACAGTAAATGGAGAGACGTTATGGAGAACTATGAGTAAACTGATAGCAATAAATTCTTTCTGAGTCTGTAGAGTCCAGATCTGAACTAAATGAGATCAGTGTTTTTCAACAGATGATTGGGGTAGATTAAAACCTTATATCAGACTGCCACTTTTAATTCTTTGGCAGAGAAATCTCTGGAAATAGTGGAACCCATAATACAAAATCTTTGGAATAAATAACAATATTACAATACAGAACTAAAAGAATAATTTTAAATTTAAATTAAGTAATATTTGGGAAGTAGATGCAGGTGTGATCATTTTAATTCCAGTCTCCTTTTCATTGAAATTGTGCCTCTTCTAATAGGATGCTTATGAGAAGTTAGAATTTATTGTACCATTTGACATTAACATGAGGTATTGGGAAAATACATGGATTTGAAAATTTGTTAACTGTGATTTTAAAACAAGTTATCTCAGTTTTCCAATCTTCAATGTGGATAAAGCTTATAACCAGCATAAATATGATAATTCATTGTATTAGAAATATTGGTAAAGTGGAAGATTCTTTTTAAATCTTGATTCTTGGGAGTTATAGATGAAATTGTTCTTAGATTCAAAATGTCTAAAAAATGTGAATTTTCTCAAACCATTTATTTGGAAATGCAGTAGATAATGATAATGTTTTTACTGGAGATTAAATATAGCAGAAATCTCTTTAAGATGTCCTCATCTGTGTAATGAAGAGTTCTTAAATATTACCAGCCCTGCAAGTTAAGTGAAGTATTTTACCCACAATGGCTTGTGATATTTATCACAGCATAACCTAACACTGAATTGAAACCAGAAACATGTTATTTGTCTTATGTGAATTCATTTGGTCTATGTATATGCTACTAATTGGGTCTTTAATGAAATATGAAATTTATTTTGTACTAATGCCTTTTCCAACCTATGGAAATTATAACTTTAAAAGACACATGATTTTCAATATAATGATAATTTTACTAAAATAATATTACCTATTTAGAGTGGTGGTCTTTTTAATGCTTTGAATCCAGGAATTTCTGAATATTATTGTCCTCTTTCTAATTTTCTTGCATTATAAATTCTGGGAAACCATATAAGAAATGTTGAGGGTATGGTAATTTTATGTCTTTGGAGATTTTGATTCTTTTTTGATTTGGATACTGTGAAATTTTATTTTGGTAATTATAGACTATTATCATGATGTCCAAACATATGAAATCTTTAACTGGGCATATTTTAAAGTGGAAAATCATAATTGCCTACTTTTTTGAAAGGAAAGAGGGAGTGGGAGCAAGATCTTGTATAAATTTCCTTAATTGCAAATGTGTCAAATTTAGCAAGTTCATGAATCCTCATCAAACTCTAAAAAAATGTGTATGTTAGTTTATTTTGAAAAGAACAACTTTCCTCCATTATAAACACTCCTTAAATTAGGGGAAACAATTTGTGGAAAATTTTTTTAATTGCATGTTTATAGTATCAAAATTATTTGTGGTTTTTTGTGTTTATGATAATTATTGAGTTATACTTGGGATAGTCTGTGCTAAAGTTACATCTTCAACCAACCTTGTCTTAACAGACTCCAGTCTTAGAAATATATTTTTGCTTTAAAGGGAGTAGTAAGTTATACATTTGCTATCTATGTGAAATTAAATTATACAATTACTTTGTTAAATTATAATGACTGCCTTTTACATCAGGATTATTTTAAGCTATACTTTAGAAAAGGAGATAATAAAAGAATGGAATGCGAAATAAAGTATTTTGTGTAATTTTCAGAAGCACTAATAAATGTTTATTTCCTACCTAATTTATTGCAATGACATGAGAGTCTTGATAATAACCACATCCAGTCCTATATATGATTACTGAAACTTTCTATGTGAGATAAAATCTCCTGGAAGTGTGATCTGATATTATTCTGATGTTTGATTCAATATTTGTTGTGTCCTTGAGCCAATGTTTCACCACTTCAAGGAAAATGCCCTGAACTTGAAGTAAGGCCAGTGGATTTCTGTTTGTGGGGAAATGGTTGGGATGACAATCTTGGGAAGACTAAGGGAAGACCCTTTTACTCCACTTCCCATGCAAGAAATCTTTTCACCTGGTTAATACCAAGCTTGGCTGTGGCATACTTTCATATACCTGCTGCTTATTCTATTCTTCCCTGAAAACAAATGGATGTAAGGATGCTTTATTCTGTTATAAATATCCTAAGTCGGGGGCGGAGCCAAGATGGCGGCTGGTAAGCACGGACTAGAGTGAGCTCCGTACCCGAGTCCCTCCAAAAACCTATAAAAATGGCTCTGAACCAATTCTAGAACGGCAGAACCCACAGAACAGCAGAGGGAAGCAGGGCTCCAGCCCAGGACAGCCCGGATGGTCTCTGGGTGAGCTCTATTCCACACGGAGCTGGGAGCTGGGAGCTGGGAGCTGGGAACGGAGTGGAGCAAAGCCCAGCCTGAGCGGCGTGGACGATCCAGACCAGAAGCCTGGCGGAGGGGGCCCTAGCGCCCTGAATATGTGAGCTGCGGCAGTTACCAGACCCCTCGACCCACAAACACCAAAGACTGCGGAGAAGGTTAGTGGGAAAAGCTGCGGGAGTGGAAGGAGTTCGCGGTTCGGCTTCCAGCCCTGGGGGCGGCGGAGGTGGGGCAGCTACAGCTGTTGTTACTTCCGGCTCCAGGCCCACCTGGTGGGGGGAATTAAGTGGCGGATCACAGCAGGGGTGCACAGCCTGCCGAAGATCTGAGCCCAGTCTGGACTGGGGGTCCTTGGGGAAGGAGGAGTGCGGCTCTGACAGAGCTGGCACCTCCCCCCCAAACGTAGAACATAGAACTCTGTAATCTACAAGCAGTCATACCCCACTGAAAAACTCAAGGGTCAAGTTAGTTGGTTGGGAATATGGCCAGGACGCGAAAACGCGCCCAGATTCAGTCTCAGACTTTGGATTCTTTCTTTGGTGACAAAGAAGACCAAAACATACAGCCTAAAGAAGACAGCAAAGTCATAGAGCCTACAACCAAAGCCTCCAAGAAAAACATGAACTGGCCCCAGACCATAGAAGAACTCAAAAAGGATTTGGAAAAGCAAGTTAGAGAAGTAGAGGAAAAATTGGGAAGAGAAATAAGAAGGATGCGAGAAAACCATGAAAAACAAGTCAATGACTTGCTAAAGGAGACCCAAAAAAATACTGAAAAATACACTGAAGAAAACAACACCTTACAAAATAGACTAACTCAAATGGCAAAAGAGCTCCAAAAAGCCAATGAGGAGAAGAATGCCTTGAAAGGCAGAATTAGCCAAATGGAAAAGGAGGTCCAAAAGACCACTGAAGAAAATACTACTTTAAAAATTAGATTGGAGCAAGTGGAAGCTAGTGACTTTATGAGAAATCAGGATATTATAAAACAGAACCAGAGGAATGAAAAAATGGAAGACAATGTGAAATATCTCCTTGGAAAAACCACTGACCTGGAAAATAGATCCAGGAGAGATAATTTAAAATTATTGGACTACCTGAAAGCCATGATCAAAAAAAGAGCCTAGATACCATCTTTCAGGAAATTATCAAGGAGAACTGCCCTGATATTCTAGAGCCACAGGGCAAAATAGAAATTGAAAGAATCCATCGATCGCCTCCGCAAATAGATCCCAAAAAGAAATCTCCTAGGAATATTGTTGCCAAATTCCAGAGCTCCCAGATCAAGGAGAAAATACTGCAAGCAGCCAGAAAGAAACAATTTGAATATTGTGGAAACCCAATCAGAATAACCCAAGATCTGGCAGCTTCTACATTAAGAGATCGAAGGGCTTGGACTGCGATATTCCGGAGGTCAATGGAGCTAGGATTAAAACCTAGAATCACCTACCCAGCAAAACTGAGTATCATGTTCCAAGGTAAAATATGGACTTTCAATAAAATGGAGGACTTTCAAGCTTTCTCAGTGAAAAGACCAGAACTGAATAGAAAATTTGACTTTCAAACACAAGAATCAAGAGAAGCATGAAAAGGTAATCAAGAAACAAAAATTGCAAGGGACTTACTAAAGTTGAACTGTTTTGTTTACATTCCTACATGGAAAGATGATGAGTATGATTCATGAGACCTCAGTATTAGGGTAATTGAAGGGAATATGCATATATATATATGCATATATATATGTTTATGTATATATATAAGTGAATGTGTATGTATGCATGTATCTATGTATATATGTATGTATGTGTATGTATGTGTATATATATATATATGTAAAAGAAAGAGAGCAGACACAGGGTGAGTTGAGGATGAAGGGAAGATAGCTAAAAGAAATAAAATGAAATTAAGGGATGAGAGAGTAACTTACTGAGAGAGGGAGATAGGGAGAGATAGAATGGGGTGGATTATCTCCCACAAAGGTGGCAAGAGGAAGCAGTTCTAGGAGAGGAGGGGAGTGGGCAGGTGAGGGGGGAATGAGTGAACCTTGCTCTCATCAGATTTGGCCTGAGGGGGAATACCATACATACTCAGTTGGGTATCTTACCCCACAGGAAAGAAGAGGGAGGAAGGTAAAAAAAAAAATAATAAAAGGCAGGGGGATGATGGAGTGGAGGGCAGATGGGGGTGGAGGTAATCAAAACAAACACTTTGGAAAGGGGACAGGGTCAAGGAAGAAAATTCAATAAAGCGGGATGGGTTGGGAAGGAGCAAAATGTAGTTAGCCTTTCACAACATGAATACTGTGGAAGGGTTATACATAATAATACATGTGTGGCCTAGGTTGAATTGCTCAACTTCTTAGGGAGGGTGGGTGGGAAGGGAAGAGGGAAGGGAATTTGGAACTCAAAGTTTTAAAATCAGATGTTCAAAAACAAAAAAACTTTTTGTATACAACTAAAAAATAAGATACACAGGCAATGGGGCGTAGAAATTTATCTTGCCCTACAAGAAAGGAAGGGAAAAGGGGATGAGAGGGGAGGGGGGTGATAGAGGGGAGGGCTGACTGGGGAACAGGGCAACCAGAATATAAGCCATCTTGGAGTGGGGGGAGGGTAGAAATGGGGAGAAAATTTTTAATTCAAAATGTTGTGAAAATCAATGCTGAAAACCAAATATGTTAAATAAATAAATTGCATTTAAAAAAAAAAATATCCTAAGTCATTTGGGATAACTGGGTATATCCTAAGTCCTAAAGGATATCCTAAATATCCTAAGTCATTTGGGGTAACTGGGTATAAGTGCATTTAGGATCATATGGCTTGTGATTCTTTGTAATGGCCTCATTAAGCAAATTCTTACTGATGATGGTAGCAGTACCCGAACTGGTGGGAAGGGGCTTGGTTGCCATTGTATTCATTGGTTTCATAGGATGAGGTCTGGGTTTGACAGCTTTGAGTCCTAAGTCCTAAGTCCTAAGTCCTGAGTCCTAATATCCTAAGTCATTTGGGGCCCTTGGTCTCAGGCTTGGAGCACCAGTTATGGTCCCATGATGCTGTTGTAATCAAGTCCCTGTTTCTTCCTTTCATAAAAAATCTCTCTAACCATGTCAAGTTGAGCTATGATATAATGTCTTGTTGCTCTGCATTGATTTAGGATGTAGGCATATATTAAAATTTTCATTATGACATTATAGTCATTTCCACATCCTAAACAAGTACATAGATGAATGCTTGGCTTTGTCATCTGCCTGTTCATAGTTATATGTTCATGCATAAGATATGGTCCTTTAAATATTTGAAAATGGTATGGGAATAGTTAAGCAGTGATGCAAAAGTTTGTGGGACCAAAATAGAAATCTATTAATAATTAATCAAACTTGAATATCTGGAGAGGATAAAGTTTGTTAAACTGTTGATGATTTGGGAGGTAACCTTCTTCATTGTCTAAATGAAGCTCAATACACAGGAACTTCCCAAGACATAGGAAGATCCCTCAATGGCTGAATGTGGAATAGCTTCTATCTACCACAGTTTGGAACAGATCATTCCTCATGCCTGCTGTTCCTCTGTTTGTAGCACAAAGGCAAAGCAGAGTTCTGGGTGAGAGACAAGGGAGAATGACCTTTCTTAATTCAGGACATGGATTTCATCTACCCAGTCAATTGTTCAAGAGTTTTATTTTTGCTCTTAAATTTGAGGCATGCAGGTGAGCCATTCCATAAGTATATTTCAAGGGGAAGAATTTTTATGAGGCCAAGCCACTAAAAAAAAATTTGAACTACAGATATAAACCTAAGAGAAGGGTATATTAAATTGGTTATCTTATGCTAAGAATATTTTTCAATTTTGCTGTTTTTTTATTTACAAGAACTGCATGGTGGCAACACTACTAGAGATTACTTCTGACCTTGATTTTTAAAATTTTCTGTTATAATTTACTATCAGTCCATCGAAAACATGTACTATTAATTGACTTGTGCTAAATTCTGGGGAAACAAAGAAAGGCAAAAGTCAATTCCTGCTCTCAAGGAGCTCACAGTCTATTGAGAGAGACAATATGAAAACAGATATTTAGAAAAAAAGATTAATTGTATATATTAGGGAAAGTTGTATTTAATAAACAGAGGCACAGGTATTAAGGCATTTAGGAAATATTTATTGAAGGTGTGGATTTAACTGAGACTTAAAGAAATCCAGGGAAGTCAGGAGGCAGAGATGAGGAGGGAGAGTTCACTCAGACTGCCAGGGGAAAATCCCATAATCCAGAGATGGAGTGGCTATTCCAAGGGGCAGCCAGCAGAATATGTCAATGACTCAGAGTATGTGGAGAAAAGTACAATATGTAAAAATACTACTGGACACCAAAAATGATTTAGTGTTTTATCCTGCTAGGGAACCACTGGAATTTATTAGGTAGGAGAGAGATGGTCAGAACTGGGCTTCTTTGACATCAGTTTGACAGCTGCGTGGAAGATGGACTGGAGTGAGGAGAGACTTGTGGCAAGAGGACCAGCCAACCAGCTACTACAGTAGTTCATATGTGAGGTGATGAGACCTGCCAGAGCAAGAGGGCAATGGCACATGATAGAAGAAGGTCCATGGGAAACAGGTTATGAAGGTAAAATAGACATGCCATTGCATCAGATTGGAAACAAGGAGTGAGAACTTGTGAGGAGTTGAGGATGATATCTGAGTTGTGAACCTGGGTAAGTGAGAAGATGGGAGTACATTCAACAGTAATAGACAAATTTAGAAGAAGGACATTGGGGCAAAAGTAATGAATTCTGTTACATACATCTTGAGTTGAACATGCCTATGGGACATCCAGTTAGTGATATCTGACAGGCAGTGTCTTTCCTACAGCAGAGTGGGAGAAATTGACACTCCACCCAGGACATTTCCAGTCCCAATGCGAAGATGATACAGAGAATGAATCCTCTTCATCCTTCAACAGCACATCTAACAGAACAGCAAGTGCAGACATCAAGCTGCTAAGTCAGATGAACTTTACCCTTCTTAAGAAGGATTGCTCTTTTATTGGTGGCCTTCAGTCCAAGAATAACCAGTTCTCCTGATATAATGTGTATCAATGGAAATCACATGTATCTAGAGTATCCAGAACCCAAAATGAGTGTGACAAAGTACAGTACTCCATCTTCTTCCCTATCTCCTCAAGACTTTAGGAAGTATTTATTTTCATCTACAGAAAATCTCTTTCAGATCTTCTAAGGAATCATGGGAGAAAAGGAGAATGTCTCCAGACGGGCAACTTTCTGGGCCTCTTCCAAAAGATTCGTTGAAATCTCTGACTCCGTCATCCTATATATGAGTTTTTAGTGGAGATGTGAATGTGTCCCCTGTGAATACAGAAACTGAGAAATTAAGAATCAGAAGTCCTGTTTGCTCTCTTTGGTTCTGGGAGGGGGTGGGAATAGATGTTCTAAAGAAACTGAAAGCAGCATTCCTAGTATCTTGATGAAGGCGAAGGAAATTATCCCTTTGGAAGCCATGGCAAAGGAAAAACAGCCAGGGCTTGTTGAAATTCCAGTGAAAAATCTAGCGAGAATCCTGAGGAAGACTTGTTGCCTTCATCTCCAACAGAGCAAATTCCTGAGCCCCACTGAGGAGATGCCGAGGATGCAACTTGAGCAGAGCCTGAGCCCAAACCTAAGCCCAGGCCACATGCTCTTTCTGTAAAGGGGCTCCAACCCAAAGCTGTCAAACCCAGACCTCATCCTATGAAACCAATGAATACAATGGCAACCAAGCCCCTTCCCACCAGTTTGGGTACTGCTATCATCATCAGTAAGAATTTGCTTAATGAGGCCATTACAAAGAATCACAAGCCATATGATCCTAAATGCACTTATACCCAGTTACCCCACAGTGAGCTGATGTGGCTGGTCCTGAAACATAAGGAAACACTAAACAAGGAGTTTCAGATTCATCAATTGGAAGACTACATAGACAACTTACTCATCAGAGTCATGAAGGAAACTCCCAACATCTTCTGTTCTCCAGTGCAATTAAAGATAAAAGCAGAGAGGATGTGAGTCTTGGCAATAAAGGAAAGAAAAGATTTTTTGGTGAGGTATTTTTTATACCTCCCTTTGAGGTCATGGACTTTCCGTATGACAACCAGCAAATAGGAATTGAATCTGAATCACCAACTAACTCCCTTGCAAGTACTCTAGCAAGAGAGTCTATTCTACTGACTGACAACAGGTTTATTATGACAGTGACTCTCTTAGTTAACATTCCCAGAAATGTATTCACTCTTCCTTTAAGTGAATTACTAAGTGGGGAACATGGCTGTGGGGATCACAAGACTCCCTAGGCAGGGTCAAGCCCTTTGGAGGACCCGTGTGATAGCCCTTTCTGTTGAATTGTCTTATTTGATCTGTTGATATTTCCTGTTTCTAATTTCTATTTGTATTTGCTCTGAAGTTCAGGGTGCTGGCTTTTCCCCCTGAAATGTTTGATTAAAGTGAGATTGTCAACCCCTTCAGGTTGCTTTCCTTAGAAAAGCAGATCAGAGAACCTGTGCTGGCAGCTCTTGTTGCTGTTCTTGTTGGGGCTTACACCCCTACATCAACTGCAAGCATCATTGTTGCTGTACCAACCTCTAGCATAACACAACAGCGCTTCCAAACCTCTGGTTAAACTACTTCCCAGCTTAGATTGGGGTTTGATGAGGATAAAGAGACTCAAAGGTAATCTCATTATCAGTAAAGTCCTTCTGAAAAAGAAGTTGAACTTAGGAAAAGGGGGCTGAGGGAAGCTCTGAGTCTTCAAGATAATGATTATTAAGAAAAATCATTTTTCACAATATGTATTAGTTTGTTATATTGTTTCTTACTTTCTATAAAATTTATTTTTACTGTGATCATCCAAGTGTGCTGGAAGCCTTGGGAGGCAAGTTTCTCTCTCTCTCTCTCTCTCTCTCTCTCTCTCTCTCTCTCTCTCTCTCTCTCTCTCTCTCTCTCTCTGATATGGACACATTCAGTACTCACCATAGATGACTGGTTTGATAATCTTGATAATCTTCCTTGCTAGGACCTCAGGTATGTAATGACAATTAGTATTTGAGTGGGACAACTTCTTATGAAGGGAATGGGCCCAAATACTACTTGGGGATTGAGAAGGGGTCCCTTGTGACCTTTCAAACATCTGTGGGTTGATATCATGTTTTTCCTCTTGATCTCTTCTTCTGACTAAGCATCTATTGAATATGGTTTGTATTCGTGTGTATGTGTGTGTGTGTGTGTGTGTGTGTGTGTGTGTTTGTATGTACAAGTTGTTTCCTGCCTCTGGAATGTAAGCTCCTTTAGGAGGAGGATTCTTTTATCTTTCTATCTTCAAAACCTAGCACAATTCCAGGTATGCTATACGTGCTTAATGAATGCTTATCGAGTTGAGTTGCATTTCCCTATGGCTATAACCATCTATTTCTATGTATATCTAGGCAAGGATAATAATATGCTCGGAATTGCAAAAAGCCATGCTAAATTTCAAGTACCTTCCGTATCTTTGTGAGAAAATTCAATATCTGTATAGACAGTGTACATTTTTTCCAAATATGGGGCCAGTGACCATATCTCCAAACCATGATGTATACATTTCTATTCCCTCAGAGGTTGGAGGGACTTTAGGCTCTGGTTCTTGATACCCACTCCCCTTAATCTCTCTCTGCTGGAAGGGGAGATTCTATCATTGTCTCTATGTTCCAGACTAAATTTTTAAAAGCCTCAAGGTCTATTCACAAGATATAGACTACACAGGGCACCATTAGGTTATCTAGCCCAACTCTGTTTTGTAGATGAGGAGTGAAATGTTAAATAACTTTTTAAAGATCAATAATCACATGACAATGCTTAAATTCCAATCCAAGCCTTTTGATTCTAAATTATGGACTTTCCATATGACTCACTCAATTCCTGTCAACTATTCCTTCCACCTTAATGTCAGCTGCTACTTTGATAAATTTACCATCTACACATTTACTCAAGCTAATATTAAATAGCAATTAACATTAATTTCAATATAAATATTAAAATATTACACAGCATGGGACCTTCCAAAAAAGAAAAGCTTTCCTGACTTCCTCTTTTTATATTTCATCATCAGATATCCATCCATATTAGACTGAGAAACTACCTAACAAGAATGTCCAATCTGTGGTCATAGGGGGATTTTGTCTTATCCCATGCTGGACCAGAATGACTGGACCAGAATGTTTTCATGAGCACCAGACGCTGCATTCACAAAGAATTCACAGAAGACTATGCCAGGTATGATTAAGGCAAAGTTGGGATAGGTAATGGATGAAGTCTTCCATGGTCTTTCTGGAACCCCAACACCAATCCATGTCCCTTTGGGTCCTGTTGTTAGCACTGTTACATACACTAGTTATGGCCCTAAGACAAGAGGAAGTTCTAAGGAACTGTTAGAACTTTATTCAACAGTCAGTATGTGGTCCAAATGAAAAGTTCACTTTGTGGGTAAGGGAAAAATGATGCAATTAGGTGTCTCCCACAAATGTGTGCACACCACTCCATCCTTTCATGCTTAGGGCCTTTTCTATGCACGTTATGATCAACCACTAACCGGGGGACCCACCTTTGGGGACAGGAAGTTTCACTTAATGGGAAGTCCTAAAACTTCCATCCCCTTTACTGCATTTTTGTTGCCTTCTCATCTTTAGTCTATTTGGAAGCTCTTAGTAAGCAGGCCCATTTCCCTACAAAGGAATTCTTTAGCTAAAAACTCTACTTTCACAAATAAATGTTACTTCTTTTTTGGAGAGATTTAAGCACTTTCTTACCATTTGTATTTATCCGGATAATGTATAATCATTCATCTCTTGTCTTCTGTTTTTCCCCACTGCAAAGTTTATTCTGCTCCCACATTTTTCATGGCTCCTGAACATAATCTGTCTCAAAGTTACCTCCCCCTCACCATACTTGTGCATAAGAAGTTATCCAGTCTTAACAACCCCTCACATTTTATTCTGTCTGTTAAGAGACTCACTAATTATGTTGACAGAAAGCTTTGAGGAAAGCTTTGGCTTTATTCAAATAAAAATATGTGAAAAAATCTTTGTGTATTTACTTTATGGAAACTGTAGTAATAATAGTTGTGCCTTGATTAGAAAGTAAGTAGAGAAAAATTATACAGAGCTATGCATAAACTGATAGAAATGGGTTCTTTCTGAGATTGTAGGACCCAGTTTTGACTAAATGAAAACATGTTTTTCAATGGGATGGTTGGAGTACTTTAAAAGGCAATATCAAACATTTTTAACTCTTTGGCAGTGAATTATCTGAAAATAGTTGACCCCATAATATGAAATGCTTGGAATAAATGACTAGTAAAAACATAATACTAAATAACAGCCATTATTGAAATACCTGTGAGCCAGGAAAATGGACCACAACATAGCCAATGCAAATTTAGGGACGTTTATTAGCCAGCTGGCGACTAAATCCAAGGTACGCAACCTGAGGAGATCAGCCCCTAACTCAGGGGTCCGGAGTCTTTTATATGAGAGCCTAGAGCAGGTGCAAGCAAGCCGTTACAGAAGCAGGATATTGCGGTTACATTTGTTGAAGCACAGAGGGGCCCAGAACATCCTGTTAACCGAGAACAGTGCTTCCAGGTAGACAGGGCAGTCTCAGGAGCAAGCCTGAGCTTATGTGGGCAGATGTCTTGATTTCATGGTCACTACATTATAATGTGAGGTTCTGTGTGATACCATTTGGGAAATAGATCTAGGTGAGATATTTTTATTCTGGTCTATTTACAAGTGAAATGCATCTTTCCTAATAGGATTCTTATGATAAGGGAGAACTTATTAAAAGCATTTTGCATTAAGATGAAGTGTTGGAAAATGCATAGGGGTGAAAATTTGTTAACTGTGTAATCTTAAAACAAGTTAATTAAGTTTACCAATCCATAATGTGGATAATGCTCATATCTAACATGACTTTGATAGTTCATTGTATTTGAAATATTGGTAAAGTGGCAAATTCTTTTTTAAATCTAGATTCATTTGGTCATAGATTAAATTGTTCTAGATTAAACTGTTAAAAGAATGAAGTGAATCATCCAAATCTGTTCATTTAGAAATGCAATAGATAATAATTATATTTTACTATGAATTTGGTAAAATCAGAATTCTCTATAAGATGCCCTCATCTGTTTAATGAAGAGTTCTGAGATCTTACCAGCCCTGCAAATAGAGTGAGCTAATTTAACAACGGCTTATGATATTTAGGCCAGCATTTTTGAAGTTTTTTGTACTAATACCTTGTCTAAACTTTGGGGATTGTGATTTTTTTTTTTGGTGTAAATGGAACTTTTATTCTCAACTTCTCACTTCCTTTCCCTGGGGAAAATGACCTTGTATTTCCAGTCTAAGGAATCTAATAGTGTCAAGAAGTTGATAAAACCGGTGGTAGCACACGAGGGAGGGGGAGAGGGAGAGAGAGAAAGAGCTGAGAATTTCTTTGACCAAACACAGAGAGCCTCAGAGCAGCCATCAACATGTCTGCTCCTGAGTCCCATGTTCATTCCCACCTGTTACCTGAGAGAGAACAGCAGTGTGACAGACATTGGAGCCACTGGACCAAAAAGAAAACCAGCAATGAGGACTTCAATAGTGTCCTGCCCTTCCTGGGTAGCACCTCAGAATCTGCGCTCAACCCCTTTCCACTCTTGGGGTCAGGGCCTCCTGGGGGTCTCTCCTCAGGCCCCACTTCCACCTCCCTGCCAAAGCCCTCAGCCCAGGGGCCCTGCTGAGGAGTATGTGGTGGGGGGGGGGGGGGGTCGGGGTCAAGGTTGTGGCAGACCAGGAGGAGCACTTGGGGGCTGGTAGCCACCCTCATTAGGGTCTAAGGAGTCCTGGCTGAACAGAAGCCACACAGCTGGCGTATGTCAGGCATACAGTGAGTCCAGACCAGCCTCGGACCCCACAGGGACCCTGGCATCCTCTGTCTGCTGGAAGTGTAGTTTGGTGAGCTGATGCAAGCCAGGCAAGCCATGCTTCAGGATCTCTGCACAGGCCACAGCTTTGCCCATGGACAGCCAGCACCAGTGAATACTGTTTGCTGGGTGGATTCACTTTCCTGTCATCCCAATGCAAAGCCCAGGGGGTTATGGATCTTGCTGCCATCCCAGACGTTCATTTCCAAGGTATCTAGAGGCAGAGCTGGCACTGAGGGGACCAGTGGTCCCTCTTCAGAGCCCACCTTCTGATAGCTCTCCATGGTTGGTCCAGGACCTTCACTGTCCCTCTGCCTCCTCCCGCCACCAGGGACCTCTAACCTGGGGAATCAAGACAGCTGAGCTAAGGGTGGGGGATTGTGATTTTAAAAAATGCTTGTAGGGTGGGTGATTTTCTATATCGTGGTAATTTGACTAACAATATCATCTGATTAGTGTAGAGTTTTGTCTTAATTTTTAAGTTCCAGAAGTTCTTAATATTGTGTCTCTAAATTTTCTTTGATTGCTAATTCTGGGAAATAATTGTATAAGAAATGTTGAGGGAATGGTAATTTTATATCATTGAAGAGTTTGATTCTTTTTTGATTTAGATACTGTAAAAGTATTATTCAGGTTATTAGAGAGTATTGTTATGGTGTCCATACCTGTGGAACATGTTATTGGGTATATTTTAAAAGAAAAAAATTATTATTATTTACTTTTTGGAAAGGAAAAAGGGGTGTGGGAAAAAGATGTCTTAAAAATCTCCTTATTTGTAAACCTGTCAACTTTACTAAGTTCATGAATCAACAGTCCTGTGAAAGAATGTGTGTTGGTTTAATATGGGGGGGTTGGTTTATTTTTTTAATAGAATGTTTTTTCCAGTTACATGTAACTGGATTTTATGTGTTACATGTACTTAGATTTTGAGTTCCAAATTTTTCTCCCTCCCTCCCTTCTCCCCTGGTTGGGGAACCCTGTACTTTCCCAAAATCCAATATCCCTGTGCACTGGGATATTTTCAGCTTCCTCAATCAAAGGAGATGTTTTAATTCTGAAGAAAAAAGGCCAGTGGATCCAGTTTGATAATAATAAGTGTTAGTTTAATAAAATCATTTACATATATGGAATTTTTATGGAGTGGTTCCCAGAAGAAAACAGTGTCAATGATGGATCAATCCCCCTCTTCTCTAAGACCCCAGAAAAGGCCAGTGATTATTATAGAAAACAAAGGAAGAAGGAGTTAGTAAGTGAATAACTACTGATTGGTGAATATTTTTGATTTTCTGCTTAGTAATGAGCTTGGGATCTAAGCCAATGTTGTGCACAAGCATAAGTTTTGGATTTTTTTTTAAATGGTCATGCCCTGGCCATACATAGGTCAGATATTCTTGTTATGGCTTTCATAGGTCAAGTATCTTAAGTTTTGATTCAGTGACTAAAATATATTTTTGTATCTAAGCCATAATTGGAAAGAGGTCACCATGTTAGGCTTTCTACCTTTAACAGAGTTTAAGTTTTTATGGCTTTTCACTTATTACTGAATTTTAGGGTTTTTTGCCCAATCAGAAACTCATTCCTCCTCCCCAAGATAGCGAGCAATCTGATATAGTAACCTACATGTGCAATCATGTTAAATGTATTTCCACATTAGTCATATTGTGAAAATGGAAATAAAACAGAAAGGGGAAAACCACAAAGAAGAAAAAAGAAAATTGTATCCTTCAGTCTGCATTCAGATTCCATAGTTCATTCTCTGGATGTGGACAGTATTTTCCATCATGAGATTTTTGGAATTGTCTTGGATCATTGTAGTGTTGGAAGAGCTAAGTCCATCAAAGTTGGTCATCACACAACATTGTGTAGTGTTCCCCTGGTTCTGCTCACTTCTTTCAGAATCAGGTTGTACAAGTCTTTCCTGGTTTTTCTGAAATCCAGCTGCTCATCATTTCTTATAGCACAATAGTATTCCATTACATTAATATACCATGACTTATACAGCCATTCTCCAATTGATGGACATTCCTTGAACTTCCATTTCTTTGGCAACTCAAAAAGATCTGCTACAAATATTTTTGTACATGTAGTTCCTTTTCCCTTTTTTATGATCCCTTTGGGATACAGACCTAGTAGTGGTATTGCTAGATCAAAAGGTATACACAGTTTGATTGCCCTTTGGGCGTAGTTCCAAATTGCTGTTCAGAGTGGTTGGATCAGTTCATGACTCCACTAACAATGCCTTAGTGCCCCAATTTTCCCACATTTTCTCCAACATCAATAATTTTCTTTTTCTGATGTATGAGCCAATCAGTTCAGTGTGAAGTAGTACCTCAGAGTTATTTTAATTTGCATTTCTCTAAACAACAGTGATTTAGGACCATTGTTTTTCATATGGCTATAGATAGCTTAAATTTCTTCATCTAAAAACTGTTCATATCCTGTACCATTTATCGATTGAGGAATGACATATTCTTATAAATTTGACTCAGTCAAGTTGTGTTATAGTATATCTTGTTGCTGTTATATTTTGGTACCTCTGCATTAATTTAGGATGTAGGCATCTAAGTTCTTAGTTCTGACCATTTTCAGTCTGAGATTATACACATATCTTTACCCTGAACTACACATATGAATATTTGTCCTTGTCATCTGCCTGCTCATAATTACATACTTGTGCAGAAGATATGGTCCTTGAAATATCTCAAAAGGGTATAGGAATAATTAAGCAATGATGGAAAAGTTGGTGGGACCAAAACGTAAACCTATTAATTACTTCAAGTTAAAAACAGAAACTCCTTCATTGTTCTTTTAAAGAAAAGACTTTCAGTGTAATCAGTTTTCTTAGAAGACAGTAACTTATGGAATATCTTGTATTACATCAAAAGAAAAGTCCACTTAACTTAGGTTTAATATTTAATGTTGGATTAACACACATTTGTAGAGCATGTCCTGAAATGCAGATGTGTTACTATAAGACAAGTCTTTTGATGTACACTATTCTTTGCATACAACTTGGAATTAATTATTTAAATTATTTAATGATCTCATCCCAAGATTTTTTTTTGCTACTATTGGCATACAATTATTTTTTTAATTCATTTATATATTAGAGGTTATCTAAAAAGTGTGTTATTACCTATGTTTTCCTGTATTAGATTATTATGAGTCTCAACTCTTTTTAAGGAAAGAATTGAATTGAAAGCAATTGGAGTTCTAAAAGAAAAAATGAAATTAATAGAGTAAAAATTGAGTAGACTTTTTAGAAAAAAAAGATTAAATGATTACATGTAAACTAAAAGGTTTCCGAGTTCTCTGCCTTCTGTGATATTTTAAGTATTTAACTTTTGATTTTTCAGTTGGTATTTGAATTTTTTTCAATATATCATTGTAACAATTTGCTAACTTGAATCAAAGAAAGTTAATTATAATGGACTCAATGATAATTTAGAAAGGCATTCTTAGATCTCTCTTCAGTAAATATAAAATCTTGAACTAGAATGACTTATATAATGAGTCAGATTCTCATAGTTACCAGTGCTTACATCTGTTAAACCTGAAAATTTGGTTGAAGGAAACAACAGAGCTAGGTGATAGAAAAATCCATGTTGTTTATTATTTTTTCCTTAAAGCATAGCGGAGCTAGCTTACTTGTACGTACAAGGAGTCAGAGTATAAACTCTGGCTACCTGAACAAAGCAATGAGAAAAGTTATCTACGTTATTTTAGCAGAGCTAGCAAGCCTGTATGACCTCATTTTTATGACCCCCGTATGTTTAACCATGATACAACAAGAGGATTTTCCTTAATGGAATAGATTGTAAATACAACAAATTAGATAGCTGACAAAGTGTCAATTGGAATTACAACCCAGGATCTCTGTGTTTAGTTTGCCATTAACATTCCACAACATAGTATATGCCCATAAAATATTAAGATAAGGAAAAGTCACATAATTCAAGATAGTGTCTGGGGTCAAGGTTTTCACCCTCAATGGCCATGGACAGAGCAAGGAATGCTCCATCTGGATTTGTTGACATAAGATAGAGATATCTCTGAGCTTACTCAGAGAACAAAGAGACTGTGAGGATCAGGCTTTTCTTCTGGTTAAGTAGTTCAGGCCCTGAGTCTTATTGAAATTACAAAAATGATATAAAATAGTATAATATTTTCCACACATCAAATCTAGAGTTTAGGTAAGGATAGAAATAGCAAAGGGAATTTTAAAATTTAAGTTCTCTGAAGTTTCAAGTGTACTATTAGTTTCTAATTTATTGATCTTATAGCTCTTTTATTGTTAATATCAGAATTACAATTTTTGAGCTGTAGTAGCTAAGAAATAAAGTTTAGAAGTAAAGTTAGAAGAAGTAAAATTTAAGAGGTTATACTAAATTGTTTTGTGATCTGTTTTATAATAGAGCAAGAGCTTCTAAGAGTCTACAAGAGTTATGGAATCAGAAGGAAAAAAACTCTACTAAAGAGGAGTCCCCCTCAGAGCTACCCTGATGATGAGACCTATTCCAGAATTTCTGATGGGGTATAGGCTCTGGGAACCCCCTTGAACTCTCCTTGAATCTTCCCACTTGATCTGGCATTTACCTGAGGCCATAAGCTTTCCATTACCCTTAACCTAGTTTAGCCCTCCATTGTCTGTTATCTCCAGGTAGCCTTCAGCTACTTCCCACCCTTAATCCCACTCTCTTGGTTCCTGGAGTCAGACCTCTAGTTACTCAGCACTATCAAGATCCTCCCTGGACCTCTCCTCCCATCACCCCAGACCACTTGTCCACTTCTAGATCTCTTCCACAGTCTTTCTCTATATAATATCCATCTTGACTCCATGAAGGTGCTCAGACTTATTCTGGCCCTCATCACAAGGGCTCAGATTCACTCTGGCCCACTTGTATAGACAAGCATCACGAATTCCCAGATTCCCTAAGAGTCTAGCCAATGCTCAGATTCCTTAAGAGTCTGTCAATACGGCATATTTTTAATAAGCTTTGTTTTTCTTTGGCTGAAAGAAGGTTTGTTATAAAGAAGACCCCAGATTCAATTTCAGAGTTAGTGTCTCAAGCCTTTTTTATTTTATTAGAGAGGCTGAAGTACTTTTCCCTTAGGTTGTCTTAAGGAGTGGACACACCTCCTTAGTAAGGAACATTGTGTTGAGTACAGAAGTAAGAGTAAGCTTTATAGGATTAGTAACTATAACTCCTCTCTTCTGGATTAGGATTGGTCCTGACCCTTCTGAGCTACAATCTTCCTTATATCCCCATCTCACGTATGATATCTCCCTTGATATGTTCCCCTACCCTGGTCATACATCTCATGCTTACCTAATGAGGTCCTAATCCTATTTGGGGTGAGGAGGGTAATTATGTATGAGGTTCATTAAGCATGCCCAGTTACTGGACAGTTGCTGACCAGGAGTTAATGTCAGCCAGTTTGAGCCAGTTTGCCTATGGCCCCTGAGTTTGTGGATTCTGAGCTCCTTCCATTCACTGCTGATTGGTGGGGACCCTTATCTTTCAGTGTCCCAGCACCCCTATACCTCAACATTTCCAAAAGAATTTCTCCCAGAGGACCAGTCAACATGTTGGGACATCTGGGATTCAAGAAGAAATGTGCTGATTAAACAGAAATTGGGATTGGGCTACTGGGATACAAGACTTGATGTTAGTTAATATTGATCATTATTGTGAGAGATTAATAAAAGTTAGTTTTCCACAGAATAATTGACAGCTACTCAGAAAGCTTGAACAAAGAAAGGAGTGAAAAATTAACCAAGATATGGGGGAAAGAGGGGAGCAGCCAATCAGAAAACAACTAGTGGTTTTGAGAAAACTGCAGGTCCAGAATGCTAACTGATCCAGCGCAAACCAGCCAAGGTTAACTCCTGGTCAACAAGTGTTTAACACCTGAGCATGTTTAATGAACCTCAAACGTATCACCAGACCTACCAGGAATAAAATTAGAGCCTCATTAACCCAACATGGGATGTATGATGGGGGAGGGGGGACATGCTTATACATATTTAGGGGAAATACACAATGGCCTTTCCAGGAAGGGTGTAACCTAGAAGGGAATGGACAAATCTGTTCTCTAAAGAGAGGTACTGCACCAAACTAACATAATACAGTTCTTGCTTCTGTACTCACCACTCCCTCTTCCTAAAGAAGAGTGTGGTCCGCATCTGGCCAGAAATATAGTCCAACTCTTCTGGATTCTTCCATAATACATTGTCCTTGATACCTGAATTTCAGTGTCAAGTGTGTTTCTAATATTGTTGTATTACATGCTTTTTGTTTCTCAAGCATCTATTTTTGCTGTTATCTCAGTTGCCTTAAAACATGTAAACTTCCCTTCTAAATTTAATCTATGATTTTAGATAATTTTCTATTCCTTGTGCTATATCAGCCTTGTTATTCTTTTTCAACTTTGCATTGGTTACTGTGTTAAAGTCTGTTTTGAACTTCTGTGGTGGCGGTTGGGGACATGGGCCTTCTGTTCCTGTGCCTACAGTTGATAATGACTATGTTAAAGATCTTACAGGATTAGTGCATAGATAAATGATCTGTGAGAGATATGAATGTCTCATTGATCAAAGAGGGGAACTGAAATTATCAAAAAGAATTCTGTCATTTTCTTATTATAAGAAATGAACCAAGCTTTTGTTTGCACAGAAAATGTCATACTTGTTAGGAAAGGCAGGAGAATGAATGTATTAGAAAGTCTTGGAAATGTTGATTAACTCTCCACTCCACAAGGATGTGGGCACCTCCCAATTTGCATATCTATAGGCAAACAACTCCTGCCTTTTACTTTAGATAGAATCCACAACTTCAAAGGCCAGAGGAGAATTTCATTACTCTTATGTTAATGGTGAAGGAAGCTTAAAACATCCACAGCTTGGCCTCTAATCAATTAAGGGAATTCCTTTCAAGTGAGGAGACCCATGTTGGGGTGGCCTTTAGTGAACCCTGAAATGCTGACCAATGGAGTTCAAGGTGGGAAATTCGAATCTGGATGAATTATAAAGGGTTTCTGTAACTAGCTTAATGTGTGCTTGAGCTCGGTCCTTTTTCAGAAGGGGCAGATGATGACACGAAATAAAAATCTTTTTTTTCTAAATTCTCTCGTGGCCAAGTGAAATTTTTTGATAAGATGATTATTTCTAATATCATTGATCCTAATTACAAGTAATTGATTTTGTCCTGTATCTGCTAAAAAGTTGTGGTTCTTTGTCACTGAACTTAGTACAAAATGCAGCTGGCTTGTAAAGGGTTAATTTTAGAAATCCAGCTCTTTTCATATTCACTGATCTATTCTCACCTCAAGGAATTTAGCTGACCATGAGGAATGCTTCTCAACATCAGGGAGTTTGGCCCAATATCTTTACACCATCAAGGATATCTGGTTTGTTATCTTGTACCTGGATTCTCAGTAGTGGAGGTAGATGTTTGTTTGCTTGCTAGTGCCCATAAGCAAACTTCCAACCACTCATGTTGTTTCCTTGATTTATGCCCTGTAACCAATCATGTAGCCACCAACCATATGGTGTCTTCCACCTTATTCTTTCTTCTACACTCTGCAAAACCTATAAAACAGAAACTGTCCTTTTGCTCTGGGTCTTTTGTATAAATGGAGGCATGTGATTGTCCCATTTATTGAAAGACAGCATGACTTAGTTAACATTATCTTGCTCAGAGGATTACCTCAATTTACACTGTTATTAAATTTCAATTGCAACATAATATACAACATTATGCCAGTCCTGATGGGGGACAAGATTCACAAAATCTTCTTTCTTTTCTCTAGATATTATTTATTTGTCTTTGTAGATCACAGGTAAAACAAAATTTGTCCCTTACTTCATGTGCAGAAGCAATTGATAGATATTTCTCAATTCCCTCCACTGTCAGTACAAACCATTTTTCTCAACATCTCACTCAATTCTATGACAAAAATAATTTCTAAAGTAGAACACTTAATAAACATTTCAAGAATGAGAGTGTAAAATAGTCTGAAACAAGAGAGATGGGGAGCTTCTCAATTAAAGGACACTGAGATCAGCTAAATGAAGGCTATATGTATTTTTCTTTTTTTAATTTATTTAATATATTTAGTTTTCAGCATTGATTTTCACAAGAGTTTGAATTACAAATTTTCTTCCCATTTCTACCCTCCCCCCCACTCCAAGATGGCGTATATTCTGGTAGCCCTTTTCCCCAGTCAGCCTTCGCTTCTGTCACCCCACTCCCTTCCCATCCCCTTTTTCCTTCCTTTCTTGTAGGGCAAGATAAATTTCTACGCCCCATTGCCTGTGTATATTATTTTCTGGTTGCATGCAAAAACTTTTTTTTTTGTTTTTGAACATCTGTTTTTAAAACTTTGAGTTCCAAATTCTCTCCCCTCTTCCCTTCCCACCTACCCTCCCTAAGAAGTCAAGCAATTCAACATAGGCCACATGTGTATCATTATGTATAACCCTTCTACAATACTTATGTTGTGAAAGACTAACTATATTTTGCTCCTTCCCAACCCATCCTCCTTTATTGAATTTTCTCCCTTGACCCTGTCCCCTTTCGAATGTGTTTGTTTTTGATTACCTCCACCCCCATCTGTCCTCCCCTCCATCATCTCTGCCTTTTTTTTTATCTTCTTCCCTCTTCTTTCCTGTGGGGTAAGATACCCAATTGAGTATGTATGATATTCCCTCCTCGGGCTAAATCTGATGAGAGCAAGATTCACTCATTCCCCCTCACCTGCCTTCTCTTCCCTTCCTACAGAACTGCTTCCTCTTGCCACCTTTATGCAAGATAATCCATCCCATTCTATCTCTCCCTATCTCCCTCTCTCAATATATTCCTCTCTCATCCCTTAATTTGATTTTATTTCTTTTAGATATCTTCCCTTCATCTTCAACTCACCCTGTGTCCTCTCTCTCTCTCTCTCTCTCTCTCTCTCTCTCTATATATATATATATATATATATATATATATATATATATATATATACATACACACACATACATATATACATACATACACATTCACTTATATATATATATATATATACACAAACATATATATATATATATATATGTATGTATATGCATATTCCCTTCAGCTACCCCAATACTGAGGTCTCATGAATCATACACGTCATCTTTCCATGTAGGAATGTAAACAAAACAGTTCAACTTTAGTAAGTCCCTTGCAATTTCTTTTTCTTGTTCTTTTTCTTGATTACCTTTTCATGCTTCTCTTGATTCTTGTGTTTGAAAGTCAAATCTTCTATTCAGCTCTGGTCTTCTCACTGAGAAACCTTGAAAGTCCTCTATTTTATTGAAAATCCATATTTTTGCCTTGGAGCATGATACTCAGTTTTGCTGGGTAGGTGATTCTTGGTTTTAATCCTAGCTCCATTGACCTCCAGAATATTGTATTCCAAGCCCTTCGATCTCCCAATGTAGAAGCTGCCAGATCTGGGATTATTCTGATTGTGTTTCCACAATACTCAAATTGTTTCTTTCTAGCTGCTTGCAATATCTTCTCCTTGACATGGGAACTCTGGAATTTGGCAACAATATTCCTAGAAGATTTCTTTTTGGGACCTATTTGAGGAGGCAATCGATGGATTCTTTCAATTTCTATTTTGCCCTGTGGCTCTAGAATATCAGGGAAGCTCTCCTTGATAATTTCTTGAAAGATGATATCTAGGCTCTTTTTTTGATCATGGCTTTCAGGTAGTCCAATAATTTTTAAATTATCTCTCCTGGATCTATTTTCTAGGTCAGTGGTTTTTCCAATGAGATATTACACATTGTCTTCCATTTTTTCATTCCTTTGGTTCTGTTTTATAATATCTTGATTTCTCATAAAGTCACTAGCTTCCACTTGCTCCAATCTAATTTTTAAGGTAGTATTTTCTTCTGTGGTCTTTTGGACCTGCTTTTCCATTTGGCTAATTCTGCCTTTCAAGGCATTCTTCTCCTCATTGGCTTTTTGGAGCTCTTTTACCATTTGAGTTAGTCTATTTTTTAAAGTGTTGTTTTCTTCAGTATATTTTTCAGTATTTTTTTGGTTCTCCTTTAGCAAGTCACTGACTTGTTTTTCACGGTTTTCTCACATCCTTCTCATTTCTCTTACCAATTTTTCCTCTACTTCTCTAACTTGCTTTTCCAGATCCTTTTTGAGCTCTTCCATGGCCTGGGAACAGTTCATGTTTTTCTTGGAGGCTTTTGTTGTAGGCTCTTTGACTTTGTTAACTTCTTCTGTCTGTATGTTTTGGTCTTCTTTGTCACCAAAGAAAGAATCCAAAGTCTGAGACTGAATCTGGGTGCGTTTTCACTGCCTGGCCATATTCCCAGCCAACTAACTTGACCCTTGAGTTTTTCAGCGGGGTATGACTGCTTGTGGAGTTAAGAGAACTATGTTCCATGCTTGGGGGGATGCTCCAGCTCTGCCACACCAGCACTCCTCCTTCCCCAAGAACCCCCAACCCGGACTGGACTTAGATCTTCAGCAGGCTCTTCACTCCTGCTCTGATCCGCCACTTGATTCCTCCCACCAGGTGGGCTTGGCGCTGGAAGCAACTGCAGCTGTACTTCTGTAGCTGCCCCACCTCAGCTGCCCCCGGGGCGGTACCCGAACCACGAACTCCTTCCACTCCCGCAGCTTTTCCCACTAACCTTCTCTGTTGTCTTTGGTGTTTGTGGGTTGAGAAGTCTGGTAACTGCTGCAGCTCACTGATTCAGGGCACTAGGGCACACTCTGCCCGGCTCCTGGTCTGGTTGTCCGCACTGCTCACGCTGGGCTCTGCTCCGCTCCCAGCTCCGTGCAGGATAGACCTCGCCCAGAGACCATCCAGGCTGTCCTGGAGCCCTGCTTCCCTCTGCTGTTTTGTGGGTTCTGCAGTTCTAGAATTGGTTCAGAGCCATTTTTATAGGTTTTTGGAGGGACTCGGTGGGGAACTCATGCTAAGTCCCTGCTTTCCAGCCGCCATCTTGGCTCCACCCCCCTAAAGTATTTTTCAAACTTTGAAGCTCTATACAAATGCTAGACATGATGACCATAATGATGAATATTGTTACCATTAATGGCCCTTCTAGTTTCTAAGCCATATGATTCTTTGATGTTATTGTTTGCGGACCTGTTCTCATCAGCTTCTTAAAGAAATAGAAATAGAATGGAAATAGAATATTGGGCAGTTGAATATCAAGGAAAAAGAGAGTCTTGAAATCTTTTCTTTTCCCAGAGTGAGTAGAAAAAATGTAGAATTCGGGAATCCTGGATAATAAGCACAAATGGGCTGATGGCTGGGAAACATGCAGCCAAGAAGGCCGATGTGGGAATCAACCACTGATAATATTTATCAAAAAGAAAGAGAAAAAATGACAAAATAGAATTGACTGAGTAGAAAGAGACATAGGTGCTCACCAACACCAAGATGGTGTGGGTGGCTTTAATCTCAGGGGACCTTCTTGATAATTGACTGGAGCTGTGAATATGCTGGACTTGTTGATGGTGTCTTTGCAGGAGAAGCACCAAGTAGCCACTGGCCATGACAATAAATCCTACACATAGCAAATCAGGAATACAGTACACAATTACAAATATTGAGACTTTGAATGACGCTGGAGCAAAATCTGAACAGAATCCTATATTCCATATCCTTGTGTTGTTACTTGTCTCTGTAAACTTCTGCATATTGACAAGCATAAAGCTATTTATCACTATGTATAGGATCCAGAAGGAAAGGCAGAAGGGGACAATATAATCTGAGGCTTGAGTTTTGAGTTTTGACCATATGGAAAAGGTAACAGGACTGATGGTGATAATCTGAAAACCACTCAGAAGACAAGTGATGGCAAGAGAAACATTACGGACCACTCGGTGGAGGAAAAGAATCAGTCTACACCCAACACGATCCAGGAAATTTTTCAGCCCCAAACCAACCATTGTCTGAGGGATGCCTTTGGAAATAAGCACCATAGAGTTGGCCAAGGCCAAGTGGAAAAAAATGCAGTCTATGGGCCTCAGCCTATTCCCATTTAGGAAACCAATGGTATAATGGCAAAGGAGAAAGAAGTTACCCAGTACACCTGCTCCTGTCTGGATGAAGATGACAATACCTAGAACTAAGTCAAGAAAAATAATTTTCTCAATGACTCAAGAAGAACTGTTTTCAGAGACAGGGAAGGAAGGGAGGAAAGGAGGGAGGGAGGGAGGAAAGAAGGAACAAAGGAATGGTTTTCCAACATTATTCCTGGAGACAATTTTCTATTAAGAAATTAAGACTGGTCATGCTCAACCTGATTGTATTTCCTGAATTTTCCTTTGGTAGTGAGCAGAGAGTAGATATCTAAATATTAAAAAGCAATGTTTTTGAGACACCACAATTTACCCAGGCTATCAGGAGATGTTTTTCAGTCATTAATAGTGATCAGTGAGGTTGAGAAAATGGATGTTCAATTTCAATACAAAAGTCCAGAATGGAAAAACAGTTATTGCAATCCAGTATTGAAACAGGCTAAAATTCAACAAAATGAAAATGGACAGATCTGAATAAATTATTAAAGAAACTAGGTCTAACATCTACATAGAAAAAAAACTTAAAGGAAGGAAAATATATTATTTAAATAAAGATGAAAGAAAATATGCATTATTCATGTGCTGGGACAAAAGTATGTAGATTTGTTGAGAAATAGCCAAATAATACACTATACTTAAAATCATAAGGCAAGAACCAAATAGTTGTTCTTAGCATGATAAAAGTTAATCCAAGTTGAAACTTTAAAAATATACTACACAAAGCTTTAGTAAAAGATGAATTATAAAAGAATATCAGATTATATCAGACATTAGAAACAGGAATACCATATACAAAGATCTCTTCAATTTTGCTTATATGAAAAATTGGGTAAATTTTAATTTAATTAATAACTGCAAATGAAATAAATGAAATTCCATGATAATAACAAGAATTTTAATAATGAGTATGCTGTTAAGTATTAAGCAAACAGAATGAGGCACCTACAGTAAAGTAGCATAGAGAAAAATAACCAAGACAAAAATGGAAATTAAACAATAAATGATAATAAAACAATTTAAATAAAAGCATCATCTGATTAAGAAAACAAGATTAAATGAAAGGTAATTACCAAATATATTTTTCTAAGAAAAGAAAAGGAAACTTGAATGTTGAAATTTTGAAGGGAGCAAGGGGAGATTAAAAGAAACTTAAAATGAAAATTTATATATATAAATATATATAAATTAAATATAATATATTAATATATTATATTATTATATATTATATATTATATTATATATATTATATATTATAATATATTAATATAATATATAAATTAAATATAAATCAGTCTGAGAGTTTTAGAAATTCTTAATTAATATGGCAAGTAGATGCCATAAGCAGGCTGATTATAGAGCTTGTCTGAATTAATGAGGGTCCTAGATTAATTTATAAATTGAAAGCAGTAGCATTCAAAATATTATTAGGCTACTTGATAAATAAAGCCATATCAAAATTCATATAAAAACAATGCCCAAAAGGATCAAGAAAATGTAAGGAAATGGAATTTGAGAGGCAGTATTTGTTTACCAAGCCTGGAAAGGTGAATATGTATTAAAACTATCTAGGTAGCTGTGTGGTATCATGGATAGAATGATGGCCTAGGTATCAGGAACAGATACATTAAAGTGGGACCTCTGCCATAAGGCAGCTTTGTGGCCCTGAGCAAATCACTCACCCTCTCACCATCAAAGACACTTCTTTGAGACTTGAAGGCTCAGGAAAGGTACTGATCTGGAATCATAAGGTGAGTTCCTCATTGGGAGTTTCTTGCATGACAGAAATCTTAGACAGAGACAAATGCTCATCATGATTATTGCTGTTACAGTCATTGGTGGTGACTGTATTTTTGCTGTTGCTGCTATTCATGTTAATAGAAAAACAAGAAAAATACATAAGTCAAAAATGGGACTGAAAAGATTTTATGTGGAAGTATTGATTCATTATTTAAAGGCAAAGAGGTATACGATGAAAAAGAAAGCAAGTGCATTCAATTACAAAAACACGTGAGGAATCAGTGGAGGAAATTTGTTTTCTTATTGAGTAGCACCTGTAGAAAGAGTGCTATAGATGAAGTCAGAATAAATTGGGTTCCCATCCTTGTGGTGCAACCTACTATTACCAATATGACATCGAAAAGATCATTCTAGGCTCAATTTCCTCATATATTATCCACATAAGAGATGCTCTATAAATGGTTTTCCCCTTCATCATTAAAATGAGGAGGTTGGAGTAAATTATATCAAAACTACCTTCTGTATACAAATCCATTGATCCTATAAAATCGATGGACAAAAGAAAAATGAAAATATGCAGAAAGGATTTTCCCCATTATTTCCTAATAAAAATTGTTATTAACTATTCCAAGTAGAGTGTATGTTTCTTGAAAGCGGGCATTGTATTTCTATCTTTTTCTCACCATAAACTAGAGCAAACAAATCATTCTTAAATCTCCCATTTGCAAAGACAGATTGGGTGCCTGGAGAATGACTTTCCCAGTTACCTAAGGATAACTCAGAGAGGTTGGAGTTTTCTAGTACACTCATGAGTCGCCACCTGTTGTGGTATCTATAATAAGCCAACCAGGCTTGCTCAATTATCTTTTAGAAAACGGATTTCCTAAAGAGGTGTAACAAGAAAGAATAGCAAAACTTCTGGGAGCCAAGATTGTGGAGTAAGCAGTAAATTGCTGTAGCTCTCCCATATTCACCTCCAAAAAAAAAGAAGCAACCATAAAATAGCACCCCAGAACAGATCCTGGAACAGTGGAGTGAGCAGAAAAACCTGGAGACCAGGAGACTTGGAGGATCAGCAAGAAAGGTCCCTTTCATGCAGATAAAAGGGGAGCACATTCCAGGACAGGAAGCATCCCAGCAAGCCAGCAGCAAGCCTCATGTCAGCAAACCAGTGGGAGATCCTGAGACCCAGTATGGTGAAGCAGGCATATGCCAACACCAGGACCCCTGCATGCCTTAGCATACCTGGGGAACCGGTAGACTCCAGCTTTGAGAACCACCATGTGCTTTGGTGCAGCCCTGCTGTGGCTGGACCTCTGAATGCTTCAGTGTTGCCCCAGGTGGGTGTCCTATGACAACTGAACATCCATGTGCTTTGGTCTAGCTCCAGCTGGTGGGCATCCCTCGCAGCCAGACCTCCACCTGCTTCAGTGAGACTCTGGGTGGTCAGGTGTCTTCCAGTGGCAGGGCCTCCATGTGCTTCAACAAAGCCTAGGGCAAACAGGCATACTCCAGGGGCCAGACCTCCATGTGCTTCAGTGTAGCCCCAGGGAAATGTAGAAAAGCCCCACCAGGCTTCCACACACACCAGCTGCCACCACTAGTACCCTAACTCAGCACTAGGCAACCTGCTAGACTCCTATGTCCTCCAGCAGCACCAGCCAACCCCCACCCCACATCCGCAGCACAGCACCATACATGAGGGTCCTCTCTGATCCTAAGGGCAACATCAGTACAGCACCAGGTAAACATCCAGGACCTGCAGCCACAAGCACAAGAAGCCAGAGACAGTGCCCCTTCCACCCTGCAAGCAGACCTCAAATTTAAAAGAAAGGGAAAAGGCCAAAAAGGGGGGATGAGCAGACAACAACAAAAAAAAGAATGTGAACATAAGAAGATTTTATGGTGACAAACTCAGAAGAGGACAACAATGCCAAAACACCTATGAGCAAAATCCCAAAGAAAAGTTGGATGTCATCTCAGCCTCGGAAAGAATTTATAGAAGAGCTCAAAAAGAAGCTTACAAATCATATTAGAGAGGTAGAAGTAAAAAGGGAAAAGAAATGAGAGGAATGCAAGAGAATTATGAAAAAGACTTAACAGCTTGGAAATCTGCTTAAAAAGCAGAATTGGCCAAAGAGAAAAGGAGATACAAAAATCCGCTGAAGAAAACAACTCCTTAAAGAGTACAACTGGCCAAATGGAAAAGAGAGTACAAACGCTAATTGAGGAAAACAACACCTTAAAAGTTAGAACTGGGCAAGTGGAAGCTAATGACTCTATGAGGCATCGTGAATCAAACAATTTTAAAAGAATAAGAAAGTGAAAGAAAATGTAAAATACCTCATGGGAAAAACAGGTGACCTGGAAAATAGATCCAGGAGAGACAATACCAGAATCAGAGAGGACTGGGACAGAATCTTTCAAGAAATTATCAAGGAAAATTAACCTGATGTCCTGGAACCAGAGGGCAAAATAGGCATTGAAAGAATCCACCAATCACATCAGGAAAGAGATCCTCAAATTAAAAACCCTAAGGAATATTATATCTAAATTTCAGAACTATCAGGTCAAAGAAAAAATACTGCAAGTGGCCAGAAAGAAACAATTCAATTATCAGGGAGTCACAATCAGGATCACACAGGACTTGGCAGCTGCAACATTAAAGATCAGAGTTCATAGAATATGAAATTCTGGAGGGCAAAGGAACTAGGGCTATAACCAGAATGACTTACCAGGCAAAATTAAGAATAATGCATCAAGGGAAAAATGGTGATTCAACAAAATAGAAGGAATTCAACCTTTCATAAGGAGAAGGCCAAAACTAAACCAAAATTTTGACCTCCAATATTAAGACCCAAGAGAAGAAATGAGGTAAAAAAATTAAAACAGAAGAGATTCAATAAAGCTAAGCTGTTTACATCCCTTCATGGGAAGATGATATTTGTAAGTCTTAAAAGTTGTATCACTAGTAGTACAGATAGAAAGAATAAACATAGACAGAGGGTATGGGTATAAGGTAGAGTTGAGGGACTGACATAAAAAATAAGGAATGAAAAACAGGAGAAAAATGGTTGCAAAAGGAATGAAGAGGTAAAATGGAGTAAATTATCTCACATGAAGAGGCAAGAAGGATCTAATACAATGGAGGGGAAGATGGGGACAGGTGATGGACATTGCTTGAACCTTACTCTCATCGGTAGTTTCTCAGAGAGGGAATAATATACACAATTAGATGAATATAGAAATATATCTTACCCAACAGGAAAGTAGTAGGGGAGGATTAAACAAAGGTGGAGGTGGGGACTGATAGAAGGGAGGGCAGATCAGAAGCGAAATGTTGGTGATGTGGGAAAGGGTGAAAGGAGAGAGATAACGAAACACATGGAAGAATAAGATAGAGGGAAACACAAAAGTAGTAATCATAACAGCAAATGTGAATGGGATGAACTCTCCCATAAAACAGTAGTGGACAGCAGAGTGGATCAAAAACATAATAGCATATGCATAAACTATATCAAAATGCCTTCTCTTTTCAGATGAGGGGAGGGGAAGGTGGGAGGGGAAAATATTTAAACTCAAAACCTTGCAATAGTGAATGCTAAAAATTTTCTTGATTTGTAATTGTGGGGAAAAAAATAAAATACTAATTAAAAAAGAAATGATGAGCAGGATGCTCTCAGAAAAACATGGAAAGACTTACATGAACTGGTGCAAAGTGAAATAAGCAGAACCAGGAGAATATTACACACAGTAACTGCAATATTGTTTTATGATTTGCTATTAGCAACTTAGCCATTCTCAGCAATGCAATGATCCAAGACAATTCTGAAAGACTTATGATGAAAGGTGCTGTCCATCTCCAGAGAAAGAACTGATAGAGCCTGAATGCAGATCAAAGATACCTTTTCTTTACTTTACTGTTCTTGAGGACTTTTGTCTGTGTTTTTTCCAACAAAATGACTTACATGGAAATGTGTTTTGTACAACTACACATATATAATGTAACATATTTCAAATTGCTTGCTTTCTCAATGAGGGAGGAGAAGGACAGAGAAAATTTGGAACTCAAACTTTGAAAAAATAAAGTTAAAATCATTTTTACATGTAATTGAGGGAAAATAAACTGTAAAATAAGCAACAAAAAAAGAAGCAAGAGAAATCATATTATACTGGTAGCTTTCTAGAGGTACTACTGCCCTTAATGACTCTGCTAATAACTCCAGTTTTAGGTGGAAACTCTGAAGGTTCTGATGGATCTTCAATTAATTTGATCACTGTCTTATTGGACCTAAATTCACCTAAATTCAGTAAAGAGCAAACATAAGACAAAAAGAAGTATTACGTGCACACAAAACACATGTCGACTTGATGGGACAAGGGCAGCTGCCCAATATTCCCATTCAGAAACTCACAACAGGGCATCTTCACTCACTGTTAAGAAATGATGTCCCCATTTGGCTTCAACATTGCTTGAGTCATTAGTCCTGCCGATTTCTTAACCAATTAGGAGAATTTTTACCACTAGCACAGTACCCTCAGCTACACAATGTCAAGAAATAAGCTCCCCAAAATTCAACTTAATGGAATGAGAACAGGCAGGCGGTTTCAGTGCAGTCTTTCTATAAACACCAGGAAGGGAAGATGTGAGTATTTTCTAAGGCTGAGGTTACATTGACTAGTATTGTTATTACAATTTAAAATTTTTATTGGATCATATATAGTGGGGAAAATAGGATAGCTTAGAACTTAAAAAAAATTGCTCTGTGTGTCCTAGCTACAATATACTCTATACGATGAGAAAGATAGAAAGAACGAGAGCAAGAGAGAGAGAGAAGGAAGGAAGGAAGGAAGGAAGGAAGGAAGGAAGGAAGGAAGGAAGGAAGAAAAGAGAGGAAAGAAAGAAAGGAAGGAAGAAAGAAAGAAGAAGGAAGGTGGGAAGGGAGAGGGAAGAGGGGAAATGGGGAAAGGGGGAAGGGGAGGAAGGTAGGGAAGGAAGGAAGGAAGGAAGGAAATTTTCTAACATTCCTGGGGACCATTTCCTATTGAGAAATTGAGACTTGTGATGCTCAACCTGAGCATGTACTTCCTGAATTTTCCTTTGGTAGTTAGCAGAAGGAAGATATCTAAGTACTAAAAAATAATACACTACAATTTACCCAGGCCACCAGGAGACTTTTTTTCAGTCCACTGACAATAATCAATGAGGCTAGGAAACTGAATACTAAATTTTAATCCAAAAGTCCAGAATGGAAAGACAGTTAAGACACTATCATATTAAAATAGGCTAAAATTCAACAAAAAGAAAATGAAAAATGAAAGAGCTGAACAGATAATTAAAGAAACTAGATCTAAATACATATATGAAGAAAATGTAATGTAAAGAAAATATATTACTTAAGTATACATGGAGGAAAAGATACATTAATTATCTGCTAGAGCAGAAGTATGTAGACATATTTAGAAACAGGAATCGTATGCTATATTTAAGACCTTATTGCAAGAAATAAAGAATGGTTCTAACGATAACAAAATAATTCAAAGAAACTTTTAAAATGTACTCTATAAATGCCTAAGTAAAAGATGACATAAAAAATAAGATTACATAAGACATCAGCAACACAAATACCAAATACAAAAATCGCTAGAATGGTGTGAACATGGAAGAGTGAGTAAAATTTATCGCAGTGAAAACTCATGAAAATAGTAAGAAATTTAATGATGACGATTTTGTTAAATATTAAAGAAACAGAATGATGTATAGACAGAAAATAAGACAGAAAAAACAACCAAGAAAACAATAGAAATTAAGACATTATAGGATAATAAAGCAATTTAAAGAAAAGCAAGAGCTAATTAAGGAAAGAACAACATAAAATAAAAGTTAATTATCAAAAATAGTTTTCTTTAAAAAAGTGAAATGACCAAATTTTGAAAGTAGAAAGGGTAATTTAGAAGAAGATTAAAATAAAAATTATCCAATATGTATTCCATGATATTGGGCAATTTAAATGTATTTGATAGTTTTAGAGTTTCAAAATAGCAAAATTAACATTATAAGAAGTAGTTGATGTCAGTAGGCTGATCATCGAACTTGCCTAGATTAATGAGTTTCATAGATTAATTTATAGATTGAAAACAATAACATTCAAAATTCATTGGACTACTTGTTAAACTAAATAAAGCCATATCAAAATCCCTATAGAAACAACAGACAAGAGTATCAAGAAAATATAGGGAAAATGGAACTTGAGAAGCAGTATTTGCTTTACCAAACCTGTAAAAGTGTAACATGACAATATGCATTAAAATAATTGAGGCAGCAGTGGGGTGCCATGGACAGAGTGACTGGCTCGGTATCGGGGACAGACACATTCAAGTGCAACCTCTGACACATAGTGGCTTTGTGACTCTGGGCAAGTCCCTCCCCTCTCAGCATCCCAGCTACCTCTTTTAGACTCAAAGCATGTCATGGTATCACTTACCTGATGTCATGGTCCTCTTTAAGAATGAGAATAAACAACAACAACAAAAAAAAAACAAAGGCAGAAAAGGTCCTGATCTGTGGTGGATGGCAAGTTGTTGTTTTTTTCCTTTGGGTCTGTGTTTTCTTTCACAACATGACCAATATATTAATATGCATTACGTGACTGAACATATATAAACTATAATAAATTGTCGACTGTCTCAGGGAGGTAAGGGAAGAATAGAGAGACTTTGGAACTCAATTTTTAAAAAATTAATGTTAAAAATTATCTTTACATGTGAGTGGGGAAAATAAAATATTATATAAAAATAACAACAAAAGGATATTGACATTCATGTCCATACATGTATTTGGGGGAGTTTGGGTTAAATATTGTCTTCGTTGGAAAAAAAAGTAGTAACTAAAACAATCCAAATCATACAAGTACCTTTCTAGAGGCACTACTGCCTCTAGGGACTCTGCTAATGGCACTAGTTTCTGATGGATCTGAAGTTTCTGATGGATCTTCCATTTACCTGATCATTGCCTACTTGGACCTAAGTTGACTGAAGTTCAGTAAAGAGTAAATACAAGATCAATAGAAGTAATATACGCTCACAGAACACATGTTGATGTGATGGGACAAGAGCAGCTGCCTGATCTTCATATTCAGTAACTCACAGAAAAGGTGCTTCACTCACTGCTATAAAAAAATGTCCCAGTTGTGTGCAAACCCTGTTTTGATCCCACAGTTCTTGAGTCTTTAATCCTGCTAATTCCTTAACCATTTAAGAGACTTTTGCCCACTAGTACAGTACCCTCAGCTACACAATGCTTAGAAATAAGCTCCGCAGTTTCATTTATTGGAATAAGACCAAGCTTTGGACGTCAGTGCATTCTTTCTATAACCCACATGCAGGGAACATGTGAAGGTTCTCTAAACTAGGGCTTCATTAGCTAGTCTTGTCATGATAACTAAAGATTTCTATTAAATTGTATATGGTAGTTAAATAGGATGGCTTAGAGCTAAAAAAAAAAAAAGGTTTTGGTCTGTTCATCATATGTGCTATAAGCTATATTTGGTCAATGATTTTCACATTTTTATTAATTAGAATAATATAGTTTTTAATTTCAGAGAGGGAAACATTTTTTGCTATCAGATATAGCTGAAGAGATAGAAAGCAGGAGATTTAAGCTGAAAAAGTTAGATTGTGTAAATATACTAATACTTATATAAGTATTGATATGAGTGAACTATTAGAGAGAAGAAACAAGAAAGAGGAAGTGAGGAAAACATAGAAAGAGGGATAGGAAGAGAGAATGATCTAGATATAGATTTGCATATAGATTACACTTTTAGGAAGGAGAACTGCTGAATTAAAAAAAATACACTAAGATATTTTAGTTTAGGAAAAACATTCGAAACAGATGCAGAATTATAATTTGAAAATTCACATTGAACAGATAAAATGAGTCAAAATAGAATCACTATAGTTTATAATGTTATAAATTTCTGCAAAAGGAGAAAGAGGATCCATCTGTCACTCTCTTTCTCTCTGACTCTGTCTGCCCCTGTCTGTCTCTCTGTGTTTGTGTGTCTCAGTCTCTTTTTCTCTGTGTCTCTGTCTCTCTTTCTGCCTGTCTCTCTCTGTCTCTGTCTCTTTGTCTGTCTCTGTTTCTCTGTCTGTCTCTGTCTCTATCTCTTTGTCCCTGTCTCTCTCTCTCCCTCCCTCCCTCTCTCTCTCCCTCTCTCTCTCCCTCCCTCTCTCTCTCCCTCTCTCTCTACTTCTCTCTCTCCCTCTCTCTCTCTCTCCCTCTCTCTCTTCCTCTCCCTCTCCCTCTCTCTCTCTCTCTCTCTCTCTCTCTCTCTCTCTCTCTCTCTCTCTCTCTCTCTCTCTCTCTCTCTCTCTCTCTCTCTCTCTCTCTCTCTCTCTCTCTCTCTCTCTCTCTCCACCATAGACAGAATTAGGAATAGAGATACAATTATATCATAACAAATCTTTGAATCTTTCATCTGAACAGTTCTCATTCTTTTCACCCTTTGCATTTGGATGATCAGATTACTAGTAAAGGACGCCTGTCAAAATTATCAATTCACAATACAAACAGAAGTTGCTGACAGTATTTAATCTAGGTGAAATAAAGACAAATAATAAAAAAACACAGTCATCTCTTTTACAACTCACTATAAACTCATGGCAGAAAAAACTCTTATTATGGTCTTAAATTCCCATGCCCAGGGGAAATATGATCATTTAGGCAAAAAATGAAGCAAATCATAAACAGAAAACAAGCAAAAACAAAGAGATAACAGTGAACAGGGAGACAAGTCAAATAAAAGATCTCCACAAATGAATAATCCATCTCTTTGGATGCCCATCTTCATTTTTAAAAATCCTGTAACTAGCTCAATTTACCCAATTCAAATGACTCTACATATTTCTATTGCCAAATGAAATCATCCATGGTATTCCTAAACCGCATATAACAGAAACAAAAAATAAAAAAATTATAGATAATCCTGATTGATCCATCCAGTCTGGCCAGAAAATGTTTCACCATTAATTCCAACATGCTCCCAGGGGTGGGCTTGCTCTATTGATTACTCATGGCCTAGTTTTTCCTCAGACTAACCCAGAGTCTTCCCCTAAAAAGGTCATCTTAACATTAGTCTAGTGAGTCTGTCCTTGATATTGACTGGAGCCACCATGACAGGGGCACTTGAAAGGAGCATAATAATAAGTTCCAAAAGAAAACCTATCCCCACATTTTCTCTAGGAAACCTGGAAGACATTCTTCCAATAAAAAAAAATCATCATTCATACTCATCAACTCAAGAAGATTTCTATAATTTCTCTTATTCATTTTGATGTCATTTTAGTTTTCAAAATTTGCAGAGGAATCATGCAAGCAAATAGATTTTAAAAGTGAAAATAATACTACTCCAGAGGACAAAAAGGCTTGAACAGGGAAGTCTGGCAGGGATAAGAAACCTTACCTAGATGGTTCCCCTCTGATGTACTGGTTTCATTTTCATCCATAGGTGGCCTCAGAGGAATAGCAGTCATCTCATTCTTAAATTGTTGGGGAAATATTAATCTTGGTTCCAGGAGAAAGTAGGGGCAATCTTATCACCCAGTGGATCTGTTAACTAGAAATTAATCATTCAGAGACTAGCTGAAAAAGGAAAGGACAAGATTATTTGTTTAAAAATACCATCAGTGCCACTCACTGGAAAGTGAATGTCCAATTCAAGAATTTGTTTTTCTTTAGTTAGAAATTTGGCCCCAATACATAGCCCTTTCTTGAAAGGTTGCGTATCCAACAAGCAACATTCTACATAGCATACAGTCTAATAGCAATAGCCAAAGAGAAGGGATATAATAAATGAGATTTTCTTATGCTAAAATCATTACTAAAATTTTGCTTTAATTACAAGAACTGCATCATGACAATATTACTAGAGATTGCTTTTGATCTTGATTTTATTTCTTGTAATTTCCTATAGATCAGTCAAAAAGCGTGTGTTATTATCTAGGTGGGATGAGATGGGCCAGGTGCCTTAGGCAAGCTGCCAGTGATCTGGACTGCTGAAATATATGGGAAAATACACACTGGGTTGCTCTCAAAGACATGGTCTTTTCCTTTTAAGGGCCCAGGTCCCATCACCCCATCAACTTGAAGGCATGAGAAATGATAAATAACAACCAATAATTTGGGGAGAAATTCAGAGCTCTCTCCTCCTAAAGTCCTTTAAAAGTCCAGTTTTTCAGAAGGACATTACTGATACTGAGATTTCACTAAATCTCCTCAATCTTGGTCAGACCCCACCCAATCTTAACAGAAATTTAATCTAAAGTGGAGAAGTCCATTGTGTTCTACTCTGAGTGGGGTATACATTCCTTGAATTAATAGCCTAAAGTTATGGGTGTTCGGGTATGGAGACATTTTCTCTATCCTAGAGATAATCAGCCCTTCATTTTTAAATAGCCTACCTCCAATCACTTGAACTAATTAGATATGATTGTTGTTTGCTGGAACACCTACTGTTTGGAAGGATATATAAACTGAATCTGTAGCCATGATTGCCTTTGGTCTAAGAGCAACAGCCAAATAATCATGCTTTTACTAGTAATCTCTTGGCCTTATTAATAAAATGATTAAATTACCCAGAAACTATGTCTCTTGAACATTTTCAAATGTCACAAGAGGTAGGGAAAACAACAGAGGAAAGGAGAACATCAGCAGGAGAGAGACAAAAATCTTAGAGGTTCCTCAAAGCAATAAATATGAGAGAGAGGCAATGGATGTCAGAGCATCTCAGAGGAGAGGGAAAACTTCAAAGACAAAAGGAGAGAGGAAGAGGAAGGAAGGCGAGATGAGGAGCAGGGAATGGAGGTTAGAAGAAAATCAAAAGCTTCAGTCTGCCAGGAAAGACATAATAGTCAGAATGCAAAGAAGATAGGAACAGAGACTTTATAATCTTTTACAAGCCAAAAAGTCCAGAGAAGTGATGTCAGGAGAGTGGAGTTTCAGAGAATGCCCCTGACAACGTGTGTTGAATAACAGAGCTCTCAAGCCAGGGACAACAGTTAAGGGATGTTGAAAAATCACCTATGAGAGGTGAGGAGGTCATGGAGGAGGAGAGAGAATCTCAAGACAGGGATGCGCTAAGATACCAAGGAAAAATTCCAAGGGTTCTTCCACACTCTTTTCAAGGTCCCTTTCTTGTTCCCAGGCAGACAGGGCCTGAACAACCCTCTAACTCTCTAATTGTCTTCTGGAAGATTTTTATTATTATCATTTTTAAGCCCCTACATGTAAAACTGAGATATAGGAAGTTACTTACCTGACTGTTCTCTGCTTCTAGGTTGGAGGAAAGGGCTGCAGCAAACAGAACATGTCCCTCTGTGTGTGCATGTGTGATGGCACAGGCAGATCCTAGTTATAAGATCATCCACCTCCAGAATTGTGATTATCATGTCATAGGCAGGACCAGTGACATTAATCTGCAAAGGGGAAAAGGGATGTGTCTGAAAGAGTGAACTTTTGTCCCACATGAAAATGTCATCAAGGAATCCTACTGACTGACAATTCCCCATCTGCAATTACTAATGAGTAATGACAACGGCCAAGTCATCAAGTAAACTCAGAGGACAGAAAATTTCCTGGGCTCCAAGAGACTAGAGGTGCAGCTGTTAAAGAGAGAGTTACAGGCAGAGGAAAGAGAACTAACACTTTATTTGGGGGACTTCCATTAGTAACCTTGGCCTTTTTTTGGCGTTTGACTTTTGGGGTTCCCACTCACTAGAAGAGTGGCGCTTGACTCTGGGCAAGCCATACTGCCCCCGGCTTTGCTAACCCAGATGTTGTTTTATATTTGGTCTGTTTATAATGTATGTTTGTAATTTGTTTGTATTTGCTCTGAAGTTCAGGTTGCTGGCTTTTCCTCCTGACGTGAGTTTATATATGTATGTTTGATTAAAGTAAGATTGTTAATCTCTTAAAGTTACTTTCCTTAGTGAAGCAGTTCAAAGAACTTGTGCTGGAAGCCCTCTGTATGCTGGTTGTCGTTGGTCTTACACAGCCACAGTAGTGACTAGCAAATTGTTCCTACACACACACACACACACACACACACACACACACACACACACACTAGCCAAATGTTAACTAACCCAGTACAGGATGAAGGAGGAATCACTAGGAGAAATTATAAATAGATGTAAAAAAAGAGATGTGCTAAATATATACTGTGAGAGATTTTAACAAAGTTAAGTTTCCACAGAATAATTAAGTTTCAGTTTCTTAGAAACCTTGAACACAAAGGAGTGGAAAATTAACAGAGATAGGTGGGCCCAGCCAATCGGAAAGCAAATAGTGGTTTTAGGAAAGACACAGGTTCGGTATGTAGGCTGATCCAGCACAAACCAGCCTCGTTAATTCCCAGTTAGCAACTGTTTAGCAACTGAGCATGCTTAATGAACTTCATGCATATAACCTTCCCTGCCCCACCCCACATAAAATTAGAGCCTCATTAACAGAACATGGGATGTATGATGAGGGAGGGGGGGATATGCTTATACATATTTGGGGAGACATACAACGGGCATACCAAGAAGAGTGTAACCCAGAAGGGAATGAATGGACCAATCTTTTCTCTGAAGGGAGGGACTTGCTGGACTAACAAAATAAAAGTTCCTCTCACTTCGGTACTTATCACTCCCTTTTCCTAAAGAAGAGCAGGTCCCGCTTCTAGCTAGAAATGTAAGCCCACCTCCTTTGGATTCTTCCATAATAAATTGTCCTTGATACTTGAATCTCAGTGTCAAGTGTGTTTCTAACAATACTATATCACAAAAATTTAAATAGTAAAAAATGACATAAAATTAAATCTCTATTTCATGTGCAATCTTTTTTTCTATTCTACTATGTTACGGAAATGCTTGTTTTATTTCTTAAATTCAGAATAAATAAAATGTTATTTGTAAAAAAAATTAGAAAACAAAAAGGAAGAAGGTTGTAGAACTTGTCATTTCCTGTAATTGGTGTTCATGTTCTTTTTCTCTTTTTCTCATGAAAAAGAATATACAAAAATCTCTTTTTCTCTTTTTCTCATGAAAAAGAATATACAAAAATAGAGAAAAGGAATGGGGAATGGGAATAGAGGAACCTCACTCTTTTCTGAATTGGACAAACACATGAACAATTTGGTGTAGAAATACATCATTCTCAACAGGCAAACAAGCAAGGCTGGTGGGAACCTAAGAGGAAGGGAATAGTTACAAATTAAATAAAAAGTTCTAATCAAGGAAGGAAAGGGAAGCATAGGTGAGAATATAGGAAGGCATGGAAAGGGGTGGCAAAGTGAGGAGAGGTGACGTGAGAATCTGAGTTAGAAACTAAATGTAGTATAAGAAGAAAATGCAATATTATTGCTCCTGAAAAAATGGCAATAGAAATTGCGTCAAAAAGTCCTAGAAGGAAGAATTAATACAGAGGAGCATGGAGGGATGGCAATATTAGAACCTTACTCTCATCTGGGTTGAAAAGGAAACAATGTATACCTTTAAAAGTGTCTAGAAGTCTCCTGAACTTCTAGACAGGTGATAAAACTGGGGAGACAGTGGGGGACGGACTTTTAGAAAGGTGCAGAGACTAAGATTAGGAGGGTGAGGTAAATGGATGAGATAATAGTAGGTAAGTGAGCTTCGTCCAGCTGGAGCTTATTCTCCTCAACTGACCAGAGTGGGTGAATCCCCTGCGCTGGGGCCCTTCTGCACCCTTCCCCATTCCAGCTTTTTCCCTTTTGAAAACACTAAGAATAATGTCGTCACATCAATTTTTACTAGAGTCAATCACCTGCCATGCTTGGAACAGAGACCATACTCAGATTGCCCTTAGCCCTAACAATCACGAAGTCCACATTTACAAGAAGAATTGGAACCAATGGGTGAAAGCCCATGAACTGAAGGGACACAATGGGTATATCACAGGTATTGACTGGGCTCCCAAGAGCATTTGAATTATAACTTGTGGTGCAGACTATAATGCCTATGTCTGGAGTCAGAAAGATGGCATCTAGAAGCCAACCCTGGTGATCCTGAGGATTAACCATGAAGCCACCTTTGTGGAATGGTGTCCTCTGGAGAAATTTGCCGTAGGTAGTGGAGCTCAACTGATTTCTGCGTGCTACTTTGAGTCTGAAAATCACTGGCGGGTAAGCAAATACATAAAAGAAGCTAATTCATTCTACTGTCCTTAGTTTGAACTGGCACCCCAACAATGTTTTGCTGGCTGCTGGATCTTGTGACTTCAGAGTTCTTTCTGCCTACATTAAAGAAGTTGATGAAAAGCCATCTAGTACTCCATGGGGTACCAAGATGCCTTTTGGTCAACTGATGTCAGAGTTTGGTGGTACCAGAAGTGGTGGTTGGGTCCATGGAGTTAGTTTCTCTGCCAGTAGGAACCGCCTCGCTTGGGTCAGCCATGATAGTACTGTATCAGTTGCCAATGCCTCCAAAAACATGATGGTTTCACAGCTGAAAACAGAGTTCTTCCCACTCCTGAGTGTGTCATTTGTCTCTGAGGATAGCATGGTAGCCCCTGGCCATGACTGCTGCTCAATGCTGTTTAATTATGATGATCATGGCTCCTTGACCTTCGTCTCCAAATCAGACATTCTAAAACAGAGCATCCAGCACAACATCTCTGCCACAGAATGCTTCCACAACATGGATGAGAGAGCCATGACTGAGGATCACAACACTGCTCTAGATATGCTACACCACAACAGTATCACTCAAGTATCTATTTATGAAGTGGACAAGCAAGACTGCCACAAATTTTGCACCACTGGCATTGATGGAGCAATGAGAATTTGGGATTTCAAGACTTTAGAGTCTCTGATCCAGGGGCTACGAACCATGTGAAGCTGTATTTCCATTCTCTAGCATGATAGACACTTGACAGAATGCAGTTTCAGCATTTGCATGAAGATGGGAAAGACCCTACCACAAGTCAATACTGAGAAAATATCCCTTGCACATGTCTTTTTTTAACATAACTGGAGAATGTATTGGTTTAAAAGATCAACAGTGATGTCTTTTTCATTGGCTACTTCAATCCATTCTTGACCAAAGCTACTCGTTAAGTAGTTTATCATGGGAAGTTGTCACACAAAATTAAAGGGGGATTTTATGTAAATTGTCTGCTACAAAAATTTAAAAAAATATATGAAAAAATAGATAAGGAAGGGACTTTTAGAGGGTTGGGTAAAATAAGGGATAAGAGGGTAAGGAGCAAAAATAAGGTAAAAGGGATATGGTAAAAAGAGAGTGTGAGAAGGAAAATAGTGAGTAGAAATAACAGGGCTTAGACCAATGTCTTACACCATTTACCAAGATAAGGTCTAAAGGGGATATATGTCCTAGATATAAAGAGAAATTTTACAAGAAAAATAGAACATGGAACATATTACTTATCAAATTTATGGAAAAGTGAACAACTTATGAATAAGTTATAGAGAGTAAAGATAGGTGTAAAATGGATAATTTCAATTACATTAAATTTAAAGGGGTTTTGTACAAATAAAAAAATATAGCCAAGATCAAAAGGAAAGCAGAAAATTGGAGGGATTATAGACAGTCACATAAAGGTCCTATATATATATATATATATATATATATATATATATATATATATATATATATATATATGTAACTTTGTCAAAAGTATAAGAATATGAATCATTCCCTAATTGATAAATCATCAGAGGATATAAATGGGAAGTTTTCTGATGAGTAAATCAAAACAATTTATAGTCATATAAAAATGCTCTAAATCATTAGTGATTAGAGAAATGCAAATTAAAACAACCTTGATGTGTCATTTTCACCTATCAGATTGGCTAAAGTGATAAAAGGGGAAAGTAATAAATGTTGGAGGGGATATGGCAAAATTGAGACACTAATTCATTGTTGGTGTAATTGTGAAATGATCCACCCTCTTAGGACAGCAATCTGGAATTATTCCCCAAGAGTTATTAAACTGCCTATACTCTTTGACCCAGCAATATCACTACTTGGTCTATTTCCAAAGATAATTAGGGGAAGAGGAAAAGATCCTGGATGTTCTAAAATGTTTATAGCAAGTCTCTTTGTTATGGCAAAGAACTGGAACATTTAGGGATGCCTATCAATTGAGGAATAGCTGAACAAGTTGTGATGTGTGATTGGGATGGGATACTACGATGCTCTAAGGAATGATGAGCTCAACGATTTTGGAGATGCCTGGAAGGACTTGTACAAGGTGTGAAGTGTGGGATGAACAGAACCAAGAGAACATGGTATACAGTAATAGCAATATTGTTTTAAGAATGACTTTGAGTGAATAAATTATTTTGAATATTATAAATACCTAAATTAAATATAAAGTACAGATGAAGAAAGAAGCTATCTGTATCCAGAGAAAGAAATGATACATAGAAGTATGCATAGAATAATACCTATTTGGGCCTAATGCTAGCCATCCCTAGGATGGGGACAGGGAAGGAAGATATTAAAAAAGAAAGGTACATGATAATTTTATAGTATATTTGAAAGGCAGTAATAGATTTGCATAGTAGATTTGCAGTTCCACGTGCAATCACCTTTTCATTGCACTGCTATGGAAATATGTTTTATTCCATAAATTAAAAGTAAAATTTTTAAAAAGTCCTAGAGAGAATGAACTGAAGCTGAGTGAAGTGAGAAGCAGAACATTTTATACAATGCCAAATACTTTATACAAAAAAAAAAAAAACAACTTTGAAAGACTTAACAATGTTGATGAATTCAATGAATTGCCTACAGAGGAGCTATGATGAACCGTGTTGTCCAGCCCTTGATGGAGAGGTGATAGAATCAGGTACACAAAGAATTGTCCGATTTTGGACATAACCACTGTGTAAATTAGGTTTTTTTACTGTAGTTATTTATTAGAAGACATCTTATACTTAATTTTTTAAATTTGGAATTGGAAGTGAGTGTAGGGAATTTAGGAGTAGTGATACCAAAAAACTGGGTTATTGAACCACCTTTAATGCATAGAGAAAAAGAGCAGGAAGGTCAGAAGGAAACACTGGCAAGCAATACCATTGAATGCAGTGTTTGAAATGAATATGTATATATGCATACATTTGTATTTATTCCTATATAAGTGCGTGTAGGGTTAGTACTGGAAAAAAGCCCTAAAATACACTTAAAAGTGAAAAATCATAAAAACTTAAACTGTGAAAGGTGGAAGCCCAAACATGGTGACCTGTTTACAAATTATAACTTAGATACAAAATTATAACTTAAACACTGAGTCAAAGCCTAAGATATTATGACCTATGAAAGCCAAAAGAAGAATATTGTGATTGTGACATGATCCACACACAAACTTGTTTGGTCGTAACATTGGCTTAACTACCAAGCTCATTACTAAGCAGAAAACTAAAAATATCCACCAATCAGTAATGATGTACTTTCTAGCTCCTCCTGCCTTTGTCTGTTTTCTATAATTACCACTGGAATTTTAGGGTTCTTCAGCAGAGACTCCATGATTGGTCTGGCTGCTGCCCTAGGCTGAGGATGATTAATTTCTTAGAAGGGATCCATCATACTGTCCCAAATGTAAGTAACTCAAATTAATTTAATTACTACCTATAATCAATCTGGAACTTGGCCTCTTCCTTTGGTATTAAAAGAATACACTTTGGTTATGGGGGAGGTACAGGATTCCCCAGCCAGGGGAATTCTGAACCTTACAGAGCATGTGTACATACACATATATTTGCACATGTATGTATACTGCATACAATATAAATTTATCTAGTTCCCCATATAGAACTTAATATATCATATTTATGTTAGGTATGTTTGTGTTTGTGCAATATGCATAACCTACATGTGTGTATATGTATATGTGTATATACACATATATACTAATATATGTTAATATATGTATAGATAAATATTATAAAGCATGTGGTATGAAATGGAAACTCATCATGTGATACACAAATCTCTTATTGCATCCTTCTGTGAACATATAAATGCTCATATCACTGCCCCATCATGGCACAGGGGCTTGTGTAGCTCAATGAAATTATGAACTAGGCCATGCAGTGTAGCCCAAGGTGGAAAGAAATTATGCAGTGTAGCCCAAAATGTAAAGAAATTAGTGAAGGGTTCTGACAAAACGTGATCCACTGAAGAAAGAAATCACAAAAAACTCCCCTGTCTTTGCCAAGAAAACCCTATGGACATTACTAAAATGACAAAAGATGTGACATTGGAAGATGAGCCCTTCAGGTCTGAAGGTGTCCAATACACCCCAGAGGAAGAACAGAGAACAATTACAAGTAGCTTCAGTACTAATGAAGTGGCTGGATCAAAGCTGAAAGGAAGCTCAGCTGAGGATGTACCTTGTGATGAAAGGAAAGTCTGATTCTGCAAAGATCAATATTGCATAGGAACCTGAAATGTGAGAACTATGAAAGAAGATAAACTGGATGTGGTCAAACAGGAGATGGACAGATTAAATGTCAGTATTGTGGGTGTCAGTGAACTTAAACTGATGGAAATGGGGGAATTAAATTCAGAGGATCATTACATACACTGCTGTGGGCAAGAATGCCTTACAAGAAATGGAGTAACCCTCATAGTCAATAAGAGGGTAAGGAAAGCCATACTTAGGCATAATCTCCAAAATGACTGAATTGTATAGTTGAATCCAAGGCAAACCATTCAACATCACAGCAATAGAGGTTTACGGTCCAATCAATGATGCAAAAGAGAGTAGAGTCGATTGGTTCTATAAAGGCCTACAACATGTCCTAGAAATAACTTCAAAAAAGACATGATATTCATCATAGGGCATTGGAATTCTAAAATAGGAAATCAAAAGATAACTGGAATAACAAACAAGTTTGGCCTTGGAGTACAAAATGAAGCAGGGCAGAGAGTAATAGCATTAGACTCTCTTAGTTAGACCAGAGACTCCCTGTCTGTGGGCCTTATTAATAAAATGATTATACTACCCAGAAACTATGTCTCTTGAACATTTTCAAATGTCACAAGAGGTAGGGAAAACAACAGAGGAAAGGAGAGCATCAACAGGAGAGAGACAAAGGTCTCAGAGGTTCTTCAAAGCAGAAATATGAGAGAAAGGCAATAGATATAAGAGCAGAGAGATACCCTAAAAGAAGAAAGGAGAGAGGAAGAGGAAGGAAGGGGAGATGAGGAGCAGGGACAGACATTAGAAGAAGAACCAAAAGCTTTAGTCTGCCAGGAAAGACACAATACTCAGAATGCAGAGAAGATAGGGATAGGGACTTTACAGTCTTTTACAAGCCAAAAAGACCAGAGCAGTCATATCAGGAGAGTGCGGTTTGAAAGAATGCCCCTGACAACATGTGATGAATAACAGATCTCTCAAGCCAGGGACAACAGTTAAGGGATGTTGAAAGATCACCTGTGAGAGGTGAGAAGGTCATGGAGGAGGAGAAAGAAACTCAATAAATACAGCGATGCGCTAAGATACCAAGGAAAAATTCCAAGGGCTCTTGCACAGTCTTTTCAAGGTACCTTTCTTGCCCCCAAAAAGACAGGGCCTGAACAACACCCTAACCCTCTAATTGTCTCCTGTAAGAGATATTTTTTTGCTTCTAAGCTCCTAGATGTAAAACTGAAATATAAGAAGATACTCACCTTATCATTCTCTGCTTCTAGGCTGGAAGACAGGGCTGCACCAAACAGAATGTCCCTTTGTAAGTGTGTGTGAATGTATGGTGGGACAGCCAGATCCTAGTTATAAGCCAATCTGCCTCCAGAACTGTCATTATCATGTCATGGACAGGACCAGTGACATTCATCCACAAAGGTATAAAAAGCGATGTGTCTAAAAGTATAAACTTTTGCCCCATGTTAAAATGTCTTCAAGGATTCCCACTGATGGAGAATTCCCCATCTGCAATTACTAATGAATAATGAAAATGACCAAGTCACCAATTAAACTCAAAAAGGAAACTCCAAGAGAGCAGTGGTGCAGTTGTTAAAGAAGTTGTTACAGGCAGAGGAAGGAGAACTAACACCTCATGGTTACTTCCATTAGCAACCTGGGCCTGGCGTGGGGGTTGTTTTGAGGGCTTCCAGGCTTTGCATCCTCACTCTTTTTCATTCAAGTTCCCAGCCTCCCAATGCAGTCTCTGCATATGAATTCCCACATAATACTAATATTCCTAAGTATGGTAGTGATGCCATTTTTTTGCCTTTGCATTTATTCTTTCCAATTCCTATGGTCCGATCACCTGATGGCCCCCATCCTTATGATGATCACCAGCAAGAAATGGACTTTATTGTCAGTAGGGAAAGTTATACACAACTCTATAAGGACCTAACTTTCTTCAATCTCTAATAAAGTTTTTATTTCTGAAAGATGTTATAATTCAGTCAAAAGGGTAATAAATTTGCAGGACCTTTGATGCAGGCTTATCTCTTAGGTATGTGGGGTGTATGTGTGCGTGTGTGTTGTGTTGAATTATTTTGCCATGTGGATTGTGTCCACATTAATCAAAATGTGGCTTGCAGGCAAGCAAGAATACCTATTTCTAGAATCACCTTCCTCCACCCTTGTCTAAGGAGACTTTGATCTGCTTCCTAACAGGATGCAGGAGGCTGAGGCCAGAGGCTGGCCACTCTGCTCTACTCAGCGCATGCAGGGTAAAATTATATCTATCTTCATCCTTAAAGATGATTAGTCTAGGGGAAGTAATTCTTAGGTTCAAGTTCTTCTTCTGATTGTTATCCCTTAAGAAGAAAGGACTGTCCCCAAGTTATTTATCCACCAGATGCCAGCTTCACAATGAATAGACACAATCAACTGCAAATAAACTGATTTAACCAAATCAGTAGCAACTCAGGAATCCAAAAAACTATACATTGGAGACTTTATGTCAGACAATACAGAGTGAATGATCTGTCTCATTGGGAGCAAGATAATAGCTCAACCAAGAGAAAGAGGGAGTCTTAGAACTTACCCAAAGTAAATGGGGATATGATCAACGTGTCAGCTCTGCTACATGTTGGTTTCCTCCCTGGCACTCGTCTGAAGGGAGTTTGAAACAACATGATTTCCTCTCCAAGCTTGAATCCAAAAAAGATCTCTCCTCTCTCTAGTTCTCATCAACTCCTCACTTCCCATGGGCACAGTGCATTGAGTAATCAATCTGCACCAATGAGGAGAATCTTATAAAATGGCCCTGTGAACCATAGGTTACATTTATATTGGAAAGCTGTGTGATATCAGCTTTCTCCTCTATACAATGAGACCTATAGTTTGTTTATACTTCTTTTTTACTAATTACATAAATGATAACTGAACCAGTACAAGATGAAGAAGGAATCACTAGGAAAAAAAAGTATGTCAAAGAAAAGTTCTGATGCAATTTTATTTTCATTTCAAGCTAGGGCAGAGAAAAATTATGAATGGGTGTAAAAAGAGATATGTTAAATATATATTTTACATACTATGTCACAATAATACAAATATTAAAAAGGATAAAAACCTATATTTGGATACTTGATATTTCCTCAGTAACTAATGGGTTAAAGAAAAAGAAACACAGAAACAATAATAAAACAAAGGAATGATCATACAGATCTGACAGAGCGCGCAGAAAAATGGCCAAAAAAATTATGGGTATAGCCACCTGTTAGAAAGGTTGGAGAAAGGCAGGAACATTAATACTTTTTTACATAGCTGGGAATTTGTAGTGATTACAATAATACAAGATTAGCTATAATAAAATGGCTAGCATTTATGTCGAGAACATTATGTGTCAGAGGGTATGCTAAATAGAACATTATTGCCACTGATTCTAAAAACAACACTGGAAGGCAGGGACTTTCATTATTCCCATCTTAGAATTTAAGAAATGGGGGCAAACAGAAGGTAATTTGTTGAAGGGCATGCAGCTGTGAGGATTCAGATCCCAGCAGGCTTCTGTTCTGAAGGACTTTGGCCAAGCTGACTATTGAGGTCCAAGCAAACTTCCTCAGCCCTGAACCCTGGAAAGAAGGAGGGGAAAAGTGGGCCCAGGAGTGAGTTTTGATGAAAGCCTATGTCATGTCCTGGGGTCTGCTAGTGCAGCCTTGCTGCCAGTAGCATGGAAGATTGGGGAGGCATGCTGAGTGATCTCAGGGTCAGTAAGCATCAGTACTAGGAGATTTTTAACTTTCTTTTGGGTTCTTGGTGTCCTATACCACGGAGCCAGCTGAAGTTGCTTTGTCTTTGAAGCATATTTTCTGTTTGGGAGAGGTTTGAGATGTCATGGGGAACAGATAAAAAGTCTAGTCTGCTATCAAGTTCTTCATGTTACCTGGAAGTGGAGTGGAAGACTTTCGAGGATTTCTAATTAAAAAGACCATAACAAATACAAGAATAGAATAAATATTAACCCCCACTTGAAAGAGAGGTGATAGAATCAAGTACAGAAAGAGTTGTAAATTTGGTACAGAGCCATTGTGTAAATACGGTTTGCTTTACTGTACTTATCTATTAGAAGACATTTTTATCTTTGTTTAATTGGGGGCTGGAGGGGAGGTTGGGGACATCAGCAATAATGGTGCCAAAAATCTGGGTCATTGAACCACTTAATTCACAGAAGAAAAAAATGGTGAAAGGTCAGAAGGAAACGCTAACAAGCAATATAATCTAATGCAGTGTCTGAAATGTATGTGTGTGTGTATATATATACATATATATGTACATACATGTGTGTATATACTCCCATATTGGTATATTTTGTGTATCCATATGTAAGTATAATTGTATATCACATACATTGGTCTTATAATTAATATATAACTTAATATATTATGTTTACATTATATTTATTTCCATACATATATGCAACATACATACTAAATGTATGCATCTGTGTATATACATATTCTAAAGCAAGTGATGCAAAAGGAGATTCATCCTATGATATGCAATTCTCTTCTTGCATCCTGCCATGAATATATAAATGCTCATCTTTGTTTTCAAGTTAAGAAGTCAAAACAAGACTACTCCTGACAATATACATGATAAGATGACTTGAGAAAAGAAGCGGTAATAAAACATTACCAAAGTCACAAACATGATATAATTCATGTATTAAATGTATACATGCATTAGAGGCAGCTGGTGGTACAGCAAATAGGGTTCAAAGCCTGAAATCATGAAGGCCTGAGTTCAAATCCAGCCAAAACCCTTACTGGCTATGTGACTCTGGACAAGTAACTTAACCTCTGTTTGATTCAGTCTTCTCATCTGTCAGATAGGGATAATAACAGCACCTACCTCCTGGGGTTGTTGTAAGGATCAAATGAGATTATAATTGTAAAATACTTAGCACAGTCCCTGGCGTGTAGTAGGTATTACATAAATGTTTGCTATCATCATCATTACTGTACATTTGTACAAATATATGCATGCATTATATATGTGTGTATACATATACATACACACACATATATAAAATTTGGGGTGTTTATATCACATACATATATAAACGTTTGCAAACAGCCATATGAGTTTGTGTACATACATAGACGTGTGTAGGAATATCACCTAAGACATATAAAACTGAATCTGCTCTAAGCTCCTGATGAATGTAGGGGAAAGTGATGGTCATGACCAAATGTTGAAATAGCCAGAATTTCTGTTCTTCTATCGGACCTTGTGCCTTGGGGCTACTGAATGAGCAGCAAATGCAGCTAGATTACTCAGCATTTCCCTGCTTTCTGAAAATGAAAGTTTCTTTCTCCTAGAATAGAGCTCATGTAGAACCTTGGACTTTTGGATCATCTCACTTTATAAATGGGTGGAATCTGAAATGACTGAGAAATCAAAAGTGCTATCATCTGAATATACCAGTTTATTAAGCAACGCAAAATAAATTAGGGACAGTTTTCCTCAACTTGTTCCTGGACCCATAATACGAGGGAGGGGGAGGGGGCGGGGAGAGACAGATTTTTATGCATTAAAAGCAAACAACAGGATATAACAAGAAATAAACCAGGATACAAGGTTAGGTAATCTGAATTCTAATTGAAAGGAAAGATTAGGGGTTTTCTGAGTTGGGAGTTTCAGAAATTTAGAGGGGGAGAGTGAACAGGTGTAATTCCCTGAAACCACAAAAAGAGGTGTCCCACCCCTCCCAAGTGTCGGTATTCAATCAAAGGAAGATGGAAACAGTGACTAATTAACCAGTACAGGGACAGCTTTTAGATAAATATATGGGCTGCTTGAGACATATAATTGCGAAAAACTCCTGGCATCCATCTTGGGACCTGACTGAGTTTGTGGTCAGCATAAACTAGGTCCTTAGTTTAGGATCTCTAAGCAACAAGGACAGGTTTTCTAGCTTCCCAGCCACCAGGGCTAGGGTCAAACAATGTAATAAAATTTTGTCACAGTTCCCATAATTGACTAAAGTTTTCTCATGAGACAGAAATTGGAGTAAACCCATAATTGAATAGAAGGGGAACTGAGTAAGATTTAGAATTGAGTCACAAGATGGAGTTAGTTTGGTTCACACAATTCTTATAATTCTCTCAAAGCTTACTTTCCGGGGATAAGTGAGTAAGTTGTCTCTGTCTCCTGCGGATCCCACTTCAGATCTAGTCAAGCGCATTCCACGGACAACCAAGGCCACAGCACACACAATATTGTATCCAGTATAACTCTGGGCAGATGTAGACATTCCAAAATAGCACAAAGTTAGCACCTTGGAGGAAATATTTTGTGAGCAGAGTTAGAGCTCTGTTTTTTCCAGAGTCGTGTGAACATTCAAAAAACTAAGTAACTGAAAATCTTTTAAAGAAAATATCTTCTGGGTATTTAGCAGGTGTCACTGCTCTGAAAAAAAGATGTAAAACTCTTACCCTCTTTAGTCTTGCATGAAAATATAGTAAGAGGCAGTTTTCTGCTTTTTCTCTCACCTCACTAACTGCTCCTGCTGAGTCTGTATGAAGGCAGTTTTCCACTCCTGCTACAGGGCTCCGTATACAATATAATCTCAGGACATTCACCCCTCCAGCACAGTCTAGAGCTGAGCTAATCCACTCAAGCCCTGGCTCTGGCTATCCCTGCCTTCCCCAAGCCTCTGCTTGTTTTACTTCCACAGCTGCTGCTCTGGCCTGTCCCCTCTGGAGAGCTAGTGGGGTAGGGAGGGAGAAGGAGAGGTTATCTCCCAGGGGCCCTGCTCTAGGCACTCAGGAAACTGCTCCCATCACTGTCATTTGCCTGTTTTTCCTCAGGTCACTGCTGCTCCTGGGGCTCCATAGAACCATAGCCATCACAAGTACAAACAGCAACCAAATAACTGGGAAACATCCAACCACTATCCCAGTCCCCCAAAACCCCATACTTTCCTTTTAGTGTGCAGATCCTGCCTGACTATGCCATTTTGTAACAACAATGCTACTTGCTGCTACTGTGGCTGTGTAAATCCAATAATACCAGCACAGAGGAGGGCTACTAGCACAGGTACTTTGATTTGCTTTTCTAAGGAAAGCAATTTTAAGTGGTCAACAATCTTACTTGAGTTAAACATACATGTATCATTCAGTTAGTTCAGGGGAAAAAGTTAGCACCCTGAACATCAGAGAAAACACAAACATAAATTACAAGCAGAAATTATATAAACAAAGCAAATAACACAAATCAGCAGAGTTTCTAATTGTCCATAGCAATACATACATACATACATATATATATATGTGTGTATATATATATATATATACATATATATATATATACATATATGCTTCTTTAGGGTCAGAGGTCATTACAACCATGTGACTCAAACTCATGTGACTTAGGCTTTTTTGTGACTTAAGCAGGTCATCAAAGACTCTTGATTCAATCAAAGACTCCTGATTGAAAAAAAAAGGAAGACTCAAAGGCACTTGATTGCCTTAGTGTTGAGAAGCACTCCAAAACAAAAGACAACAAAAAGTCCCACTTTACTTGCCATTACAAATGTATATATGTACATGTACATATATATAGTTACAAATGCACATATATGTGTTTGTATGTTTATATATGGATCTCACATTAAAAACCCTAATACAAAGATAATCAGATTTTGAGAAGCAGAATAGTGAAGAGGAAAGAAAACCATTTTAAGTTTAATACATAGTTTAAAAATACACATAATAGAAGGTCAAATTTTGCATATAATCTTATTTTTAATTATTTTATTAATATAATTGATTTTATCAATAAGAAAAGTGACACAAATCATAGGATTGTATCAGTAGATGAAGAAAAAGCTTTCGATAAAATATAACACTCATTCCTATTAAAAAATATTTGAAACCATAGGTATAAAGGGATTTTTCCTTAAAATAATAACAAGCTTCTATCTAAAACCACCAGCAAGCATTATATTTAATGGGGGTAAGCTAGAAGCCTTCCCAATAAAATCAGGCATGAAAAAGGATGCCCATTATCATCAACACTATTTAATATTGTATTGGAAATATTAGCAAGAGTAGTGAGAAGAAAAAAAACTGAAGGAATCAGTCCCTCCCTCATCCTCTCCCACTACCCTATCCCCTTGCCTTATTTCTGAATTGAGAAGACTTTTACAGCTTCTAGTATATGTTGTTCCCTCTTTAGTGCATTCTCATTGAGAATAAGGTTCCAGTGGTACCCACCTTCCTCCTTACTAGCTTCTTTTCTATCAATTTTTCCTTTTATGCCTCTTTTCTATAAGATAATAATTCCTTTTTATCTCGCCCTACACAATTTTATTTTTTAAATGACCCCATCATACAGCTTGGCCCAAGCCTTTCTTTCAAGCCACCCAAATAATGATGACAGTCATAAGAATACTGGTAACATTTTCACATGTGAGAAGTAAATAATTTGATCATATTGAGACATCAGATGTACTAGATGGAGAGTCATGTACCTGTGAACTCACTGACACACTGCAAAGATTCAGCAAGATTTCCCAGCAAAAAAATCTGGGAGCATCACAAATCAAATCTATAAAATATGATGCTGTCTTCATTCCAAGGAGTATCTCTCTATGCTCATTATTTTTTCCTATCATCCGATTCCTCAAAGGGTAATGTCCTTTCTTCCTCAATCCCTAAATGTCAGCAAGATTGTAACTCTTCTGATGTTCTGATTCATCAAAGGCTATTTCACTTTAGCAAAGGAACTGAAATGGAATACACTGTGAGGTGTGCGGCTAGCTCGGGGACTTGGCTGGAGGTTGGTAAATGGAAAGAGGTACAACTCTGACTCAATTCAGAGAGATATCTCTGAGAGATTGCTTCTAATTAATGAGGCATTATGAGAAAGGCCCATGCAAAGTGTCTGTCAATTTGTACTCTCTCTAAGATAGGGGACATTTGGAACAGTCTCTGTGTAATGCTGGGCTAACTAGAAAAGGACCCTTGTATAAGAACCAGATTAAAAGTCAGGATTTGGGAAGTGAACACCATGGGCCCCAGGAGCAGGAAAACTTCCAGGCTTCCTGCTAGAACAATGTGGGAAGGAATCCTCCACTTTCACCCAGTCCCTGACACTCTAACTTGGTCATCTCACACAGACTTCTGCCTGATGCAATATCTGTCAACTCCAGAGTCATTGCAGGAATCCTGACTTTTGACATAGCGTCACACAGGCTGGGGCACAACTACAGCTCAAGTTAAATCCCTGGGAATCTTTCTATTCTTCCCAGTACATTCTGCTGAGAATACCTGGACAGGGAAAGAGAAAAATATGTTTATCACTCCAACATGAGAACTCAGGTGCAGAGTCCCAAAGAGGGATGGTTCCAGAGCACCCATTAATTTGGCTCATCTTGATTGCACTTGGGGTAGGAAGAGGAGGGTGCTAAGGAGCCTATCCATTTCTTAAAATAAATATGCCTGGAGCAATAATTAAGCAATATCAGATCCTAATAAATATTCCCTGCTTCTTTCCTTTGTTTTGGTCAAGGGTCTGAATCATTCTCCATTTGTCTTCACAGGTGTCTGGAAGAAAAGTGGGATTCAGATTTTGCAAAGGAAATAAACATTTGCCTGAAGAAGAGTTTCACCATTAGGAAGTTCTTCACAATCCTAGTTCTACCGCAACCAGGTCTGATCTACAACACAGTCCCACCTTGGTATGACTGTTGTTTGTCCATGTGTTAGAATTTGAAGAGAGGCATTCCTGATGCTCTCACTTCTTTTCCTATTTCTGGGGCTGGAGCTTCCTCAGTCTATGGGTCATAGAGAAGCTCCTCTCTGCTTCCTGAAAAGAGACTTAGGTCCCACCCACTACAGGGATGGGGATCATATTGTGGGGGGATTTTTCCCTTTAATGATATATGAAATGACCATACCACAGAAATGGAAATATTTTTATATTCATCCTGAGAAAATTCTGAACAATTATCAGTAAGTTTGGGTTATTTCTTTCTTTTTTTTTTTTTTTTTGCTTTTTGGCAGGGCAATCAGGGTTAAGTGGCTTGCCCAAGGTCACACAGCTAGTACATGTGTCAAGTGTCTGAGGCCGGATTTGAACTCAGGTCCTCCTGACTCCAGGGCCGGTGCTCTACTCACTGCGCCACTTCTTTCATCCTTTCATCTCTGCCTCTCACTTTCTCTATGCATATATGTGTATATACATATACATATGTGTGTATAAACACATACAGATATAGTAGTACACTCGTTTGCATTGTGTCTGATTCTTTTTGACCCCATGTGGGCTTTTCTTGGCATATGCAGTAGAGCAGTTTGTCGTTTCTTTCTCTAGCTCATTTTATAGATGAGGAACTAAGGCAAATAGGGTTAAGTGACTTGCTCAGGCTCACATAGCCAGTAATTGTCTGGGGCCAGATTTGAACTCAGGAAGATGAGTCATCCTGAGTTTAGGCTCAGCAATCTATCCACTGCAGCACCTAGCTGCCCCATAGAGATATACATTTGATTGATACAAATATTGATATGTTTCCATATAAGTAATCAATATATGAAATACAATGATAATGCTGTTATTCTAAATAAAAATAATAAAATATTGTACATTTAATATACTTAAATATAGGACTGCAGACCAGCAAGTGGGCTGGTGTACCTGGGATCCAAGCGTATGTAGGAGGGGGTAAGAAGAAGAAGGCTGGAGTGGAGTGGAGGCTCCACTGCATATGCCAAGAAAAGCCCACATGGGGTCAAAAAGAATCAGACACAATGTAAATTGGCTCTAGAATATCAGGGCAGTTCTCCTTGACAATTTCTTGAAAGATGGTATCTAGGCTTTTTTTTTTTTTTGATCATGACTTTCAAGTAGTCCAATAATTTTTAAATTATCTCTCCTGGATCTATTTTCCAGGTCAGTGGTTTTTCCAATGAGATATTTCACATTGTCTTCCACTTTTTCATTCCTTTGGTTCTGTTTTATAATATCTTGATTTCTCATAAAGTCACTAGCTTCCACTTGCTCCAATCTAACTTTTAAGGTAGCATTTTCTTCAGTGGTCTTTTGGACCTCCTTTTCCATTTGGCTAATTCTGCCTTTCAGGGCATTCTTCTCCTCATTGGCTTTTTGGAGCTCTTTTGCCATTTGAGTTAGTCTATTTTTTAAAGTGTTGTTTTCTTCAGTATATTTTTCAGTATTTTTTTGGGTCTCCTTTGGCAAGTCATTGACTTATTTTTCATGGTTTTCTCACCTCACTCTCATTTCTCTTCCCAATTTTTCCTCTACTTCTCTAACCTGCTTTTCCAAATCCTTTTTGAGCTCTTCCATGGCCTAAGACCAGTTCATGTTTTTCTTGGAGGCTTTTGTTGTAGGCTCTTTGACTTTGTTGACTTCTTCTGACTGTATGTTTTGGTCTTCTTTGTCACCGAAGAAAGATTCCAAAGTCTGAGACTGAATCTGGGTGCATTTTCGCTGCCTGGCCATGTTCCCAGCCAACTTACTTGACCCTTGAGTTTTTCAGTGGGGTATGACTGCTTGTAGAGTAAAGAGTACTTTGTTTCAAGCTTGAGGGGATGCGCCGTTGTTTTCAGAGCTATTACAGCCAGCTCTGCCACACCTGCACTCCCCCTTCCCCAAGAACCCCCAACCCAGACTGGACTCAGATCTTCAGCAGGCTCTGCACTCCTGCTCTGATCAGCCACTTAATTCCTCCCACCAGGTGGGCCTGGGGCTGGAAGCAACTGCAGCTGTAGTTCTGTAGCTGCCCCACCTCTGCTGCCCCCATGGCAGTGGCTGAACCATGAACTCTATCACCCTGTCCCCAGCAGCTTTTCCCACTAACCTTCTCTGTTGTCTTTGGTGTTTGTGGGTTGAGAAGTCTGGTAGCTGCTGCAGCTCACTGATTCAGGGTGCTAGGGTCCGCGCCACCCACACTGGGCTCTGCTCCTCTCCCCTCTGCTCCCAGCTCCGTGCTCAATAGACCTCACCCAGCAACCATCCAGGCTGTCCTGGGCTGGAGCCCTGCTTCCCTCTGCTATTTTGTGGGTTCTGCATTTCTAGAATTGGTTCAGAGCCATTTTTTCTAGGTTTTTGGAGGGATTTGGCAGGGAGCTCTTGCTAGTCCCTGCTTTCTAGCCGCCATCTTGGCTCTGCGCCCCCCCCCCCCATAGTTTCTGTATGTCACAGGTTGGCCTAAGAAATTAAATGGGAGTTTTGGGGAGAGTTTTTCAGAAGCCTCAGATGACAGAGAAAAAGTTCAGAAATGCATAAATATTTGTACAGTAATGTGCAATTTCAACATTGTTAATACCATAAACATACACAATTTCAAAGAAAATTTATATATACACACAATTTCTTCTTTTCTGGTACAAAAGGAAGGCTAAAATATTTTATGCAGATTAACCTCTTTGATGTGGTAGGGATAACTGTAGTCGATGTTTAACTTAGAGGCAATAGTGAACTATTGGAGTTGGCTTTTTAGAGGTGTGAAATGGTCAGGTGTGTGCTGAAGAAAAATTCATATGGCAGCAGTGTGTAGGAGACACTGGAGTCATACATAAGAAACTGACAGGGAAATCAACTAAGAGGCTAGATGCATAAGTGAACGATCTTATAGAAAGGATCATTACACCCATAGACCTGATGAAGTCACAAAGAGTCAGAGTATAGAGTGAGAAAACAAAAGGTTTTAGGTCATTATTCATCCTAAGTTGTTTCAAAGAGGATCAGACACCCTAATGTGATGTTTTGGCTTGTACGTTAATTGGATTTAAGAAAGACAGAGTTACACAAAGCCATCAGCCTCACTCTCTTCTCAGAGTCATGGAAGTACAGAAACAAGACCAAAGTCAGGTCAACTGGCCATGGCCTGGGATTCAGTGAATAACCTTACCATCTTTGATGTCTAACCAAGCCCTAAACACTCCACAGTGTCTACTTCAGATACCTTCATGGTTATTGGAACAAATTGTTTTCATCCACCCATTACACCAAGTAAAGTCTTCATAGGCTTGGGGTAGACATCCCCTTAACCCACCTACGGCTTTGAGGCCTGTTAGTTGATTTCAGCCTGGTAAAGCCAACCTCCTGAGATGGTTTTACTAGAGTATGGCCAATGAACATGCTACAGAATTATAGAATGTCCTCAGTTAGTGGGCGTCATACAGATAGTGAACCAGAAAAGGAGCTAAAACAGTCAAATGAGTAGAAGAGGAACTAAATGAGGGTAAAATCACAAAACCAGAGAGGGGAGCAAATACCCAAGAGGAGTGTGATATTGACAGTATGAAACATATCAGATATTTCAAGAAGGATGAATATTAAGACTATCACATTTGATCATTAAGAGAACACTGACAACTTTAGAGGGAGCATCTACTGTTCAGTGATGATGTCAACATCTAAGTAAAGAGGCTGACTGTTAGGAGCATGAGTTGTGGTGTTCAGTGGAGGCAGTTTGATTTTGTTTGTTGCTGTTTCCTAGAAATTTCAATGATGAAGACAAGAAAGATGCAATACAATAGTTTAGCATGGGGCATTAATAGGGTTTAGTGAAGGTTTTTTAAAGAATTGGAATTGATGAGGTATGTTTGAAGGAAGTAGGAAAGGAACCATAAGATATGGAAAAGTACAAGATTCAAAAGAGAAAAAGAATTGAAGCAGGATATGTTTGGAGAAGGTGGGTAACTTTAGGTTAGAGAAGGGGGTTATGCCATTCATTCTGGAGAGAGCTCTTCTTGTTCAGTGATGACATTAGAATCCACAAAAAGTATTATGTGGACAAAACAAGCAGATTTTGTCATGGTGGTTGCTTTGTTCCCCCCTCCACTTAGAAATTGTGAATGAGAAAGGGAAGAGAAATAAAGGAAAATAGCTTGGGGAAGCTAGTATGGTTGAGTGTACTTTTTAATGATTGGAGTAGCTTAAATATATTAGAAAGAAGTAGGAAAGAAACAAGAGATGAGAAAGTAAAAGATTAAAAAAGATAAAAATAATTAAAGTAGGTGTTTGTGTGCAGAAGGTGGGGGAAAGTAAACTTGTTAGCTGTGTAAACATGGTAAATCTCTGTGTTGACCTTCACTGAGCTCATCAATAAAATGGTAGGGTTGGAATGGATGGTCTACAAGGTCTTCCGTAGATACCAGTCTGTGATACTCTGATTTTTATGAGTAGAAATGTTACCTGTTTTATGTCCTCAATATCCTCAATAAAGAGTTTAGGTGCTGAGGTGAAGAAAATAAGATAAGGGAGGCATAGGTGGCTTAAGAGGAGAAAATAAATGAGGTGGGGAATGAGGCACTAAATTAACTCTAAATGAATTAAAAGAATTCCTTACTGTTTGATGCTCAAATGCAGTTTCTTGATATAAATTTAGAATGTATTTACTACAGTGGTGTATGTAACTTCAACCAGCTCTGATCAATAGGAAGTGAATTGAATTGGAGGAGGATTGTGCTGAGGTTTGGCGAGAGATGAAAGGCAATAGGACAAGCAACCAAAGGATCGGAGAGTATAGAATGATGGAGGTAAGATTGGAAAGAAGGAAAGGAAAATATTCATCAGAGCTCTCACATTCTGAAAAAGTGCTGAGAGATGAAGCAGTTAGAAGTTCCACCAAAGGTGACAAATAGGTTTAAGGGGGTGAGAAATGGTAGGAAAAGGAAGAGCAAAAAGTTTTGATCAAATAAATGAATTGAAAAAATTTAATTGAAGTGGAAAATTTTCGGGTTGGAAGTATGAGATATAGTTTATGATCATCCTTATATGTGTCTGAAGTGGAGGAAAAGATCGTCTTGACAATTCAGAATCTTTTGGCTGTCCTTGCATTGAAGAGTCACTTTTAATTTCTTTTCCCATCCAGCTGCACTCCCTTCTTAGAAAGATCCAGTTTAACAACAGTGTGGGTGACCAGGTGTTTATGGATGAGGAAAGGATCCCCGTGGCAAACTATGATATTAACAACTTTGTGGCCTTCAACAATGGCACAAAAATTCTGGTGAAAGTGGGAGAGTTTATTCCTCACGCTCCCCCAGGTGAAGATTTCTCCATTCATGAGAATGCCATAAGGCGGAACCAATTTTATGTAAAGGTTAGTAGTAACTCACGTTGCAGTTTTTCAGAGGGTATGGACATAAGAGAGTCTATTAATGGGATTTTTGGTTTCACTTGTTTTTTCCCTCTAGGAGACAGATTTATGAGTTGAAACTCTGACCACTAAAAATGTTCATTACATTTCACAAGAAATGGGAAGATAAAAAGGAAAAAAATATTCAATAAATTAGGTTAGGGAGGGGTAAAGAGATATTTAACATCGTGAGAGTCTTTTGTTTTTAAACTGTCAGTGAAATAGGCACTTAGACTTGTTCTTTTGGGGGGATGGTAAATGACTGCAGTGTGTCCATCCATCTATATCTATGTGATTGTCTCTCTGTCTGTCTATCCCTTCCCTGTGGGGAAATGATTGTCAATAAAGGAACAGTCCTCTTTAGAAGTTCTCAACCTTTTGAACTCTAAAAGTGGTGAGTCACTTCCACTGCTTCTAGTTGCTATCTTCTAGAGAGAAGATGGAAGATGTAAACCCCACTTAAGGATGCTGAAATAAAAATATTCTGGGATGACAGGAGAGGAACTAGCAGTGTTCACTATGCCCCTATTCAGGTTACTACTGTAGAGACTTCAGGGAGTTTCCCTTTGCGTGAGATAAAGGTCAGTTTCTTTAGGCTAAGTTTTCTTATCTCATTCCAGTGGGAAAGCTCTTTCATTTTTATTGTCTTGCACATGTTCTCCTCTTTATACATTCTCCGATTTCTTTTTTTGCTATGATTTTTTACAAATGGATGACTTTGCTATATACTATGTATATTCATGGTGGAACTGGTGTTTAGTGGAAAGAATAAAAACCTTAGATATAGAAGTTGGGTCTCCTTCCCTACCTCAAAATGACAAAGTGTTCAATCAATAAATACACATTTATTAAGCACCTATTGTGTCCTGAAGTCAGGAAGACTCAACATCATGAGTTCAAATCTGCCCTCAGATACATAACCTTGTTTGCTTCAGTTCCTCATCTGTGTGGAGAAGGAAATAGCAAATCACTTCAATATCTCTGCCAAGAAACCTCTAAAATGGGATCACAGAGATGCACACAACTCAAAAATTACTTAACAACAAAACGTGTCAGGCATTATGTTAAGCTCTGGGGATGCAAAATAGGCAAAAGACAGCCCTAGCCCTCAAAGAGATAACTGTTGAATACAAAATTTTATTTGTGACTTAAAGGAAGTCATAGAAGTCAGTAGGCAGAGTGGAGGAGAGAGAGAATTCCAAAAAATGGTGTCAGATAATGCCTGGAACCAAAAGATGGAGTGTCTGGAACAGCCAGTCAGCCAGCGTCACTGGATCAAAGAGCACAGCTAAGAGAATAAAGTTTAAGAAAACTGGAAATGTAGGAGGGGCATGGATCATGAGGGGCTTTGGATGTTAGACAGAGCATTTTGTATTTGTCTCTAAGTCAATAAGAAAAATTATTGTGGTGAGGGGGGAGGGTGGCAAGATCTGTACTGTGCTTAAGAAATATCACTTAAGTGGCTGAACAGAAGATGGATTGGAGTGAGGAAGACATTTGAGGCAGACAGATGCATTAACAGGCTATTGCGATAATCCAAGAGTGTGCTAATAAGGATCTACCCCAGAATGGTGGCAATGTCAGAGGAGAGAAGGGAGTACAGTTGAGAGATGTTGCAAAGATCAAATCAACAATCCCTGGCTACAGTTTGGATATGAGGGGGTGAGAGGTAGTGAGGCACCCAGGATGACTCCTAGGTTGGAAGTCTGAGGGACTGGAAAGTTGGTGTTGCTCTCTACAGAAATAAAGGAGATGAGGGGATGTTAAAATTTAGGGGGAAAGGTAGTAATCATAAGGTTGGATATGCTGAGTTTAAGATGTATACTGGATATCCAGTTTGAGATGTCTGAACGACAATAGCAGATGTAAGATTGGACGTCAGCAGAAATATGTGTGCAGAAAAGGTAGATTTGGTAAACTTGAGCATAGAGATGATAATGAAATCCATGGGAGTCGATGAGAGCACCAAGTAAGTAGCTCAGAGGGAGAAGAGATGAGGGACCAGGACAGAGCCCTAAAGGACACCCCTAGTTAGAGGGTATGCTTTGGGAGAGGATGCAGCAAAAAAAGACAGAAAAAGAGTTCAAGTAGTAAGAAGTTTGATTGGCTATGACTATATCCACTAGATTAAAAACATGTAAGGAAGAAGACACACACATGTACATATGTGTATATGTACACATACATACACACATATATTAAATACACACATATATGGATACACATATATGTGTATATATATATATATGCATGCATACACACACACACATATATAATTGTAGCATGGCACTTTTTCTCTAAGGAAAACAAAGTGGCCCCCAGCCTCAACTTCCTCCTTCCTTTATTGGAAGGAATTAAAGTTTCCCTTAAAGGAGGATTGGGAGAAGAGGGTAGAGAAGTCTATTTTCCTGCCTTTTGAGTCACACAATGACAAACCTCACCACTGTTGTTGTACCTCTCTATACCTGTGGGGTCCCCTCACTCTAAACTTTTCCTACACAAATATTTTCTTTTTTCATTAATTCAACAAAGATCTTTAAAAACCTGTCTTATTGTTATGAGGTAAAACAAAAGGCTCTTTCCATGTTTTTCCCCCCTTCATTCTTTTCCAATCAATTTCATCCTTAAATATTTTGCAATGAATTCTTTTGATTGGATCTCATCACTTTTTTGGCACTTAAAGTTTTCTAGTATTATCTTATGAAGCAATATGTTACATTATTTCCCACTATTGTTCTCATCTATAAATTCAAAACTGGTATTACTCTTGGTTGCCAGATTTCTTGGCTTGATGTGTTTCTGAATTATAGCAATGAGGTGGTCTCAACAGTTTGGGTTCACTTCATTTTATTAATCAATTTTAAAAGTGAAACTTCACTAGGAAATGGAGAGTTTAGGTCAATGTCTATCATTACATCACTTTTCATTTAGCATGAATTACTTGTTGCAATATCTCAGGTTGTAATTTGCCCAATCCCATTCATCATTTCAACTTTTTGAAAAATCTTTCTTCTTTGGTATTGGATTTGATCTTCCAACCAACAAGTCAATGGTCTATACATTGTCTGATGACTAGCCAATATTTTCATATCTTTTAAAATAAAACTTTTGTGGTATGCTGAAGGAGATTTCTTGGTTAGACTGCACTGTAAGCATGTTATTGATGTCCATAATATCAGAGCCACAACTGGAAGTAAAGATTGTCCATCCTGGGTCACTCCCCAAAATGTAGGTTAAAAACACAAAATAAATAAGTGATTATTTTAATAATATATAGTCAAATACTATGTCACAGAAGAACCATTTCCCCTGCCCCCTTCTCAACATAGGACATCCCTTTGTCACCAGACCCCTTCAACCACTGGTGAATTCCTTTGGTGTCTCCTTTTCAGCATCTAATATTTTTAAGATTATTTATTCTAAGGAGTGTTTTAGCTACATCTCCAAAATTTAAGAATTTAGTTAGGACAGCAGATAGAGTGTTGGACATGGAGTCAGGAAGACCTGAGTTCATATCCTACCTCAGATACTTAATTGTTTTATGATCCTGCCAAAGTCACTTTAACTTTTCCTCTTGAACAATGTCAGTGCCATCATCTGTAAAAATTAGAATTAATAGCACCTATTTCTCAAGTTTGCTGTGAGGAAAATGATTAGATGTTTGAAAAGCATTTTGCAAGCCTTATGGTGCTACATAAAACTAGCTAAAATTAGTATTATTTTAAAAGAATTGATGTGGACCCGCACAATTTGCTACTTGACTAAAGCCATTACTATTTAGGTCTAGCTACTTTTAAAGTAGGCAGCTTCAGCAAATGTCCAGCTCTGCTATTACTTGCAGGAACCATTTCAAGGTAAATCTTTAGTCAGTCAAAAAATCCAGTATTTACACACTGAGATATACACGTATGCAAATATATGTATATATACATAAATGTGTCACATGTGTGTTTTTTATATAAGCATGACTGTAGTTTAAATTTAAATTTATTTGAGAAGTCTTGATTCTTTGTCAATTGAGTTCCTGGGTATTCTTTCCAAGACAGAATAGCATTTCATTCACTTACTATTTTCTAGAGCTTAGCACAGTATCTGTTACACATTAGTTGATAAATACTTGTTAATTGATGGATTGAATCCCTGGAAACACAGACCAGGTATTACTTCTCTAGAAAGTCTACATTTATGGCCTCCTAACATCAATTGCCAAACTGCTATGTGCCTTCTAGACAATTTGAATGACGAGCCCCTTCAAAGAATTTCTTCTTTGTCCAGACTCCGCGCTCTGTATGCAGTGACAGCTGTGGACCTGGATTTCGGAAATCTGCCCGTGAAGGAGAGTCCATCTGTTGCTTTGACTGTATCCCCTGCCCAGAGGGCAAGATTTCCAACCAGACTGGTAAGTATGTGCAGAGAAACATACCCTCCTCCCAATCTTACAAGAGTCACATATAGAAAATTAAGAACAGAACTGGAATAGACTCTTAAGGTCACATAAGTTCTGTGGAAGGAAATAACCTGGAGCAAATGTGGGGAAACCAGAGATAGGGACAACCAAGTTGGGAACACAAAGTGGGCAGTGCCAGCACAATATTGGAAATGGGACATGAGAGTTAGGAAAAAATGAAAGCCTTTTCTGTATATCTATGGCCGTGATGCTCAGGGACAGATTTAGGGCAAAGATGAAAACACTCACCCCAAGACAAATAGAAGTATATTGAAGTACTATGCAGAATTTTTTACCCAGAGTGCATAAAATTAGCAATACATATGCACATATATACATGTATATGCACATGTATATATATATATATATTTAATAATTCTTATCTGGTAAGTGGGCAATAGATCATTTTTAAGCTTGAAAGTTCACTTTTTGAATATTTATTGGCATCTTTTATTTATGTATTACCCAAATTTCTCCCATTATCCATCACATTCTCTCCTCCCAGAGATCCATACAATATAACAAGAACAATTTTAAGATAAAGAAAAAGAAAATAGGCAGTAGAGAAAAATCAGTAGAACAAATCAATACATCAAAAAATCAGAAAATGTATCCAGAGCTATAGATCTTTGGCCAAAAAGCAAGTTGTGGATTGCTTCTCATATCTCTTCATTCGGGCCACATACTTCTTCTTTGTAATTTTGAAACATTCATTTTTAAAGTCATATTTGGTTGTTTTTGCTGGTTTTTTGTTGCAGTTGTCATTGTGGTAGCCATTGTGTATGTTCTATTTTTTGCTCAGATTATACCTTCCTCTGTCTTTTAGATAAGTCTTTCTGTACTTCTTTGTATTCATCATATTTACCATCGCTCAGAACAAAGAAACATTCCATTATATTTATGTGTCACAAGGTAATTAGCTATTTCTGAAGAGAGAGTTATATCCCTTATAATCTAATTGGGGTGACAACATGCAAGCAAATATGTACAAAGCTAATTATATACACAATAATGATGGAATAATTAAAGGGGAGAAAGCATTGGAATTGTGAGAATGAGAAGGAAGGCTTGCTATAGAAGGTGGGATTTTAGTTGGGACTTAAAGGAATCCACAGTGGTCAGTAGTCAGAGCAGAGACAGAGAGTGTACCAGGCGTGGGGGACAGGCTGAGAAAACTAATGGATGTTTTCATTTTCTTTTTACAATTTCTCTTCTTAGTATTTGGAACATTTGTGCTGTCATTAATATGTCTTGTGATTTGTCTTTTAAGAATGCCACTCTTTGTTATTTTAGTTTGTTATGATGATGTATATTACGTACAACATGATTACATCTATGTATATCATTGTCTTTCACATTATTATTAATTATTCTATTTGTTCTCAACACATTCATTATTTGTAATTTCATTGTTTGCTCGATTTGAATCTGTATCTCTGTGCTTCACAAATTCCTAAATTGAAGATTATTTTATTACACTAATGGTATGAAATTAGTTAGTTAACAGACATTTCTAAAGTGCCTACAATGTACAAGGCACTTTGCTAAGCACTAGGGATACAAAGAAAGGCAAAAGACAGTGCCTGCCTAAAGGAACTGTATATCTAATGGGGAGACAACACATAAAAAGAAGCTGAGAGGTAGGAATATTGAAGCCCTACAGCTGGGTGGGAAGGAATTAGCTGGACATTGGGGATCTCCTTGAAATGAAGGATCTCCAGGGAGCTCTCTGATGTCCACCCTTCATTCTCTCTGATTAGAGGAAGGGAGAGGCCCCAGGGGCAAAAGGTACTAAAAGGGTCTCAGTTTTAGAGTCAATGTGATCTTGCAGGAAAACAATTACAATGATAATTGATATTTATATAGCCAAGCCTTTTGCTAAGCACTTTACATTTGTGATTTCATTTGATCCTCACAGTGACCCTCAGAGGTAGGTTCTATTATTATCTCCATAGGACTGATAATAGAACTGAGGCAAATAGAATTTAAGTGACTTGCCAGGGTCACACAGTTAAGAAGTGTCTGAGACCAGGCTTGATCTCAGGTCTTCCCGATTCCAGTCCTGCTACTCTACCCAGTGTGCCACCTAGCTCACAGAGACCATGATGAAGTCTAGGAGATCAGCCAAGTGGGATATATCAATGATGTCTTTACTATTTCTGCATTTTACATTTATTTGCAAAATTGCTCTGCCCTAATACATGATCACTGTTCCCTATCTTTCTGGAAAATGTATATGTTTTAACTAGATGATTTGAAAAGTAGCTTCTTTTTTCTTTTAGTTCATCCAGAATTTTCTTCAATCCTTTATCCATATAGTTCATCATTCTGTCACATTTTTCCAAAACAGACGAAATGATTTTAAGTCTCTAGATATTATTGCATTACTGTCAATTTCTTCTTTAAATTCAGATAACTTACATTCCTGAATTAAGATGAGAAAGCTTTTGAGGCATACACATTGAGTATTAATCTTGCTGCCCTTTTAGTTATAGGATTTTTCTTTACTCATTGCATTTTATGTTGAATTTTCCCTTTAACTGCCAACATAATAGCAACTAATGTTTTTATTTTATTTTCCCGATACGTTTTATATATATATATATATATATATATATATATATATATATATATATATGTATATATATATATATTTAAATTTTTATTATGTATATGTACTTGCCTTTAAGTGTGTTTCTTTTAAGAAAAAACTTGAGGGGGTGTTTTATCCAATGTGCCACTCTTTTTCTAAGTAATCTAATTAATTAAGCTGACTTAACTCTGATATAATAGGATAAGATAGATGATATACAGGGTGTTCCTAAAATCTGGACACAGAGGCAAAAATTCATATTTTCAAGAAATGAAATGAATGAAATTTTCAACATTTTATTTAACTGGAATATTAACAAATAAGATCTTAAATATGATTTCCAGCATTTGTGATGCAAGTTGATGTGCTTTGCAAGATTCACGTGAACTCGATGCAATAACTCCACATTGCCGTCACCTTTAGCACTTTCACTCTTGGAATATGAATATGAAATCACATTGAAGATGTTATTTGTTAATATTCCAATTAAATAAATATTGTTGAAAATTTCATTCATTTCATTCCTTGAAAATATGCATTTTTGCCCATATGTCCAGACTTTAGGAATACCCTGTAATGTGATGTGAAGTGATATAATGTAATACAGTGTGATATACTGCAATATGATCTAATATAACAATATGATGTAAAGAGATATGGTATGATGATGTAAATAATATGATACAAGATAATTTAAGTTGATATGATATAAAATGACATATCATATAATACAACATAACAATAATATACTATAGCAATATAATGCAATTAAACATAAACTAATATAGCACAACCTAATATGATAAAGTAATTTAGATCATTTAATCTTTTCACATTTAAAATTATGAGAATTCTTGATGCATTTGTTTCCAATACTGTTTTCTTTTCAAAATTGGGATTTCTTTTTTTTTTTAACTCTATCTCATCAAAGATAGGACTTTGGTCTTTCAATTGCTTTTGCTTAGACAAGTTAAGGCAACCTTATCTCCATTGGCTTCCTTCCCTTCCCCCTCAAGCACCATAAACAGTTTTTCACACTTTCCAATAATTTTGGAGTTTAATTAATTCATTCATTTTTATTTCTCTCATTTATGTAGTTACACAGATGTTTCCCTTTTTGTTTCAATCATTCAGTTACTTAATAAAATTTCCCTTACACTTATTCCCTTCAACTCAATGTTTATCATTTTTGTATTTTTTCCTAAAAACAAATTCCTTTATTCTCTTCTTTTTTTTTGTTTCTCTTGGGGGGGGGGGCAGGGCAATTGGGGTTAAGTGACTTGCCCAAGGTCACACAGCTAGTACATGTGTCAAGTGCCTGAGGCCAGATTTGAACTCAGGTCCTCCTGACTCCAGGGCTGGTGCTCTACTCACTGTGCCACCTAGCTGCCACCCTTTATTCTCTTCTTGACATTTTTTTCCCTCTATTGTAAAATTTCATTTATAGAAACAAATTCTGCTTATTCATTCTTTTTTTAATCTCTACGCTCTTCAGGGAATTAAAACTAATAATGTCCACATTTTTATTTTTCTCTATGAAAACACTGCCATTATTTCCTTGTAGGCCCGGTTAACCTGCTCTTTTCTTTTCTATTGTGAACCATTCTTAAAATTATCAATTCCTTCAGGAGATATAGGAATAAAAATATTAGAATATGATAGAAAAATACCTGAATCTCTTATGTTCCCCATCTTTACATACTACCACTCTCACGATCATTTTCCTTCCTAATTGTCATGATGATGATGGTGGTGGTGGTGATGCTGATAAATTATGATAATAGAAACCTATCCTCTTCAGGAAGAGATATTACCCAAAATGACCAAAAAAACAGAGATACCTGTCGAAACACATCAAAAAAATTTGAGTCATTAAGAAAAGTTCACAGTATCTGAGATTTGTAGAGCCTCTTTCCTTTATATTTGAAGGTCTTTCTCTTTGTCAGTTCAAAAATTTTCCGTTAATCATGAGAATTTTTAAATCTCATCAGTATTTTCATTCAGTTTGCTGCAAAGCATATTTTTGTCTGTTTTGAATTTCTTTAAAAGACTTTATGGATGCTTTTGATTTTCAGAATCTTTTCTGTGTTCTGACATGCAACACAGTATTCTTGAATTTTTTTGCATTATGTTTTTCAGGTTTTGGCTTGTCATATTGTTTTGTGGAACCAATATGGATCTACACATTCTAATTTTGAAACCAATATGTTTGTATACAGATCATATTTCCTGTTAACATTATTGCTTTTCTTCTGTCCAAATGTACTTCATTCTCTGTATTTGTATGTCTGATCAGTTTTTCTCTTCAGTGTCTTTGGCGAAATATATCACTGTGGATTCATATTTTTCCATGCTTCCAATTATTTCTGTCTTTAAGAACTTAAATTCTGCTGCTTCTTATTTCTCTCTTGAATGAGAAATATCTTGCAATGGTTACATGATCTCTCAGGAATTCACGATATCCTCTGTCTCATGAGATATTAATTTAATTTTTCTTGCAATATTTCTTTAGTGATGTTGAGCTCATTTAATTCCTATGGAAAATATCTTGCCTTCTGTTTTCATATGTTTTCCTGTTTACTCATCTGCTTATGCTACAGGACTTTAACCGAGTTTTCTTCTTCCTGAAATCTTTGGTTGGTTCAGCTTTTTACTCTTCCTTATATTTTCCTATTATACAGTTTCTGACTCTTTCTCATTTCTTTGCAGATTACCAAAGGGTTGGACCTCAAAGCTGATTCCGCTTCCTCACACACTTAGCAATTCACTTTTCATTAGCTTTAGTGTCTGCCCTGAATGACTTTTGGGAGGGGAAGGACAGAATAGGACCTAGCTGGATGCCACTTCCCTTTCCTTCAAGCCTGTGGATGCAACTCTCAGGCCCCTAAGATCCTATATGTGCTCACAAATTCACATGCTGATGCCCTACCAAAGTTACTTCTCTTCTTTATTAGCCTGAATGAGCCCTGCTACATCAAAGTAAGGATGCTAGTGGTCAGCAACAAGGGAACAGGGGATCTGGTCATAGTTCTAAGGCAGAGGGAAGCACTAGGCTTATAGGTGAAGAAGATCAGGGAACCTGGTCATATTTCCAAGACCAAGAGTAGCGATAGTCTTTGTGGCTACAGGGGAGCAGCATACCTTCCTGGGTAAAGAACATGGCATGGACCAGAAAAGCAATGACCACACTTCTCCTTATATCATACCAACTTGAAGGCACCAAAAAATGAAGAGCCCCAGAACCAGATCTGAAAATAGCAGCACAAAAACAGTCATAAACTGAGAACAACGCCTCCCCCACCCACAGGGAGCAGAGACCAACTTTAACATGAAGTTCAAAGTCAAGAAACAGAGTAGGGGGTAGAGCCAAGCTGGAGGCTGAAAAGCATGGACTTGCCTAGGGCTCTCCCCCAGGACCCTCCAAACACCAATAAAAATGGCTCTGAACAAATTCTAGAACTGCAGAACCCATGAAATAGCAGAGGTAAGCAGGGCTCCAGCCCAGGACAGCCTGGATGGTCGCTGGGTAAGGTCTATCACACACGGAACTGCGAACGAAGCAGAGCCCAGTGTGGGCTGCACCTGGACCAATCAGATGGGGAGCCAGGTGGAACAGGCCCTAGTGCCCAGAATCAGTGAGCTGTGGCACTTACCAGACTTCTCAAGCCACAAACACCAAAGACAACAGAGATTAGTGGGAAAAGCTGCGGGGGACAGAATAGAAGGAGTTTGCGGGTTCAGCTACCACCCGGAGGCAGCAGAGGTGGTGCAGCTACAGAACTACACCTGCAGTTGCTTCCAGCCCCAGGCCCACCTGATGGGAGGGATTAAGTGGCAAGTCAGAGTGGGAGGGCAGAGCCTGCTGAAGATCTGAGTCACTATCCAGGTTGGCAGTTCTTGGGGGAGGAAGAGTGCTGGTGTGGCAGAGCTTGCTGTGAGAAATAGCTCTGAAAACAATGGCGCATCCCCTCAAGCTTGGAACAAAGTATTCTTTACTCTACAAGCAGTCATACCCTGACAAAAAACTCAAGGGTCAAGTAAGTTGTCTGGGAACATGGCCAGGCAGCAAAAATGCACCCAGATTCAGTCTCAGACTTTGGAATCTTTCTTTGGTGACAAATAAGACCAAAACATAAAGCCAGAAGAAGTCAACAAAGTCAAAAAGCCTACAACAAAAGCCTCCAAGAAAAACATGAACTGGTCTCAGGCCATGGAAGAGCTCAAAAAGGATTTGGAAAAGCAATTTAGAGAAGTAGAGGAAAAATTGGGAAGAGAAATGAGAGTGAGGTGAGAAAACCATGAAAAACAAGTCAATGACTTGCTAAAGGAGACCCAAAAAAATACTGAAGAAAACAACACCTTAAAAATAGACTAACTCAAATGGCAAAAGAGCTCCAAAAAGCCAATGAGGAGAAGAATGCCTTGAAAGGCAGAATTAGCCAAGTGGAAAAGGAAGTCCAAAAGACCACTGAAGAAAATACTACCTTAAAAATTAGATTGGAGCAAGTGGAAGCTCGTGACTTTATGAGAAATCAAGATATTATAAAACAGAACCAAAGGAATGAAAAAATGGAAGACAATGTCAAATATCTCATTGGAAAAAACCACTCACCTGGAAAATAGATCCAGGAGAGATAATTTAAAAATTATTGGACTACCTGAAAGCCATGATCAAAAAAAGAGCCTAGATATCATCTTTCAAGAAATTATCAAGGAAAACTGCCCTGATGTTCTAGAGCCACAGGGCAAAATAGAAATTGAAAGAATCCATCGATCGCCTCCTCAAATAGATTCCAAAAAGAAAACTCCTAGGAATATTGTCACCAAATTCCAGAGCTCCCAGATCAAGGAGAAAATACTTCAAGCAGCCAGAAAGAAACAATTTGAGTATTGTGGAAACACAATCAGAATAACACAAGATCTAGCAGCTTCTACATTAAGGGATCGAAGGGCTTGGAATATGATATTCTGGAGGTCAATGGAGCTAGGATTAAAACCAAGAATCACCTACCCAGCAAAACTGAGTATAATGCTCTAAGGCAAAATATGGATTTTCAATAAAATAGAGGACTTTCAAGCTTTCTCAGTGAAAAGACCAGAGCTGAACAGAAAATCTGACTTTCAAACACAAGAATCAAAAGAAGCATGGAAAGGTAAACAAGAAAGAGAAATCACAAGGGACTTACTAAAGTTGAACTGTTTTGTTTACATTCCTACATAGAAAGATGATGTGCATAAATTCATGAGACTTCAGTGTTAGGGTATCTGAAGGAAATATGTGTGTGTATATATATATATATATATACACACACACATATATATGTATATACATATATATGTATAGACAGAGGGCACAGGGTGAGTTGAATATGAAGGGATGATATCTAAAAAAACAAAATCAAATTAAGGGATGAGAGAGGAATATATTGAGAGAGAGAGAAAGGGAGAGATAGAATGGGGTAAATTATCTCACATAAAAGTGGCAAAAAAAATAGCAGTTCTGTTGGGAGGGAAGAGGGGGCAGGTGAAGGGGAATGAATCAATCTTGCTCTCAGTGGATTTGACCTGAGGAGGGAATAACATACACACTCAATTGGGTATCTTACCCCACAGGAAAGAAAGAGGAAGGAGATAAAATAGGGGGTATGATAGAAGGGAGGGCAGATAGGGGGAGGAGGTAATCAAAAGCAAACACTTTTGAAAAGGGACAGGGTCAAGGCATAAAATTGGATAAAGGGGGATAGGATAGGAAGGAGCAAAATATAGTTAGTCTTTCACAACATGAGTATTGTGGAAGGGTTTTGCATAATGATACATGTGTGGCCTATGTCGAATTGCTTGCCTTCTTAGGGAGGGTGGATGGGGAGGGCAGAGGGGAGAGAATTTGGAACTCAAAGTTTTAAAAAGAAGATGTTCAAAAAAAAGTTTTTAGATGCAACTAGGAAATAAAATATACAGGCAATGGGGCATAAACATCTATCTTGCCCTACAAGATAGTAAGGGAAAAGGGGATGGGGGGAGTGGCATGACAGAAGGGAGGGCTGACTGGAGAACAGGGCAATCAGAATATATGCCATCTTGGAGTGGGGGGAGGGTAGAAACAGGGAGAAAATTTGTAGTTCAAACTCTTGTGAAAATTAATGCTGAAAACTAAAAATATTAAATAAGTAAATGATTTTTTAAAAAATAAAAAATAACTAAAAAAAAGAAATAGGGTTGAACAATGAGCAAGGAACAAAAAAAAAGAAGACATTGATGATAAAAAGTTACTCTGGTCACAAGGAAGACCAAGACACAAACACAGAAGAAGATAATAATGTCAAGCAGCTACAAGCAAAGACTCAAAGAAAAAAATGCTAATTGGATACAAGTAGGACAAAAATTCACAGAAGAGTTAAAAGAAAGAGATAAGAATGGTAAAAGGAAAATTGTGAAAAGAAAGGAGAGTGATGAAAGAAAATCATGAAAAGGAATTAATGCCTTTGTAAAAGAGGCACAACAAAATAGAAATACCTAAAAACAGAATTTGCCTCATGGTAAAAGACGCAGAAAATTTCACTGAAGAAAAGAACTCCTTAGAAAGCATTAAAAAAATGGTACAAAAGATCTCTGAAAAAAAATTCCTTACAAATCAGAATTGATTAAGTGGAAGCTAATGACTATGAGACATCATGAAATAATCAACAGTCAAAAGAATGAAAAAATAGAAGAAAATGTGAAATATCTCATCTGAAAAAGCAAGTAACTTTGAAAATGGATGAAGGAGAAAGAATCTGAGAATTACTGAATTACCGGTAAATGAGATTTAAAAAAAAAAAGGCTGGACATCTTTCAAAAAATTATCAAGGAAACTTCTCAATATCTAGGTTGAGATATAACATAAAACAGAAATTGAATGAATTCACCAATCACCTACTAAATGAGATCTTAACATGGAGATGTCCAGTAATATTAGAGCCAAATTTCAGAAATAAATAAGGGCATAAAAGAAGTCAAACAAAAAATTTTAGAAATAGCCAGAAAAGAAAATAAATATTGTCTAAATTTCAGACAAATTATAGTAAATATTTTATAGCAAGTTTCTCTGATAATGGCTTAATTGCTCAAATATATAAGGAATTGAGTCAAATTTATAAAAATAAGAACCATTCCGTAAATGATAAATGATCATAGATATGAACAGACAGTTTTCAAAGGAAGAAATCAAAGCTACATGTAGTCATATGAAAAAAACTCTAAGTCACTATTTATCAGAGAAATAAAAATTAAAACCACTGTAAAGAACAAGGAAAGGCATCATACCAAATGACAAATGCTGAAGTGGTAGATAGAAAATAGTACACTAAAGAATTGTTGGTGGAGTAATTAAATATTAAATATGCAAAGTAAGGATAACACATGATTCAGCAGTTACCTCATTAAAAGGGCAGAAGTCTTGTAATATGATATTTCCAAAGACAAATGAGTTAGTATTACATCCAAGAACAACCTACTAAACAAAACTGAGATAAGCCTTCCATTGAAAAGGGACATTTAATGAAATAGAGGATTTTCAAGTGATTCTAATGAAAAGACAAGAGGTCAATAGAAAATTTTGCATTCAAAAACAAGACTCAAGAAAAGTATAAAAATAAAATCATGAAAGAGAAACCATAAGGAACTCAATAAAGATAAACTGTTTAGATTCCTATATGGCAAGGTGATATATGTAACTTAGGAACTTTATCATTATTGGGTATGAACAGAGGGCATAAGTGTGAGTTGATTATGTTTGAATAATCTCCAAAATAAATGAAGAGATGAGAAAGAGGAACACCCTAGGAAAAGGAGGAAGGGGGAGTTAGAATAGAGTAAATTATCTCACATAAAAGGAAGTGAACAAGGAAGAGCTTTTATAGTGGAGAGGGAAATGGGTGAGATGTGCAATGACAAAAACACATTCTTATAGGAAATGCTTGAAAGATGGAAGAATATATACATACAGACACATATCCTTGTGTGTATCTATCTTAGCAGATAAGAAAACAGAGGGTAAGGGGAAAATAGAAAGAGAGAGGTTATAAAAGGGAGTGGAAATGAAGGGTTGCAGTTTTTTGAAGTAAAATAGACTTTTGAGGAGGAAAAGGATAAGAAGAGAGGCAGAAGAACTAAGAGGAAAAAGTGGAATGAAGGGACATACAGTTAATAATTATAACTGTGAATGTGAATGGGATAAGTTTATGCATAGAATGGAAGTGGATAGCCAAATGGATTAGGAACCAGACTCCAACCACATGTTGTTTAAAAGAAATAGACTTAAAGCAGAAAGACACACATAGAGTTAATATAAAGGGCAGGAGCACAATCTAATATGCTTCAGCTGAATTTTAAAAGGGAAGGAATAGTAAACCTGATCTCAAAGCAAAAGTAAAGATTTTGTTGTGCATTTGTTTCAGTCCTGACTCTTTGTGACCCCATTTGGGGTTTTCTTGGTAAAGACACTGGAATGCTTTGCCATTTCCTTCTCCAGCTCATTTTACAGATGAGGAAACTGAGACAAATAGGGTGAAGTGACTTGCCAAGGGTCACACAGCTAGTGTATGTACACAACTAGTACTGCCCATAAACGAGCCAAAATAGACCTAACAGAAAATGACAATCAGGGTAAGTACATTTTGCCAAAAGGACCCTGGACAACAGGTGATGCAATGGATAGAGTGATGGGACTGGAATCAGGAATACTCATCTTCCTGAGTTCAAGTCACACCTCAGACACTTGTATCTTTGTGACCCTGAGCAAGTCACTCAACACTCCTTGCCTCACTTTTTTCCATTTGTAACAAGAGTTAGAGAAGGAAATGGAAAACCACCCCAGTGTCTTTGCCAAGAAAACCCCAAATGGGGTCACAAAGAGTTGGCTATAACTGAAAAATGATTGAATAACAAGCTTTATATTAAATATTTTATAGCAAGTTTTTCTGATAATGGCTTAATTGCTCAACTATATAAGGAATTGTGTCAAATTTATAAAAATAAGAACCATTCCCTAATTGATAAATGATCATAGATATGAACAGGCAGTTTTCAAAGGAACAAATCAAAGCTACGTATAGTCACATGAAAAAGGCTCTAAGTCACCATTTATTAGAGAAATAAAAACTAAAACTCTAAAGAACAACCTCACACCAAATGACAAATGCTGAAGTGGTTGATGGAAAATAGGTATACTAAAAAACTGTTGGTGGAGTAGTTAAATTATCCAACCATTCTGGAGAACATTTTGAAACTCTGCCCAAAGAGATATGAAAGCACACATACCCTTTAACACAGCAATATCACTACTATGTCTGTATCCCAAAGAGATCAGCAGAAAAAGGAAAAGGACTTCTAGGTATACACATATTCATAGCAGCTCTTTGCTAGATTTTTTATACTGATGGCAAGGATTTGGAAATTAAGGGAATGTTAATTGGGGAATGACTGAAGAAGTTGTGGCATATATTCGTGTACTATTGCATTGTAAGAAATGGTAAGTTCAGTGGTTTCAGAAAAAAACAAAACACACGTGGTGAGACCCATATAAAATGACGCAAAGTGAAGTGAGAAGAACCAAGGCATTATTATACAAAGCAACAGTAATATTAAAATGGTGATCAAGTATGAAAGATTTGGCTACTGTACACTGTGATCCAAGACAGTTCCAAAGGACACATGATGAAAAAATGCTATCAATCTACAGGGAGAAAAGTGATGATCTCTGTGTATGTATACATACATACATATATACACATACACATACTTGCATGCGTGCATATATAATAAAAAAATTGCTGAGTATATCCCAAAGCCCATCTGTAAATCCTGTTTTCTACCCCACTAGAGGGTGGAGCCTAGCCCGAGAAGAGGTGCTGAGCAAACATTTTAGAAACAAGGAGTTATTCTTCTTTACTCTTCATTCATCAGATTCTTATATTGTTAAGTTTTGTGGTTCTTAGTCCAGTGGTTTCCTATTGGAGTAGAAAGAGATCCTTTTGTGTTGCATATTTACTTAGAAAACTATAAATATATATTACCAATGTTGTATTTTTACTTCTTTTATTTAACTTGTTTCAGTTACATTTTATTCTGGCTCAAGCTACCCAGGGCGGGGGAGGGGCGGGGCAGGTTGCAGGTCTTCCAGGCCATCTATGTTAAAAAGTAAAAATGATTCTTACCTCTTGGAAACAAGTATTATCGTGAAGAAGAGTGTGAGATTGTGTGAATCACAGAAAATATCCAATCCTCCACCGTAATTGTTATATTATCCAGAAGTCCTTCACAATCTCAGTATAATCATTAAGCTATGTGTCACTAATAGGTTATCATTAGAAGAGCATTTGAAATGATCTTGCTGTACATCTACCTTGTACTAAATTCTCACTAGAACAATTTATTGACGTTTGCAATTGACATTTGCTCCATCTCTCCTTTGGAATTTGCCATCATGACAAGGTGATCTTCTTATACTAAAACTTCCTTCTGTACCCAGAGTATTTTTTTTCAACTTGGAATATCTTTGTGCCACGCTAGCCACATGCTACCACATGTGAATTCCTTCCATGGCCTCAATCTGTGTCCTTGTCATCCATGCTTCCACTTCCTCAGGGCTTTGTCTGTGATTCCATAGGCTGTGATACCATACCACTAAGGGGCAGTATGACACTATGCCGCCTCATCCCCTTTACTTCCACTCTACCCCAACCTTTACTTTTCAGCTTCTTTTATGCTCTTCTCTGCTGACCCCCGCCCCCTGGCATTAGAGTGTGATACTCTGAAGGGAAGGATAGTCACAAATTTGTTGGTATATGTATGCCTAGGTCACAGGTGGGGAACCTACAGCCTCAAAGCCTTCTAAGTCCTCAAGTATGGCCCTTTGATGAATCTAAATTTCCCAGAACAAATCCCCTTAATAAAAAGACTTGTTCTGTAAAACTTAGACTCAGTCAAAAGGCTGCACCCAACTACCCCACCCCTGACCTAAGTCTTAGCCAAGTGCTTGCCAAGTGAGTGTTTAATAAACGTTTCTTGACTGCCTACCATCCCAACATGCTTATTTTTAAGAGACATTACTGTCCTCACACCAATGAGATCTGTGAGAAGGCTTTTTAAAAATCCAGCTATTTCATACCAGCTATGTTCAGGACCTAAGAGTCTGAATTATTAGTGATAATGTATTAGGGAGGCTCATTGTGTGAGAGACTGGTAGCGTTTGCAGAATTGGAGATCACTAGAGGCCCTTTGTAGTCAAGAAATCCAGCCTGAGGAATTCTATTACTGTGTGCCAGGGCTAATGAAGTTTGGCTGAACTTGAAATATTGAGGAGGTTTTTATTCTCTTTAGATATGGACCAGTGCATCATGTGTCCTGAAGATGAATATTCAAGGAAGGGGAGAAATTACTGCCTCCGCAAGGTGGAGACATTTCTGGCCTTTGAGGAACCCCTAGGCATGACTCTGGTCTGCACAGCTCTGGTCTTCTGCCTCCTGACAATTATGATTGCTGGGGTCTTTGTGAAGCATCAGGACACCCCCATAGTGAAAGCTAATAATAGAACTCTCAGCTACATCTTGCTCTTCTCCTTAAACCAATGCTTCCTGTCTTCATTGCTCTTCATTGGTAAGCCTACCTCAGCCACATGCCTGCTTCGACAGACAACATTTGGGATCACATTCACAGTGGCCATCTCCTCCATTTTGGCTAAAACAATCATAGTAGTTCTAGCCTTCAAAGCCATAAGACCAGGGAGCAGGAGCAGAAAATGGATGGGCTCCAAAACACCCATTTCTATTATTCTCATCTGCTGCCTGATCCAAGTGATTCTCTGTGGTATCTGGCTGTTGGTTTCTCCCCCATTCCCAGATACAGACCCACACTCAGAACCTGAGCACACCATCCTGCAATGCAACAAGGACTCCCTTATTGCCTTCCATTTTGTCCTGAGCTACATGGGATTGCTGGCTTTGGGGAGCTTCACTGTGGCTTTTTTGGCCAGAAATCTCCCTGACACCTTTAACGAAACGAAGCTTATCACCTTCAGCATGCTGGTATTCTGCAGTGTCTGGGTCTCCTTCCTCCCCACATATCAGAGAACGAAGGGGAAGACTATGGTAGCTGTGGAAGTCTTTTCCATCTTGAGCTCTAGTGCTGGCTTACTGGGTTGCATCTTTATTCCCAAGTGCTATGTGATCCTTCTGAGGCCACAATGGAACACCCAAGAATGGGTCAATCATAAATGCTAAGCATTTCCTCATGCCTCCTAGCAATATTATGAGAAGCTTGAAACAAATAACCTAATCATACTTGATGTTCGATATCCATTCACATGAGTCTCCCTGTAATGGCAAGGAGGGGAGGACTTTTTGCTGTTTTTTTCTCTTGAAGTGCTTCTCAGCATTAAGGCAATCAAGTGCCTTTTAGTCTTGCCTTTGATTGAATCAAGAGTCTTTGATGACTTGCTTAAGTCACAAGAAAGCCTAAGTCACGTGAGTTTGAGTCACATGGTTGTGATGCCCTCTGACCCTGAAGAAGTGTATATATACCCTGAGGTTAGCATTTTGCTTTGTGTCATGTGGTTTGACCAGACAAGACTCTGGGTACCCCGTTAAGGAGCCCCTCCCCTCTGGCATTGAAAACCCAGATGTTGGTGCTTCTCTCTCTGGTAACTATATGTATTGCTATAGTCAGACGGTTAGAAGCCCTGTCTGCTGATTTGTGTTATTTGCTTTGTTTATATAATTTCTGCTTGTAATTTCTGTTTGTGTTTGCTCTGAAGTTCAGGGTGCCAACTTTTTCCCTTGAACTAAGTGAATGATATATGTATGTTTAATTAAAGTGAGATAGTAACTACTAGTTATTAAGGAGTTTACAAACTACTAGTTACTCAAGAGATAAGCACTAACATCTGGGTTTTCAAAGGGGGTGGGCTCCTTAACCACTACACAGAGTTTCCTCTGGTCAAATCACAAGAACATTCTTCCATCGGGTGAGCCCCCAAAGCAAAGCCTCACCTCCAAGCATATATACCCTTTTCAGAGCCAGAGGGCATGGCAACCCTGTCTAATTAGAAATTAGCAAAAGGTATAAACCTTCCTACAAGCAAGCTTCTCCCCAAGGCAAGTCCTTTCTATAATGGGCTCCACCTGAGGCCTATTAATGGGCAGGGAAGACCTTCAAATTCCATTAACATTACATTCCCCCCCCCCCCAAGATCTTTCATATCCATCACATACCCAATTTTATCTGGATAGGTACGAACTTCTTTTAAGTACAACACAATTCCCACAACATAAACACATTGCATCTGCAAAATACAAAGGAACATAATAACCCACTACCAGGCCAGCCACACAGCCTTAAACCAACGCAAAGGTAAACAGTAACACATAACATCAGCCCAGAGGCCCAGGCACTTGGGGGAGAGAGGGTATCAATAATTAGTAATCAGTAATTTTTTTTTACTGTTTTCTCTTTTGGAGCATTTATTTAATCAAGTGCCCTTGATGAGTCCGGCCTTTGTTTCTTTGATTAAATCAAGAATCTTTGATGACCTGCTTACCTCAAGGGAAAGCCTAGTTTACATGGGTTTGAGTAGCATGTTGTGACGCCCTTTGACCCTGAACAGGATATATAAACTCAGAGGCTGGTGTTTTGCCTTTGGGGCTCTCACTCATTAGAAGAGTGTTGATGTGGAGACTCTGGGCAGCCACTGATAAGAGCCCACCAGCTTTGGAAAAACCCAGATGTGGATGCTTCTCTGCTGGCAACTATGTATTGCTATGGATAGATTGAATTGTGTTATTTGCTCTGTTTATATGATATATGTTTGTATGTTTGATTAAAGTGAGATTGTTAACCCCTTAAAATCACTTTCCTTAGAAAAGCAGATCAAAAGAATCTGTGCTGGCAGCTCTTGTTGGGTCTTACACCCAACCTTACATTGTTGTTGCCTAGGGGGAGGGGACACAGACCCAGTACCCTCTGGGGTGGGGTGCACAGCACCAGATTCCCAGGGGCTGCAGAGAACCCCAAACATTGGTCCAGGGTCCAGGGGCTTCACTTTGAGGGGGTGGTTGAGTTTGTTGAGAAGGATTTTTCTTTTTTTTTTTTCTTTTTAGTTTACCACACAGGGTTCTATATAATTTTGAGTTCCATATTTTCTCCCCTCCCTCCCCCCTCCCTCCCCAAGACAACATGGAATCTCATTTAACTACCATGTATAACTTCACATTGAATTAATTTATACACTAGTCAGGTTGTGGAGAAGAATTATGACCAATGGAATGAATCATGAGAAAGAAGAAACAGAACCAAAAAAAAAAAAAACCCAAAAACAAAAGAGAAGCAAAAAAGGCAAGCATGTAGTGCGCCTCAATCTGTACTCAAACTTCACAGTTCTTTCTCTGGATGAAGATAGCATTCTCCATCGTGAGTCCCCTGGAGTTGTCCTTGCACCTTATGTTGCTGAGAAGAGCGAAGTATGTCAGGGTTGGTCCTCACGGAATCCATATATCTGTGGTTGTGTACAATGTTCTCCTGGCTCTGCTCCGCTCACTCAGCATTATGTCGTGTAGGTTTTTCAAGGTTGTTACGAAGTCTGTATCATCCCCATTTCTTATAGCACAATAGTATTCCATTACCTTCATATACCACAGCTTGTTCAGCCATTCCCCAATTGATGGGCATCCCCTTGATTTCCAATTCTTGGCTACCACAAAAAGAGCCGCTATAAATATCCTTGTACATATGGATCCTTTTCCCGCTTGTGTGATTTCTTTGGGATACAACCCTAGAAGTGGTATTGCTGGGTCAAAGTGTATGAACATTTTTATAGCCCTTTGGGCATAGTTCCAAATTGCTCTCCAAAATGGCTGGATCAGCTCACAACTCCACCAGCAATGTAACAATGTTCCAATTTCCCCACATCCTTTCCAGCATTTATTATTTTCCTGTTTTGTTATTTTAGCCAATCTGACAGGAGAGATGTGGTATCTAAGAGTTGTTTTGATTTGCATTTCTCTAATCAGTAGTGATCCAGAGCATTTTTTCATATGCCTATAGATAGCTTTAATTTCTTCCTCTGAGAACTGCCTGTTCATATCCTTTGACTACTTCTCAATTGGGGAAGAGAAGGATTTTTCTAAAGGAGAGGGGAGAAAAAAAACTATACACCCAGATTGTTGTGATTGTCCTTCTTTCTTGAAGAAGACCACAACATCAGGGAAATGATAACATGACTTGCAGTTGACTTTGATTTGAGTGAGGGAGGGCTGTGTAAGGTCACCAGCCTCACTTTCTCCTTCAGAGCCATCTGGGTCCAGTGACCAGATATTCACCAGGACAACTGGAGACGGCCCAGGATGCACTGGGAGACTCTGATCCTTTCAGGCTAAGGTCTTTTCAGGTTCCCACCGTGAGTGATATAACGCCCATTCGGTGAATGGCCTCTTTAAGAAGTTAATCGAAGGATGCCCACTTTAATCAAAACTCAAAAACAACAAAAAAAGTCAAACTAGGAGGGAAAGACCCTCAGGGTTCTTGGCCAAAAGAGAAACAGTTACTTTTGGTATTTACCTTCACTCTGTGCTAGGAGGGTAGGGACTTATTAACCAACGTATGAGCTCCAGAGTGAATTGGGTTTAAGGCTTGGTTTTTGAGAGAGAAATCTAGCCAGTAAGGAGGCAGCCTTTGATCATTGGCATGGAGCACGGAGAGGAGGCAGGGGCTACTCACAGGTTGCGTTTGTCCTTCGTTCTCGAAGAGGACCGTGACATTGGCGAAATGGTGACATGACTTGCAGTTGACTTTGACTTGAGTGAGGGCTGTGCAAGGTGACCAGCCTCACTTTCTCTTCCAGCACACCCACAGCCACGCACGCACCCTCACACAGAAGCCCATCCACAATCCCCGGGTCTCTCCACATCAGGACCATGGGATGCTTCCACCGCCCCCATCAACCTCTATCCTCTCCAGGTTTCAGTCTCGCCGCGATCCAAGACAGAGCTCAGCGTTAGTTTCCGGGAGCCGCCACACACTGCTGCGACTCTCCTTACAACCCTCCTCTTCCCTCCGCGGGTTAGCTAGAGGAGAGATGGGGCAGGGGAGGCGAGAAAGAAGCCTCGTTGTCCCTCCCAGCCCAAGCAAGCAGGCGGATTGTTAGGAAGGGCTAGGAGGAGGGTGCGTAGTTTGTGTTTCCCTGGCGGCTGTTGATTCCGAGCCACCTGCAAACCTTCCCGGGGCTTTGGGGGTCGTCCTTGTTCCGTAGCAGCTTCCGATGAAACGGGTCCAATCTGGGTGCCGGCGCCCCGAAGCAAGGGGGTGGAATGTTAGAGGACAGCAGGGCAGCCGAGCCCCTCTGCCGCCCCGGCCAGGCCCACCGCCAGGAAGCAGTGAGGGCGCACTAAGGAGGGTCTGACCTCACTTAGCTGGACCGGCTTTGTAGCTGAGGAGCCCGGGCTGCCAGGTCTGGTGTAAGTTCTCTGGGCGTGGGTCCTCAGGGATGAAGGGAGGGAGTCCAGGGCTCCTCTTCCTCGGCGTGTGGCTCCAGCTCAGAGCTGGAAGGACTTGCCCCTCCATAGGCCTCTGCCTCTCGGAATACCCCGATGTGTGACTTGGGTTTGAGGTACGCTTCCCAGGGCAGAAGACTTGAGGAGTCCATAGAAGTGGAGAGGGGAACTCAGGAAAAGCCAAGGAGGGGGCCGGAGGTGGGGCGGGCTCAACCACGTTGAAAAGAAGGGATGATTTCTGGACTGCAGGCGGGAGGGCCAGTGACAGAAAAACAAAAATCAGAATCCCAGGAGGGCCACCCTTCACACAAGCCCGCCGGAAGTATCAGGCACCTTCCCTTAGAAAGATCAGCTTAGGAGATCAGCTCACTTTCCTTCCAGAAAGAGCAGCTAGCAGCAAACAATACTAAAACCGTTCAGGCTGTAGGAAATTGAGGTCTCTTAAATAGGCAGCGAGGTCGTGGTCCTGGAGGCGTGGGCTCCTCCCCCACACGTGGGCTTCAGAGCACCCTCTGCCCTGAAGCCCCATTACCCAGCAGCCCCCTGCCCAGATTCAACAGAGATGAGGGTGAGCGGTTGAGCATAAAGTTAGGGAAGGGTCAGAAAAGAAGGTCCTGGGCCAGCCACAGCAAGCAAGACCCTGGCGAAAAAACTTTCCCAGAAAATCTCTCAGATGGATTGTGATTGGGTTGGAATACTGCTGTGGTGAAGCAAATGATGAGCTGGTTCGTTTAGAGAAACACGAAAAGACTTAGGCGAAAGAAGATGCTGTCCACCTTCAGAGAAACAGGACAAGTGGCAGTAAGCAGAGGAGTCTTAGAGTGATGTGTGTGGATGTATCTGCATATATACGTGTAAGTTTAGAGATACCTAGGTATACCGATGTGTGTCTGTGTATACAGGTTTATGTCCGAGCTCAATGTTAGGCATGGGCGCTGGGGGAAGGGGGCGGGAGAAATAAAGTTAAAAGCGCACAGAAGGAAACAAAAGAAAAGCTACAAGGTAGGAAAGAAAAGCCTGACAGCTTTGAAAATCATGTGTACTACATAATATGTAGGTTTTGCTGAAATGGAAATTTCATACTTTGAGTTGAGTGCCGTTTAGGTTCTGCTCTGTACATGTCCAGATTTTCTTCTTCTAATTTATATTAAAGTTGAAAATAAAATTAAAAACCCCAAAAAATAAAGAGCCAACAGACACAACCCAGTGTCATTTGTGGGGGGCACGCAAACCACCCTAAAAATTGGTGAAGGGTGTATAAAATACCTGGAGACACAGCGCCCTCTGTGGGGGGCGCGAACAGCACCTGAACAGCAGAATTAGAGACCTCTGGGCCGGGTGCCCTCAGCTCCCCAACCAGAGTTGTACAGCACCCCAATCATTGGCGAAAGGTCGGTAGGGGACCGGGGGTCGCAGCAGCGTTTGGGGGGTGCGTACAGAGCCCCAAACCTTGGCCCAGGGTCGGTGGGGGACGCCCAGACCCAGCGGCCTCTTAGCGGAGTGCGCTCAGCTCCCTGACCAGAGATGTACAGTACCCCAATCGTTGGGGAACTGTCGGTGGGGGACCCGCAGTCCCAGCAGTGTGGGGCGGGGTGCGCGCAGCACCCCTACCAGTGGCCCTGGATCAGTGCGAGACGGCAGACCCAGCGGTGTGGGGAGCGGGGTGCGGACAGCACCACGACCAGGGGCCCAGGGGCCGCAGACCCAGCGGCGTTTAGGGGGGCTCCCGACAGCACCTGGACCAGCGGCCCAGGGTCGGCGGAGGAGCCGCTGTCCCAGCGGGGTTTGGTGGAGTTGGGACAGCACCCCGACCAGGTGCACAGGGTGAGCGGGGGACCACCAGTCGCAGCGACGATGGGCGGGGTGCGCATAGTATCCCGCCAAGGGGCCCAGGGGCTGCGGGGGACTCCAGAGATATGCAGCACCACAATCATTAGCTAAGAGTCCGTAAAGGATCCCACCCCCCCCCGTTCCAGTGTTGTGGCGGAGGTGCACACAGCTCCTCCACCCGGTGCCCAGGGTCGGTGGGGGACCCTCCCCACCGGTGCCAATATGTGGGGGACGCAGACAGCACCCCACCCAGAGGCTCAGGGGCTTCAGAGGATCCCCAGACCCCCTGCCCTCTATTTGGGGCCACACCCCGAAGCCACGGGAATGCGAGGGACCCCACCCAGAAGCCGGGGGGCTGCAGGGGACCCTCCAACCCGGCGCCAATATGTCCGGGGCCGCACCGCACCCCACCCACAGGGGTTGCGGGAGACCCCCAGCCCCAGCGGCCTCCGGGCGGGTGCGCTCAGCAACCCAGAGGCACAGCTTAGCTAATCTAACTAATCAATTTATTACTAATTACCAGAAACTCTCTTTCTTGAGGTTTTTCATTACCAAACTGCTCTGGACTATTCCTACCGCCTAAATTCCTGGGCTGCTTAACGAAACGAAAGGAAATCAAAAAACTGGGCTGACTGGTCCTCTACATATTTCTCTTTTTTTATCTTAACTGGGCCCTGACTACAGCAAAGGATTATAATGTGTGCAATAATAGCTAGCACTTGTATAGTTTTTTAAAATTACAAAGTGCTTTACAGATATCTCCTTTAATCTTCATGACCACCCTGGGAGGTGGGTGCTATGATTATCCCCACTTGACAGATTAGGAAACTGAGGCAGACAGGTTAAGTGACTTTCCCAGGGTCACAGAGTGTAACTGCAAGCAAGGTTAGATTTTTGTTGTTATTCTTTTATTTGGTTTTTTGTTTATTTGTTTGTTTGGGTTTTGTTTTGTTGGGGTTTTTTTGGATTTCAGTTTCCCAAGCTCTTGTTAAATTGTAAACATCTGAAGGATCAATCTCCTTTGAACCCCGGTGAGTTACAGCTGTGCTGAGTCAGGTAGGCTTTGATGCCTTCTGGATCTGAGCCTGTTAGTAAGGTTAGTAAGGTGATCTGTGGGGAGCTCACTTAGAGAAGGATGTTTAGCGCACACCAAGAGGCAACCCCGCCCCCCCCCCTTGAACTCAGATGATGATGCTCTCTCTCTAGGTCTAGTAAATGTATAGAGAGAGGAGACCTCTAATGGAGAGAAAGATCAATGATAGAGAGAGGGGACTTCTGACACCAACCTTTGTGAGAACACTGAAACACTAGACTAAAATAAAATACTAAAAGAAAGTATGGGGTTTAGTGAGACTAGGATAATTGTCTTTTGTTTTCCAATTATTGTATTATTTTGCTGTGCCCAGAGCCCAGAACAGAGCAGCCCCTCCCCATGTGAAGGTGGGGGAGGATGAGCTGCCCCAGACTTGGGATGGTGAGGGCCAGAGACAGAAGCTGGGGGCAGGGGCCCCTGGAGCTTGCTGTGCCTGGACCCAGGCAGAAGCAAGGGAAGCTTGGAGTAAAACAGTTCCTTCCCATGGAATATGGAACAGGAGCAGAGAACTGCCTGAGTGTGAACCCAGACAGGAGCCAGGAGCTGTTGGTCCGTGGACCTGCAGGAGGAGGAACACTGGAGCTCAGGACTCAGCCCCAAGTTGAGATGGAGGCTTTGCAGCAGGATGGGAGCAGTGAATGTGCTTTCCTGCTGAGCCCTCTTGGGAATGGGTTGGGACACAGGGGGTGGAGTTGTCTATGGTGGGATGGGGGAAATGCCATGGCCCCTGGGGAACCATCCCCTAAACTCAGTGGCCCAGCTGCCCCTCAGGACTTGGAAGCAGAGGCTGGAGCAGTGTTGGGACTTGAAGTCTTTGGACCTGAGAGTGCCAGGTGGGAGCCTGCAACAGCAGCATGGGGAGAAGGACACGCCCCTAAGAAGTCTTTACTTGGACATTTTATTTTGAATTGAGGGGATTGTAATTTACTGTGACCTAAGGGTGGAATGTGTTTTGTTCTCTGCTGCCCCTGAGGATGGGCTGTGCTAGGGAAGACCCTGGCCTGGTATCCCCTGATTGCGAAAATAAGTATAAGGTGGGGAGTATGCTATATTGTTCTATACTTCTGTATGTTTATGGCCATGTGGCCACTCTGGTAATAAGTTATGTTGTTAAATAGAGAGTTCATTATACTTTGCAGTTTAACCCCAAATAAATAAATATATATATATATATATATATATATATATATATGTGTGTGTGTGTGTGTGTGTGTGTGTGCGCGCGCGCGCATATATATGTATACCTATACATGTATACATACATACATATATATATATATATATATACACATATATATATATTTATATGTTTCCACAGCAAACTCCCCAAGGGTGCTTGGCGTTACACGGAGTTAGTAGGTATCTGAGGCTGGCTTTGAATTCAGGTCCTCCTAACTGCAGGTTCAACACTTTCTCCTGCATCACCCACTGCTTCTCTGTATTCCACTGTCCTACCTTCCCTAGCTGGTAGGTGGCACTATAGTACATAGAACACCGGGCTTGGAAATCAGTGAGATTCATCTTCCTGAATTCAAATCTAGTCCCAGATATTTACTAACTGTGTGACTCTGGGCAAATCACTTCACCCTGTTTGCCTCAGTTTCCTCATCTGTACAATGAGCTGGAGAAGGAAATGGCAAACCACTCCAGTGTCTCTGCCAAGAAAACCTCAAATGGGGTCATGGATTGTTGCACATAACTGAAATGTCTGAACAACAACAAAAATCCCATCTTCCACAGTAGATATTTCAAACATCATCTCTCAAGTCCCTCACAGCACCCCCTCCCCCACACTCACAACTGAGGACTTCACCTCATACTTCATCAAAAAGAAAAAGAGAATTGGACCTGTGGGTGGCTCCCTAGCACCCCCAGGGTCAAACACAATTCCTTTGGCATTTAAAGCTTTTTATTACTTCTTTGATTTTCATCTCTCTAGGCTTCTCACTTTTTACTTCCTTTCCAACACTCTCTGATTTCCTCACCCCAGACACACCATCTCCTCTCTTCGTGCCTTTGCAATGACTCTCTCCCAAGACCCATCTCTGCCTGTCAAGTCCCCCTGGCTTCCTTCAAGACAGCTCAGGTTCAGTCTTCTTGTCTTCTCCACCCACCTGCCCCAAGCTACCAGTGCCTTGACCCTCTATCTGCACCACAGGTTCTTGACCAAGGCTGTTAAAGTTGGTTTGTTTGTTTATTTGTTTTTAGTATTGTGATTATTATATTTCAAGGCAATCTGTTTCCTTTGAATTCCTCAATATTTGATTTATGCATTTAAAAATATTATTCTGAGAAAGGGTCCATAGGCTTTGCCAGACAGCCTAAGGGGGGCATTGACACAGACACAAAAATTAAGAAGCCTGGATCTGCTTTGTTCCTACCTTGCATCGACCTCGTTATTTACACAGTGTCTTCAGTTGGAGTGTATGTTTTGGGGGAGCGGGGAAGGAGAGAATGAAAGCTATGGAAGAAAGAATTGGAAAGGGAACAGCTTGATGCAAGGAATACAAAATGTAACAATAGACCAAACAGAAAATGATTCCATGAGACAGCAAGAAAAAATTAAAGCAAAGTTAAAGCTGAAAATAATAGAAGAAAATGTAAGATATCTTATAACAAAAATAACTGACATAGAAACCAGATGAAGAAGAAATAGTTAAGGAACTGCTGAGCTACCTAAAGGCCATGACAAAAAAACAAATCCTAGACATCATATTTTAAGAAATCATAGAAGAAAATGACCAAGATCTCTTAGAATCAGAAGGCAAAGTAGAAACAGAAATAATCTACTGGTTATGGCCTAAATTAAGAAAGGGCAAAATGAAAACTCCCAGGAATAATATAGCCAAAATCCAGAGCTTCTAGATCAAAGAAAAAAAACTACTAACAAGTGGCCAGAGAGAGATTTCAAGTACCAAGGAGTCACAGGTAGGTTGAATGACTTGCCCAGAGTTACAATGATGGTAATCATCAAAGGAACAATTTGAACCCTGGTCACCTTACTTGAGATATAACTATTGTGCTACATAGATAAATAGATGAATAAAAAGGAAAGAAGAAGCAAGGCAGCAAAGAAAGAAGAAAGGACAGAAAGGAAGACAGAAAACAATTACTATAAACCTTGAATTATCCATAATGCAAAATGGGATCCATATCATAGGTGATACAAAATAGCAAATAACCCTTAAAACTTGTATTTCATTTTGACAATAGGCATTCTTCATCCACTTGGCCATTCCTGTGTGATTTGTTAAGTCAAACTTTTCCTGTGGTTGTGGATCTCAGTTAGAAGGCTCTGTAACGTGCCAGGGGTAATCAGCACAATGTCACCCACAAATAGGAGCATCTAGAAATCTTCAGCACCTCTAGAGGATCCCTCTCCTGTTTAGACTCTATGCTGGACATCCTCCAAAAGGGGGCCAAATACATCTTTCTCCCTAGTTCGTTATACCTCTCTTGATACTAACGTTCTTGGTTTATGCTTAGTTAACGCTCTTAGTCTGAACTAAGGACTTGTCACTCTCTTTGGCTCATGACTTCATCTAAGACTTTCTAGGAAATACCTAAATTTGACTCATGTGGCATCCCCCCAGTTTCCTCTAGTTACATTGAAATTTGACTTTTGGCCACACTAACACAGAAGAAGCACAGGGGAATCCAGTCTTCCCAGCACATTTCATTCAATTGGGGGAATCTTAAAGATGTAGTCTGCCATGGAGTATCATTTGCAAAAGTCTCATCATTCACTTCTCAAACCTTCATCGAGGATGCTTCAGTGAGTGTATACATTACTCTCAGATTTTGAAGAAATGAAAAAAATAGGAATATGGTTTTTTTAATAGTAATAGCATGATTTCCCACCAGCATTTGTTAACTTCTCCTTTTCCTATATCTTGAGACTAGATCCCTCAATGCCTTCTACTGTGTGCATCTTTCTCATAGGATCTCCCCTGTGTCTGGAACTCTCCATAGCCCCATTTGGAGTTTTCTTAGCAAAGATACTGGAGTGGTTTGCCATTTCTTTCTCCAGTTCATTTTGCAGATAAGGAAACTGAGGCAAACAGGGTTAAGTGACTTGCCCAGGGTCACACAGCTAGTATCTGAAGTCACATTTGAACTCAGATCTTCCTGACTTCCATATCTGGAGCTCTCTATCCACTTCACCCAATTATCCCACCCACTTAAATGTCATTACTTTTGTTAGGAAATTGAATCTAATCAATCAATACAGAATTTGAACAGGGCCTATACACCTCCTTACTTAAATGAGTTAAAGTTATTTTGTGAAACACAAGGATTTAGCATTAGAGGAAAGCTTGAAAAAAGGAATTCACATAAAAGAAGGGAATTATCTCAGAACTAGAGACAGATTCTGAGGGTCTGGAAAAGAGGTTGGAGCAAGCCAGAAATTCTAGCCAACATCTGGGAAGTAAAGGACGGACTCGGCTGTGGCAAAGGAGGGAGATATTAAGGACGGTCACTTGCCTCTTCAGACAGCTCCTGAGCATAACCGTCTGAGGGAAGCCCCAAGAAAAAGTCAGTGAGCTCTCTTCCCAATTTCCCCTCCCGGGGCCTGTCTATCCACTGACACTACAACATAATCTGTTGTTTTATTACCCAAATATTTCTTGTAAATTGAATTTTTACCTCAGTCACAAAGACACTATAAAGATAAATAGAATTGGTTAGTTAGGCAGAGAGACCAAATTCTGCCCAAATTCTAGGGATTTTCCTAACTGAGAATTCAGAGCAATTATTCCTGAACTCCTACATCGTTGTTCTAAAACTCCTTAAAACAGGAGAGAAACACCTGGAACTCAGGGACCATTATATTTCTCCCAGGCTTAAAAACAGCGTATTATGTAAGAGAGTGTCATACGTGAAATGAAGCAGACCGGACTAAATGGCCTCTGAGGTCCCATCCACCTATATTTCTACGATCCTATGATTATTACCATCAGAAAGGAAGCAACGTCTTCATAGTCTCCCAAACTAGTAAGTGTCGGAAGCAGGATTCCAATCCAGATCTTAGTGGAGAGAGGATTAAAAACTGCATTTCCCAGATCCCCAGCGAAGGCCCAGTTATGGCCCTGCTGCAGGGAGGGCCGGGAAGCTCGGGGTTGGAGTGTTTACGAAAGCCGCCGAAGCCAGAGTCGCTGACCGATGTAGGAGAACTCTCTGCCAGCCCCGACTTGCCCGGCCCCGCTCCGGCTGAGCCCCCAGGTTTCTGCCTAGTCGTAGCATGGCAGGGGAAGAGGCTGGGATCGGGTCTGCCCGGGAAGACGGGGCGGAGGAGGAGCCGGGGGGGCCGGAACACTTGGGTCCCCTCCCCAGCTGTAAGCCGGGAGACGAGGGGGCCTCTCGAACAGATGCGCATTGTCCGAACGCAGCCTGCAGTCTCCTAGGCACGTCTCTAGTCAGTTGCCTTGCGGCGGGCGCTGGGGAAAAGGAAATGTGTGTAGCAAGGACCCGGGACCCAAGCGGCAACCGCCGGCCTATCAGCCTGGCCAAATTTAGCTTTGCCAGTCCTGGCCAGACCCAGTCTCTGCGCACGTTAGTTGCTGGAGGCAGGGGTGGGGGGGGGTATGGTAGGTCGGGCTCCACCTTCATCCAGAGGGGGCCAGGGATCCCCAGCATCCTGTCCAGGGGGACTGCTAAAGGAGGGAGGCGGGGGAGAAGACTTCAGTATCTCCCCTCCCCCACCCCGGCCTCTGCGTTCCTCAGCTCTCTGCCTCTGGTTCGGCCACCGCTCAGCCTGTGTCCATAGGGAGTGGTCAGAGAGCCGGAACTGACCAGTTAGAAAGGGAAGGGGCCCAGGGGAACAGTAACAGGGCTGGTTCTCATGAAGATCGCGTACGGCGTGTGATGACAGCCCTTCAATTTATCCTTGGGCACTGGAAAAGGGGACCGATTTTAGCACGAGCCGGACCTCAAGCGGTAGAGAAAGGAGAGGGGGCACCCTTTTGAAAAGCATCCCGCCCTCCATCGTCCGGCAAGTGAGAACTGACTTGCGTTACTTGTAATTGTTTGAAGTGCCGAATAAAATGTTAGAACAGGAACGGACTTGAGAACAGACAATGTCAAGGCCTGAAATGACTTTAGAACACGGAATATCGGAGCTGGGAGGTAGTTTAGAACAGGGACGTTGGGAGGCAGGCGGGGCCTTAGAGAGTATCTATCCTCATTTAACAGGTGAGGAAAGTGAGGACCAGATGGGGGAAGGGCCTTGTTTGTCAGTTAATGTCCTAGCCATTGACTCAGCCAGTAAGTGATAATGATGATGATAATAACACTTAAAGGTTTGCAAACTACTTTGTAATCGATCTCGTTTCATGTCCACAACAACCCTCTTATGAAGTAAGTACTATTAGTACATTTTTAGAAGCACTTGGTGGTGTAGTGGTTAGAGCGTTGTGCCTCGAGTCAGGAAACTGGATTCTTTGTGACCCCATTTGGGGTTTTCTTAGCAAAGATCCTGGAATGGTTTGCCATGTCCTTCTCCAGTTTATTTTACAGGGGAAGAAACTGAATCAAACAAGGTTAAGTGACTTGCCCAGGGTCACTTTGCAATGACTCTCTCCCAAGACCCATCTCTGCCTGTCAAGTCCCCCTGGCTTCCTTCAAGACAGCTCAGGTTCAGTCTTCTTGTCTTCTCCACCCACCTGCCCCAAGCTGCCAGTGCCTTCTCCCTCTATCCGTACCACAGGTTCTTGACCAGGGCAGCAGTGGTGGTAGCAGCAGCAGGACACTCCTAGGGTGCCTCCAGAGCACCAGCATCATCAGCTTGACCAGGGCTGTTAAACTTGGTTTGTTTGTTTGTTTATTTGTTTTTAGTATTGTGATTATTATATTTCAAGCCTGGATCTACTTTGTTCCTATCTTGTCTGGACCTAGTTATTTACACAGTCTCTTCAGTTAGGGTGTATTGGGGGGGGGGGGGGCGGGGGAAGGGGAGACAGAAGCACAGACCCATCATCTCTCTAGGCTTCTCACTTTTTACTTCCTTTCCAACACTCTCTGATTTCCTCACCCCAGACACACCATCTCCTCTCTTCGTGCCTTTGCAATGACTCTCTCCCAAGACCCATCTCTGCCTGTCAAGTCCCCCTGGCTTCCTTCAAGACAGCTCAGGTTCAGTCTTCTTGTCTTCTCCACCCACCTGCCCCAAGCTGCCAGTGCCTTCTCCCTCTATCCGCACCATAGGTTCTTGACCAGGGCTGTTAAACTTGGTTTGTTTGTTTATTTGTTTTTAGTATTGTGATTATTATATTTCAAGCCTGGATCTACTTTGTTCCTATCTTGTCTGGACCTAGTTATTTACACAGTCTCTTCAGTTAGGGTGTATTGGGGGGGGGTGGGGGAAGGGGAGACAGAAGCACAGACAAAAATTCCTGGAAGACTTGAAACAAGAGGTTGTTTTTCTTTTCTTTGAGTTTAACATTGTTCTATAAGTGGTAATAAAAAAAAATAAGCTAGCACTTATACAGGAGGAAGCTAGGTGGCACAGTGGATAGATAGTGGGGCCTGGAATCATGAAGACCTCAGTTTAAAATCCTGCCTCTGATACCAGCTGGGTGACTCTGGGCAAGTCACTTTACCCTGTTTGCCTCAGTTTCCTCATCTGCAAAATAAGCTGGAGAAGGAAATAACAAACCAATATTTTTGCCAAGAAAACCCCAAATGGGGTCGCAAAGAGTTGGACACAGGACACACCTGAATAACAATGAAGAAAATTTGCTAAGCACTTTACAAGAATTAACTTATTTGATCCTCACAACAACCTTAAGAGGTAGGTACTGTGAGAGATTAGTAAAAGTTAGGTTTCCACAGAAGAGTTAATTAAGTTCCACAGAATAATTAATGAAGTGTCAGCTTGAACAAAGAAGGGAATAAAAATTAACTAAGGTAGATGGACCCAGCCAATGAGAGAATAGCTGGTGGCATTCTGAAAACCACAAACTCCAGATATAGGCAAAACTGGCTTAAACCAGCCAGATAAATGTCAGGGTTGAAGAGGGAACCGGGTCAAGTGGCTATTGCACATGCTTAATTGGCTAATTGAAGATTACCTTATACACCCACAGGGAGGAGTTTTCTTCATTTTTGAACATGGGATGTGTGTTGCGGGGAGGGAACATACCAAGGAGTTGCATGTGAGGGGTGTATGGGGAAGATTGTAACCCAGAAGGGAGAAGACCAATCTGTTCTCTGAAGGGAGGTACTGAGCTGATGGTGCATCAATCTGTGTTGGTCTAACAGAATAAAGCTGGTCTCACTCCTGTATTCCCCACTCCCTCTTCCTAAAGAAGGGTGAAGTCGACTCCTGGCCAGGAACTTTTACCAATTCCTTTGGATTCCTGAATAACAATTGCCCTTGATACCTGAATTTTAGTGTCAAGTATATTTCTAACAGTACTATCATCCCCAATTTTACAGGAAACAGGCCCAGAGAGGTTAAGTGACTTATCTGGAGTCACACTGGTGAGTCACATATAAACTCAGGTCCCTCTGACTCCAGGTCCGGCATTCTAACCATTGTGTCACCCAGCTATTTGAAATGAGAATGTCAGAGGAAAAAATGGGGGAGGGTGGGTGAAGGAGAAAATGAAAGCTATGGAAGAAAGAATTGGGAAGGAAACAGCTTGGTGCAAGGAATCCACAGCCTAACAATAGACCAAACAGAAAATAATGATTCCATGAGACAGTAAGAAAAATTAAAACAGTTAAAGAACTGAAAATAATAGAAGAAAATGTAAGATATCATAACGAAAATAACTGACATAGAAAGCAGATGAAGGAGAAATAGTTAAGGAACTGCTGAGCTACCTAAAAGCCATGACAAAAAAACAAATCCTAGACATCATATTTTAAGAAACCATAGAATAAAATGGGCCAAATCTCTTAGAATCAGAAGGCAAAGTGGAAACAGAAAGAATCTACTGGTTATGGACTAAGAGAAAGCCCAAAATGAAAACTCCCAGGAATAATATAGCCAAAATCCAGAGCTTCTAGATCACAGAAAAAAAAATTACTAACAAGTGGCCAGAGATTTCAAGTACGAAGGAGTTACAGATAGATTGAGTGACTTGTCCAGAGTTACAATGGTAGTATTCATCAAAGGAACAATTTGAACCCTGGTCACCTTACTTGAGATATAACTATTATGCTACATAGATAAATGATGAATAAAAAGGAAAGAAGAAGCAAGGCAGCAAAGAAAGGAAGACAGAAAAATAATTACTATAAACCTTGAATTATCATAATGCAAAATGGGATCCATATCATAGGTGATACAAAATAGCAAATAACCCTTAAAACTTGTATTTCATTTTGACAATAGGCATTCTTCATCCACTTGGCCATTCTTGTGTGATTTGTTAAGTCCAATTTTTCCTGTGGTTGTGGATCTCAGTTAGAAGGCTCTGTAATGTGCCAGGAGTAATCAGCACAATGTCACCCACAAATAGGAGCATCTAGAAATCTTCAGCACCTCTAAAGGATCCCTCTCCTGTTTAGACTCTATGCTGGACATCCTCCAAAAGAGGGCCAAATACATCTATCTCCCTAGTTCATTATACCTCTCTTGATATTAATGTTCTTAGTTTATGCTTAGTTAATGCTCTTAGTTTATGCTGCTCAGGTCTGAACTAGAAGGACTTGACACTCTCTTTGGCTCATAACTTCATCTAAGACTTCCTAGGAAATATCTAAATTTGACTCATGTGGCATCCTCCCAGTTTCCTCTAGTTACATTGAAATTTGACTTTTGGCCACACTAACATAGAAAAAGCACAGGGGAATCTAGTCTTCCCAGTACATTTCATTCAATTGGGGGATAGTCTGCCATAGAGAAACATTTGCAAAATCTCATTATTCACTTCTCAAACCTTCATCAAGGATGCTTCAGTGAGTGTACAGATTACTCTCAGATTTTGAAGAAATGAGAAAATAGGAATACGGTTTTTTAATAGTAATAGTGATGGGGTTTAAACTGTGGGAACCCCCTTGAACCCAACCCTGAATCTTCCCACTTGATCTGGCTTTTCATGGCCAAATAGACTAGCCTATCCTTCCATTGTCCGGTTACCTCCAGATTGCCTTCTGGATGTTTATCAAAATTTCTATACTCAACTTTGTTACCCTAGCCCTCTATTGTCTGTCATGTCCAGATAGCCTTCAGCTATTTCCCACCTCACCCCAATCACCCCAGTCCACCTTAAACCCTTCCTCCCATCATCCTAGACTACTGGACCACCCTAGATCCCTCCCACAATCTTTCTGTATATAAGCTCCATGTTGCCTCCATAAAGGCACTCAGATTCAATGTAGCTCAGCTCAGATTAATCTGGCCCTCTGGCATTAGCATCACAAATGCTCAGGCTCCCTAAGAGTCTACCAAATATGGTGGATCTTTAATAAACTTTGTTTTCCTTTGGCTGAGACAGCTTGAGTTGAATTCATTCAAGCAGGACCCAGCATGTTGGTAATTTGGGGTCTCGAGAACCCCTCAGCCGTAAACCTCAACATAAGCATGATTTCCCACCAGCATTTGTTAATTTCTCCTTTTCAGATATCTTGAGACTAGATCCCTCAATGCCCTCTACTGTGTGTGTCCTTCTCATAGGATCTCCTTTGTGTATTTGTTGTTGTTCAGTTGTGTCTGACTCTCCACAGCCCCATTTGGGGTTTTCTTGGCAAAGATACTGGAGTGGTTTGCCATTTCCTTCTCCAGTTCATTTTAAAGATAAGAAAACTAAGGCAAACAAGCTTAAGTGACTTGCCCAGGGTCACACAGCTAGTATCTGAAGTCACATTTGAACTCAGATCTCCCTGACTCCAGGCCTGGAGCTCTCTATCCAGAACAAAGGACCTAATCCTTTAGATATGCTGATTTTCAGGAGTCAAGCTTCCTCAACCACTTAGGAAGGCAGTTGTTATTTCCTACCCCCAGCCACCAGTATATGGCTTCAAATTATAATTCCATACAATCTCTGTGGAAACAAAATTCAATTATACCTTATACAGGCAAAGTTTAATAATTATACAAATCAATATCTTTACTATAGTCAATACTCAGATTCCATAAAGCCTCTAATTACTAACTAATCAGCCCCATTTTCCAAACAGGCTACAAATTCTTTAGTTTAAAGCCCCTGATTGACATACCCAGTCTTCTTAAAGGAGGGTGGGGGAGGGGGTGGCTAAGAGCACATGGACCCAGAACCATGTGGACCTAGCTGCTGTTCCAGCCCCCCACCCCACCCAAATCCTTTTTCCTTCTATTTTATCCTCCCTATTCTCACTCCAATTTCAATCTCTTTCTTTCCTAATCTCGACCCAAATTACCTCAAATGCTTAAAATAGGTGGAAAAAAAGTTATACTCACCAAGCTTCTTCTCCAGCTGCTTTTACCTTAAAACTTAAAGTTAAATGTCTAACAATTTAATCACATTCTAAACAGACCAGTGAACCCCCAAAGCGATCACCCCACCATCATACAGAAGACCTCCTTCACTTTTGCAGTTTTAAAACACTTTGTTTCATGTCAGATCCACTGAATCAATGCAAACACACAGATTTTTAACCTTTAGGATCTAACTAAACCTTAATGCAGAAACCCTCAGCTTTCCTCTCCCTATCAGCCCTCACTTCCCCTGGGCTGCTTTGGCTCTGATCCCTAACCAGTTCTAAAAGCTAAAATCTCTAAAAGCTGCTGGCTTTTCACAGTTCAGTTTCTAGTCTGGTATTCCAACTTGGCCAGTGCTGGAACCAAACAGAATCTCAATCTCCCACTGAAAGCCTAAAAACAGCAGTTCTTTCCCAATGTTCTTTTTCCCTAATTACAGACATGAGAAATTTCTCACACCAAACCATGAAACTTTTCTCAAACATACAGACAAGACATTAGACAAAACATTTACAAGACAGTGTGCATTAAAAAAAAGCAATTTAGAAACCAATTTAGAATTTGAATTCAGACTGGTCAGAAGCAAACTCAGAGTTGTAATTTATTCTGACTTTTTTAGCCAATTTCAAAAGGATATCCTTCCCAGAGATCCCTTCGAGATCTCTTCCTCTACCCAAGCACCTATAACATGCTGGAATATTTCCCAAGGGAATATACCCCTGTCCAGGAGAATCTACTCCTTCTGGCACCTTACTTTATTCCCCATTCACCCTCCTAATGGGCTTTCTGGGAGAATACCTGTGTCAGGAGAATCCACTCCTTATTTCCCAGGAGAATCTACCCCTTTTCCAGGAGAATACACTCCTTATTTCCAGGAGAATCTACTCCTTGTTTCTAGGAGAATTCACTCCTTTCCTTCTTGGCCATTTTAATTAATCTGGTCCTGAGATTCTTAACAGTCTGCGAGCGAAAGTGTGGAAGCACAAAAACCATTTAAAATTAATGGGATGCATCTTTCTCATCCTCCAGCACTTTTTGCTCAAGATGTTTTCAAATCCCAGACAGACCCCAGTTATTAGAAACATACTTAAATTGTCTAGGAATAAACAATACTCATTGGAAGGCCAAGAAGGTTTTAATTATATCTTACATTTATTCCTCCTGAATAAATGGGTACATCTTCTGAACAGAGTAAGGGGAGTACAAGGGATTCAGACAAATGCCAGTCCTTTTATTGGCTCCTAATTCGAATCTCCCACCTGGCTCTTCATTGGCCAGATGCAACCCCCTGAACTGCCCACATCATGCCTCCCTCAAACAGTTCCTTAAGCATGCGTACAAGCCTCTAACCTTTCACCTGATGAGAAGCCTGATCTCTGCTAGATCACAGCTCTTATTAGAATTGGTTCTAATCAGCCACCTAACTTACATTCTGCTAAAGCTGGGGGGAGAGGGGGAAGATACTTCCAACTCTGTGGAAACAAAACTGCTCCCACCATTTCTCACAGGCAGCTGGTGAGTTTGCTTATTCTTCTGGTCTCTGGCTTCTTACCATCTCCTCTCCTATGGCTTAGAATGCCTCATATCATGACTTCCTGCCTCTACTACGGGTTAAAAAACTCAAAGTCCACAATTCTATAAGAGACAGAGAAAGACAGAGAGCTTTCCCATAGTCCCTAAAGAGCTCTTTGACTCCTAATTCTCAGCTATGTCCTTCAGAACACTTTTTTAAAAGTTACATGCAGATGACTTGCTAGACCACAATGCACTGCAGCCATCCCCACCTTTGTGCCTTTGAGCTGCGTTGAATCAGGTCCTCTAAATACATTTATTTGAAGTGATAGTTTTCTTTCAGGTCTTCATAACTGTCTCTGGCTGCGTCATCTTTCTTCCCCCTTCAGTAACAAAACGTATTTTAAAAGGGCAGCGCTTACATCTGTAAAGGTGAGAAAGTCTGTTGGTTTCCCACTCCGAGTCATATCTCTGACATCATTCAAGAAGCTCTCATGAATCAGCTAGGTTCTCCTGGGGGCTCAGTCTCCCACATGTCATGAAGGACTGACTATTCAACCCCACTGACATTCTTCCCGGGATCCCAGGTCAGGGCTCTGTCCTCCTTAACAGGACTGTAGGCATGGAAGGTGCATCGTGGGTGACTCCATTCCCAATCTGAGAACCTCCAGACATAAGTTCATGGCCACAGGTAAGAAGAGGTTCATTCCCAAATCAGGCCATCACTGATGACTAAGGTCATCATATATGGCCCACTGCTTGTCATTCAAGCAACACTTCACCTCAGAGGGTGCTCTATCCCATTGGAATCTCTCAGCTTCTTTGATAATCCCATTCATTAATGAGAAGAGGATTCTTTTTCCAGTGAAAATAATGTGTAGTTCTCCCATGTGGCTACTAGGAGGCAGAGTGGACAGAGTGCCAAGGCTGAAGTCAGGAAGACTCATCCTCCTGAGTTCAAATCTGGTCTCAGACACTTCCTAGCTGTATGACCCTAGGCAAGTCACTTCACCCTGTTTGCCTCAGTTTCCTCATCTATAAAATGACCTGGAGAAGGAAATGGCAAACCACTCCAGTATCTCTGCCAAGAAAACCCCAAATGGGGTCATGAAGACTGGAACCTGATCGAAATGACACACACAGTTCTCCCAACCCAGTCACCTGAAGCAGATTCCATTTGGCTCCTGTAGCTTTTTCTACTTGTCTCGGAGAGTAGTCTCTAGGCCTTCAGGTACATTTTATACTGAAGCTGCAGTGTTAGCTTTATCCTAGATCAAGAGTTCTTAACCTGAGGTCCACCTGAGGACCTAGCTAGGGATAAATTTCAGGGAGTTCACGAATGTGGATGAGGAAAACAATTAAATCTTTATTTTTCCATAACTTCTAACTACAGCCTAGCATTTCCTTCAATTATGAATGTAGACAACAAAACACTTTTCTGAGAAGGGGTCCACAGGCTTCACCAGACTGTCCAAGGAGCCCCTAACACACACACACACACACACACACACACACACACACATACACACACACACACACAATTCCCCTGGAAGAAAAGTTTTTCTGGATTAGCACTCTTAGCTTTTAGCAGCAACCATTTTGGTGGTTAAAGCAGGATCTAATTACTTGGTTTTTTTTGGGGGGGGGAGGGTGTTTTTTATTTTGGATTTTTTTTTCCTTTAGTTTCAGCAACTTTATAGATTTTGGTTTCATAAGCAGGATGGGTACAATGGAATTGTAGGGAAAGCAGGAAAGAAAGGTAATGATTTACACATCAAAGAACAGATGGGAGAAAGGAAAGATGTCTATCAGGCAAGAGAGGACACCAATAGGTTAACATCAGAACTATGACTAATATCTCCAGCTTGAATTGTCAGATCAGTAGAACAGGAAATAATAATCAGTTAACACCAGGGCCATAGCTGTCTCAGCTTGATTTCGCACACTCTCCTTAGTCATGTGATATGTTCATCTTAAGTAAATTACAGTAAGAAAAAGCAGAAATTATCTTATGACACTAAGGTCTTTGTAGAAGTCAGTTAAGAACATCAAATCCACATTAATATTAAATACAATTCTATAATGTCTTTGTAACTGCATTGCAGTCTGCTTTAGCAGCAGGGCAAGCTCCAGTTGTCCTGAAAACATGTTTACTAGAACTTGGACATACACCTAAATATGGCATTTAGTCACTTGAATAAAATCAACCTGTATATGAACAAAGAAACTCATTATCCATGCTGCTCACATCATCTTTCCATTATGACGTATCTGGCAGATGCCACAATGTTGTGGTTGTTAAGTCATTTTCCAGTCAAAGCTTCATGATGCTATTTGGGGTTTTCTTGGCAAAGATACTGCAGTGGTTTGCCATTTCCTTCTTCAGCTCATTTGACAGATGAGCAACTGAGACAAACAGGGTTAAGCAACTTATCTGGGGTCATAGAGCTAGTAAGTGTCTGAGCCAGATTTGAGCTCAAGTCTTCCTGACTCCAGGCCCTGCAGTCTATGCATTGTGCCACCTAGTTTCAGGACTTTCCTCTGCTAATTTAAACTACCTTTAATTTCTTTTAATCCTTTTTTCTTCTAGTTCTTGACTCTGATCAAACCAGCTTGATTATTCCAAGATCCACAATTGCATTTTTTTTGTTCTGATCCAGATAATTGACGATTACTGGAGACAGCTAGTTGGTACAGTGCCATCAGGACTGGATCCACCATCATGAGGTCAGGAAGACTGGCCTGAGTTGGGATCCTGCTTCAGAAGCTTCCTAGCTATGTGACCCTGGGCAAGTCACTTAACCTATCTGTCCCTCAGTTGCCTCATCTGTAAAATACGGATAACAATAGCATCTACCCCCCAGGGTTGTTGTGAGGATCCAATGGGGCCTGCAATCAGGAAGACTCTTCTTTCTGGGTTCAAGTCTGGCCCCAGACACTTACTAGCTATGAGACCTTGAGAAAGTCACTTACCTTCTGATTATTCAGGAAAAGAAAATGGCAAACCGCTCCAGTATCTTTGCCAAGAAAACCCCAAATGGGGTCACAAAGAGTCAGATGTGACTAAAAATGACTGAATAACAAGAGGAACATGACCCAGAGGGCAATGCAGAGATGTATGGGGGGTGTGAGTAAGCTATGACCTATGACAAAGAAGGAGAGGCAGTGTTGATGGAACAGACAGGGCACCAGACTTGGAGTCAGAAGGATCTGAGTTCCAGTCTCATCTCTCATGCTTAATACTCGTATGACAATGGGGCAAGCCAGTTCACTTGCCTGGGTTGCAGCCATAAAATGAGAAGGTTGAACTCAGTGGTCTCTGAGTCCCTTTCAGCTCTAGATTTATGATTCTATCCATTACAAAGGGATCTAGAGTAAAGCATGTCATCAAAGAAACATTTGGGAGAAAAGATAAGCTAGCCATGTGGTGAGTGTAAGGGACGGGAGATAGGCTGTGTGTACCACTGGTATCCACCAGGAGTCATGAGAATTTGAGGAGGGTCTCCTACACACTGGAAGGACCCTCTGGTTATCATCCAGCAAGACACAGACAAGAGTCACAAAGTCCCATTGAGGGGAAAACTCCCATCCATGAAATCTCAGATCTCTTGGAGCGTGTGTGTGGCTGTGTACACATACATATAACACATATGTGTATATAACTATAGACAGGGACAAAGAGACAGAAATGAATTAAATGCTTTCAAAACACGTTACTTGTTCTATCTCATGATCCTCCCAACAGCCTTTTGGGATGGATACTACAAGTACTACCATCCCCTTCTTACATATGAGGGGGCTGAAGCAAAGGAATCTTAAGTGACTAGTACATTTATCCCTTCCACATCCTGGGGGTTAGCAGCACAGTGCCTCAGAGATCTCAAAAATCCTCATAAAAATGTTTGACCCTTCCTTCATACCAGAGAAGTCTGAATTTTTTGTTTTTCTTTTATGGGGTGTTTACAGTACCTTATTGTAAAATTTGGGTATTTGGTCACAGACTCTGTGTCCTCTGATAGCCTCCTGCGTCATGTGCAGCTTTCGTAAAACTCCCCCCAAATTTCCATTTAATTTCTTATACCCATGATATATCAAAACCGTGATGGGGAAGGATTAGCTTCCTGGGACCAGAGACTATTTGTTCTTGCTGTGATATACATCTGAAGCACTGTTTACACTCATGACTGGGTCTGGTTACTACCCTCTGATACAACCTTCTATGCCTGGGTGGAGAAATAGAATGGGTTCCCCAGAAGCCTGGCCAAGGAGTTTTGCTATGTGGCTGGGAGCCCCAGGCCCAAGGAGTCCAAGAGTGGGTCCAGTCCCTCATGGAATCCTAGGATCCAAGATTTAAAGCTGGAAGGAACCTTAGAGGTCATCCACTACAACCCTCTCATTTCACAGATGAGAAGAGAAGGCACTTGCCCCAAATCACACAGAGAATAAATAGAAGAAGCAGGATTTGAATCCTGGCTCTCAGACTCTTTATCCTTCACTCTGATGCCTTTCATCTTTGTACCCTGAGCATCCCTGCCCTCTCCTCCCAGGTATTCTACCTGAAGTGAGCGTCCATGCTTCTGCCACAGATGATCCTGTACACAGATGATAGCAGGTGAGAGATGACTTTGTCCTGGCCATGCCTGGCCAGGCAGGAGGTATTTCCTTTTTGTTTTGTTTGGGATTGTTGAATTTTCTTTTTTTCTTAGGGGAAGGCGCCTTGTAACCATTTTAAAAGTTCTCAGAGACATAGTTTCTGGGTAATTTAATCATTTTATTAATAAAGCCAGCACATTTATTAAGAAAAGGATGGTCATTTGGCCGTCTCTATTAGACCAAAGACCCCTCATGGTGGGGGAGCGTCATAGTTCATATGTCCTTCGAAGAGCAGGGGTAGCAATCAACTCTGATTGGTAAACAATTAACGAACAATGAATATTACAATGAGAGGCTGGGCTATATTACAATGTGGGTTTGGGGACACATGGCTTGGATGATCCACATCTTGGCTGCAGACACTTATCAATTTCCCTATCACCTGTTTGGCAAAAGGGAGAATCAACACCTGTCTGAGCAGTTGCAATGAGCAGGAATGTGCCTGTCAGTCCAGACTTAGAACTTCCCTTACTATCTGATTAGATCTTGGCCTGGGGAAATCTCGGCCCAGGATTTTCCACCCTGGTTGGTTTGGGGATGAAGAAGTAGAAAAGGGGAAAAACCTTGGTCATAATTCAATAATTAGTCATTAAATACAAAAGAGAAATGATCATTTCTCACAACATGGAGTTGGTTTGGGAGGGTCAGGGAGTCAGCACACCTAGGGCCTCCCATTCCTTGGTCATCTACATACAGCATAGAAAGGCAACTAGGTGGCACAGTGGATAGAGTGCCAGGGAAGTGCTCAGGAAGACCTGAGTTCAAATCTGGCCTGAGACACTTAGTAGCTGTGTGACCCTAGGCAAGTTGCTTAACCTCTGTTTACCTCAGTCATCTCATCTGTAAAATGGAGATCATGATAGCACCTATCTCCTGGGGTGGTTGTCAGGATCAAATGAGATCATAAGTATAAAGTGCTTAGCACAGTCCCTGGCGCATAGTAAGCACTAAATAAATGTTAGCTACACATTTCCCTTTGAACTTTTAGCAAGACAAATGTAACCTGCCTTTGAAGCTTAAAGCAGAGACTTTAGTTTTACATTTGTGTCCTCTCTCTCCTCCTCGCTCTCTCTCCTGAGCACCCACACCTGAACCTCTCCAACCAAGCACTGTCCAGAGAACATTCAGAAACCCCTTTCTAGAAGCTGCCAAAACTCTGAGATTCCTCTCCACAAGAGCCCTACCCAGGAAGTCTTTCTTCATTCTACCTCTAGCTCCACCCTATTCCTGATAAGGAAAGGCAAATGTAAGAGCATCTTAAATCCTCTGGAGGGAAAGGCATTTCCAGGAAGAAGAGCACAAAGGAACACCAACAGAAAAAAAGTAAGTGTACATTGAGATTTTTTTTTCCATTTTTCATTTAAATTTTTTACAAATTATTTTTCAAACAAAAATTTTTAAGAGCCTTTTACAACCCATCAGCCTTTCTTTCTTTTTATGCATTAAGCCCCTTCAAACGCTCTAGGGTCAAGCCCAAACAAGCCTTCTTGTTCCTTCTACATGACTCCCCAGCCTTGGAGCCTTTGTTCCTGTCCCTGGAAAGCCTTCTCATTTCACTTCCACTCCTTAAAATCCCTAGTATCTACAAAGGTTCAAGCATAACCTTCCACATGAAGCTTTTGCTGATCCCTCCAGCTTCCTATATTTCCCAAAACAAGTTACTTTGTATTTTTTTATATGTCCCCATAGAATGTAAGCTTCTTAAGTACAAGGACTATTACCTTTTCATTTTTTGTATCCCTTGTTAAGAGGGAATTCTGCCAGAGCCTGTTGCAGGCTCCGCCCAAAGCCCCTGCAAGCCTTCCTAGGTGTTTGAGGGGTGACCGACTATAGGGTGAGGGGAGGGAAGGCTTACCTTGACTCGGAGACCTCAGACTGGTCCCTGTAAGGGCCACCAAAGAAATGATGTAGTTTGAGGGGTTCAGGGATTTCTCAAGGACTAAACTACAGGACAGGGTCATCTGGAATGAATTCGTGGGCTCAAGCCTTCTTTAAGTCAAGTTGGCAAAGGTTTATGGTAACACCAATATGGTGGGCAGAGCTCCTTAGGGAACTTGCAACCTAACAGGAATGATGCTAAAGCTTATATAGGAAAAGTAGTGGATTATCAGGCAGATACGCTAATTAAGTGATAGCGTACAACCTTAGTCACAGGAGTCATTCACTACTGGAAACCAGGGGAAGGGGTTTCTAAGGGGTGTATTTTTGGTCTGTTATGTCTGTAGCAAGTTAGCTTCTGGAATTGACACCTATAGCTTGACCTCTGAATTGTATACAATAACTGTGGGAGTCAATACATGATAATTCTGCTGGTACAAGATAGTCCTGTTCATATAAGGGAAGTTTTACAGAGATCAGCTTGTTCTTGTAACAGGGAGAGATAGTTTGCCTCATTAGGGCCCTCTCATGCGTAATTGTGGGGAAAGCTAATTTGTCTTACTGGGGCACACTCATAGGCATAGTGTCCTTGGGCTGGGGAGAAAACTCTCAGGGATAGTGGTTTTTTTTTTTTAAACTAAAGAGCATTTATTGTATTCTCTACTAAGCCTTTGAGTTTTGAGGACCTAACTAAATTCTGGAAAACCTTCACACAGAAGGGTGAGTACAGTCAACATTATAAGCAAATATGAACAGCTGGAAGAACTATAAAAGTGCTAACTGACCAAAGAGAAATTTTCAGCTACTTCTTAGTTAAAAAGAAAAAGAAAGTTAAGGAGGGACAGGGGCTTCAGATCAGAGTGAGACAAAAATCTTCTAACACATTCAATCTTGGCTAGATTGTAACAAAATGGAAAGAGGACTTCTATAATACAAAGTTCCCAGTACAACACGCTGGACACACCTGTTTTCCAAGCTCTTCCCCCATCCCCCCAAGGCTGCCACTTGAATTATTTGCCAGCTTGTTGGGCCTGCAGACGAAGAAGCACGTAGGGCTGGTATGTCTGAGTATCTGCTCGGTACACAAGGCATATGTGACAGAGAGACTGCTGAGATTCATTCTTTTCAGATGTTCTTCACGCATTTTACAAACTCCTTCCATGCATTCATTCACTGATTCGTAATCAGCATAAATTCGGCCTTCTGGCCTCCTGGTAGATTGTACCAACAAAATGGTATGAGACATCATCCTGGGCTCCGCCGCTGCCGCTGCCACCGCAGCCACTGCACACGAGCTCAGGGATAGTGTTTTGAAGCTAGGGAGAAATGTGATCTTGAAATTGGGGTCCAAGCACAAACACCAAAGCACCCCATCACCTATATTTCCCAAAACAAATTACTTTGTATTTTTTTTTGTATGTCCCCCATAGAATGAAAGCTTCTTACTATTTCCTTTACATTTTTGGTGTCCCTGGCACATTGTAGGTTCTTAATAAATGATTTTTGGTTGATGAATTGCAAGTGAGAGAAGGTGGTGGCCCTGTGAGTGGAGAAAAGAGGATGCTTTTGAGAGATGCTGTGGAGGTTTTTGTTGTTATTCAGTCATGTTCTACTCTTCATGACCCTGTTCGGAGGTTTCGGTTTTGTTCTGTTTTGTTTTAGTATAGCAAATGAGGGAGAGTAAAGAGTTGAAGATGATTCCTAGGTTGTGAACTGAGATGTTTAGAATAACAATGATGCCCTTGACAAAAGGAAGTTCAGAACAGGGGTGAGTTTGGGGAGAAAATAATGTTTTGAACATGTCGGGTTTGAAATGCCTATGGGTTATTTGGTGAAGAGGTCCCTCAAGTATTTGGTGATGGGGGATTCAGATTTAGAAGATCAATGGGGTGGGATGTAAAGACTAGGGAATCTTTTCCATCGAAGTCATAATGGAATCTGATGTGCTCACCAAAAGAGATAGCATGGAGAGAGAAAAGAAAGGGGCCCAAGGCATGGCCCATGTGCAGTGTATAGGCATTTCTTCAGCCCATACCCCAGAAGGACCAGGGCCAGTATGTATATGACCCCTCACCACCATGTGCCTCTCCTCTGGTGCCAGGGCCATGGCCTCCATCAATGACCTGCCCGAGAACGTCCTCCTGGAGCTGTTCTCCCTGGTGCCAGCCAGGGAGTTGCTGAGGCACTGCCGGCTAGTCTGCAGCCTGTGGAGAGACGTCATCGACCTGGTGTCCCTGTGGAAACGCAAGTGCCAGAGAGAGGGCTTCATCTCCAAGAACTGGAACCAACCCGTAGCCGACTGGAAGGTTTTCTACTTCCTCTGCAGCCTCCAGAGAAACCTGATCCGCAACCCCTGTGCCCAAGGTGAGTCCCGCTACTATTGCAGGTTCTGCTTCCTCCAGAGAGCTACAGAACCAGCTGGACATCATTCAGCTCTCTTGGTTGACTTTATTCTTTTTTGTGTTTCTTTCAAGCAGCAGAGCAGTCTTCAAAACTGCCTTCTCTATTCAGGCAGTGGGTGAGTTCGCTTATTCTTCTGGTCTCTGGCTTCTTACCATCTCCTCTCCTATGGCTTAGAATGGCTTCGTATCAGGCTTCCCCTGGAACAAAAGCTTTTCTGAGGTGGGACAAAGGATTGGTACTTTTAGCTTTCAGCAGTAAGCGTTTTGGTGGTTAAAACAAGATGTAGTTACAAAGGTCTTTCTATAGCTTCTTTGGCTTTTTTGGGAGGGGAAGGTGTTTTTTATTTTGGGGTTTTTTTCCTTCAGTTTCAGCAACTTTATGGATTTTAGTTTCATAAGCAGGATGGATACAATGGAATTTTATGGAAAGCAGAAGAGAAAGGTAATGATTTACACATCAAAGAACAGATGGGAGAAAGGAAAGATGTCTATCAGGCAAGAGAGGACACCAAAAGGTTAACATCAGAACTATGACTAATATCTCCAGCTTGAATTGTCAGATCAGTAGAACAGGAAATAATAATCAGTTAACACCAGGGCCATAGCTGTCTCAGCTTGATTTCGCATACTCTCCTTAGTCATGTGATATGTTCATCTTAAGTAAATTACGGTAAGAAAAAGCAGAAATTATGACACTAAAGTCTAAATACTATGCTGTAATGTCTCTGTAACTGCATTGGAGCCTGCTTTAGCAGCAGGGCAAGCTCCAGCTGTCCTGAAAACATGTTTACTAGAACTTGGACATACTCCTAAGTACGGAATTCAATCATTTGAATAAAATCAACCTATATATGAACAAAACAAAGAAACTCAATATGTATTCAGCTCAGCTGATCTTTCCATCATGATGTATCTGGCAGATGCACAATGGTGGTGGTATTATTGTCAAGTCACAGCATTAAGTGACTTGTCCAGGGTCACAGAGAGCTAGTAAATGTCTGAACCAGATTTGAACTCAGGACATCCTGACTCCAGCCCCTGCACTCTATCCATTGAGCCACCTAGTTGTAGGACTGTCCTCTGCTAATTTAAACTACCTCTAATTTCTTTTAATCCTTTTTTCTTCTAGTTCCTGACTCTGATCAAATAGCCTGATTATTCCAAGTCCCACATTCCAATTTTCTTTGTTCTGATCCAGCCAATTAATGATTATTGGGTACAGCTAGTTGGTACAGTACCATCAGGACTGGACCCGATGTCAGGAAGACTGACCTGAGTTAGATTCCTGCTTCAGAAGCTTCCTAGATACGTGACCCTGGGCAAGTCACTTAACCTATCTGTCCCTCAGTTGCCTTATCTGGAAAATGGGGTTAACAATAGCATCTACCCCTCCCCCCGCCCCCTGTGTTCTTGTGAGGATCCAATGGGATGAACCTTAAAGTCCTGTAAAAACTCTAGCTCTTAGTAGTAGCGGTGGACATTTTTTCTCTGATTCACTCCAGAGCTTTGCTGTTGAGTCATAAGAATTAAAACTTTCAGGTTTACTTGCACAGCTTTTCCTTTTGCCATAAAACATTTTCCATGGTGATGAGGCCTGAGCTAAGAGCTGGCAGGATGGATTGAAGAGCAACTGCAAGACGTGTTGTGGAAGGAGAATCCATCAGGCTTTGCTTGTGACCTCTGAAAGACCTGTTCTTTTTCTAGAGGGGTTCGATTTTTGGAGAATTGACAAGAATGATGGAGATAGATGGAAAGTGGAAGACATACTTGGAGACCATGTGACAGAATTTCCAGACCCCCAGGTCAAGAAGTGCTTTGTCACCTCCTATCGGTAAGAGGAATTTTGGCTTAAAAGATCTATGGCAGGGATGGGAGTGGGACCTGGCTGAAAAGGGCAGGCTGCACTGGGGAGGGGGACAGGACAGGGGAGGAGTCCTCTGGGAAGCTGAGGAGCAATACTTAACTCTTCCAGGGATAACCTCTTCAAGCTGCAGGTTCATTTTTCCCTTCATGAGTACACATCAATTGACTTGAAATTGACCTGCTCTCAAAACCCGAGATTAGAAGGAACTGGCCTGTTCCCCTAGTGTTTGAGAAAAGTGCTTGGCGACTAAGCCAAAGGCCCTCCTGCCTAATGGAAAAGAGACTTGCAAAGTCTGAAATAAAAGTCGCAGCGTCATAGGATTTAATGCTGAAAGGGACCTTAGAGACCATTAGTCTTTTCTTTATATTATTTCTTTCTTTTTTGTAAGGAACTTCTTTCTTTCTTAAAATAGTATTATATTTTTTTCCCCAATTACATGTCAAGACAATTTTTAGTATTCATTTTTACAAGATTTTGAGTTCCAAATTTTTCTCCCTCCCTCTCCTCCCCTCTTCCTAAAATGGTAGGCAATTTGATAGAGGTTACATATATATGCTATCATGTAGAACATATGTCTATATTAGTCACAGTTGTGAAAGAAGAAATAGATCAAAAAGAAAAAAAAAACAGAGGGGGCAGAGCCAAGATGGTGGCAGGAAAGCAGGGACTTGCTTAAGCTCCCCACCAAATCCCTCCAAACACCTCTATAAATGGCTCTGAACAAATTCTAGAGCTGCAGAACCCATGAAATAGCAGAGGGAAACAGATCTCCAGCCCAGGAGAGACTGGACAGTCACCAGGAAGGGTCTATCACACGGTACTGAGAGCAGAGGGCAGCCCAGCGTGGGCTGCACTAGGACAGACTAGACCCAGAGTCAGCCAGCCGGAACAGGCCTTGGAGCCATGACACAGTGAGCTGTGGCAGTTACCAGACTTCTCTACCCACAAACGCCAAAGAGCAGGTTAGGGGGAAACTGCTGGATTGAGTTCAGAGCTGTCTGGCCGCCAGCTCTGGGGGTGGAGGAGGTCAGTGCAGCAGTGGTGGTAGCAGCAGCAGGACACTCCTAGGGTGCCTCCAGAGCACCAGCATCATCAGCTTCTTGAGTCCCTGACTCACATGGTGGGAGGAACCTAGCAGCAGATCAGAGTAAGAATGCAAGGAGAGCTTTGTGGGCACAAAGGCAGATTCTCTTGTTGTGCTCTGCTTGGATCTGAATTGTGGTCCTGGTTGGCAGTTCTTCTGAGGGGGTGGGGGGGCGAGTGCTGCTATGACAGAGCCTGAGGCAATGGTGGAGTAGAAGTCGCTCTGAAAACAGCAGTGCTTGGACCCTACTTGGGTCAAAGTACTCTCTACTCTACAAGCAGTCATATCCTGACAAAAAGCTCAAGGGTCAAGTAGTTGGCTGGGAACATAAAAAGGCAGCAAAAAACAAACTCAGACTCAAACTCAAACTCAAACTCTAGATTCTTTATCTAAGAAAGATATGAATTGGGCTCAGGCCATGGAAGAGCTCAAAAAGCATTTGGAAAAGCAAGTAAGAAAAGTAGAGGAAAACTTGGGAAGAGAAATGAGAGTGATGCAAGAAAACCATGAAAAACAAGTCAATGACTTGCTAAAGGAGACCCAAAAAAATACTGAAGAAAATAACACCTTAAAGAATAGATTAACTCAAATGGCAAAAGAGTTCCAAAAAGCCAATGAGGAGAAGAATGCCTTGAAAGGCAGAATTAGCCAAATGGAAAAGGAAGTCCAAAAGACCACTGAAGAAAATACCACCTTAGAAATTAGATTGGAGCAAGCAGAAGCTAGTGACTTTATGGGAAACCAAGATATTATAAAACAGAAACAAAGGAATGAAAAAATGGAAGACAATGTGAAATATCTCATTGCAAAAACTGCTGACCTGGAGAATAGATCCAGGAGAAATAATTTAAAAATTGTTGGACTACCTGAAAGCCATGATCAAAAAAAAAGAGCCCAGACATCATCTTTCAAGAACTTATCAAGGAAAACTGCCCTGATATTACAAAACCAGAGTGTACAATACAAATTGAAAGAATCCGCCAATCGCCTCTTGAAAAAATCCCAGAAAGAAAACTTCTAGGAATATTGTCGTCAAATTCCAGAGTTTCAGGTGAAGGAGAAAATACTTCAAGCATCCAGAAAGAAACAATTTGAATATTATGGAAACACAATCAGAATAACACAGGATCTAGCAGCTTCTACGTTAAGGGGTCAAAGGACTTGGAATATGATATTCCAGGGGTCAATGGAGCAAGTATTAAAACCAAGAATCACCTACCCAGCAAAAATGAGTATAATGCTCCAAGGCAAAATATGGATTTTCAATAAAATAGAGGACTTTCAAGCTTTCTCAATGAAAAGACCAGAGCTGAATAGAAAAGTTGACTTTCAAATACAAGAATCAAGAGAAGCATGAAAAGGTAAACAAGAAAGAGAATTCACATGGGACTTACTAAAGTTGAACTGTTATGCTTACATTCCTACATGGAAAGATGATGTGTGTAATTCAGGAGACCTTTTTCAGTACTAGGGGAGTTGAAGGGAATATAGACAGAGGGCACAGGATGAGTTGAATATGAAGGGATGATATCTAAAAAAATGAAATAAATTTAAGGAGTGAGAAAGGAATATATTGAGAGAGGGAGAAAGGGAGAGATAGAATGGGGAAAATTACCTCACATAAAAGTAGCAAGAAAAAGTTCTGTTGGAAGGGAAGAGGGGGCAGGTGAGGGGGAATGAGCAAATCTTACTCTCATCGGATTCAACTTGAGGAAGGAAAAACATACACACTCAATTGGGTATCTTACTCCACAGGAAAGTAAGGGGAAAGGGATAAAAAAGGGGGGATGATAGAAGGGAGGGCAGATAGGGGGAGGAGGTTGTCAAAAGCAAACATATTTGAAAAGGGACAGGGTCAAGGGAGAAAATTGAATAAAGGGGGACAGGATAGGATGGAAGGAAATATAGTTAGCCTTTCACAACATGAGAATTGTGGAAGTGTTTTGCATGATGATACATGTGTGATCTATGCTGAATTGCTTGCCTTCCTGGGGAGGGTGGGTGGGAAGGGAAGAGAGGAGAGAATTTGGAAATCAAAGTTTTAAAAGCAGATGCTTAAAAAAATTTTTTTAAAAAATTTTTGCATGCAGCTGGGAAACAACACATATAGGGAATGGGGCATAGAAATCTATCCTGCCCTACACGAAAGTAAGGGAAAAAAGGGATGGGGGTAGGGGGATGGGGTGAAAGAGGGGAGGGCTGACTGGGGAATGAGGCAATAAGAATATAAGCCATCTTGGAATGGGGGGAAGGGTAGAAATGGGGAAAAACTTGTAACTCAAAATCTTGTGGAAATCAATGTTGAAAACTAAAATACTAAATAAAATATGTACAGAAAAAAAATTTAAAAACTATGAAGTAGAAAAAAATATGCTTCAGTCTATATTCAGAGTCCATCAGTTCTTTATCTGGATTTGGATGGCATATTTCTTCATGAGTCCTATGCACTTGTCTTGGATCATTGTGTTGCTGAGAAGAGCTGAGTCATTCATAGCTGATCCTCACACAATGTTGCTGATTCTGTGTACAATATTTTCCGGGTTTTGCTCTTTTCACTTTGTATCAGTTCATGTAAGTCTTTCCAGATTTTTCTGAAATCTGCCTGTTCATTATTTCCTATTGCACAATATATTCCATTACATTCATATACCATAACTTGTTCAGCCATTCCCTAGTTGATATCCCTTCAATTTCCAATATTTTGCCACCAAGGAAAAGGCTGTTATAAATATTTTTGTACAGGTAGCTCCTTTTCCCTTTCTTATGATCTCTTTGCGATACAAACCAAGTAGTGGTATTGCCAGATCAAAGAGTATGTACCGTTTGGTTGCCCTGCGGGTCTAATTCTAAATTGCTCTCCAGAATGGTTGCATCAACTAGTTCACAATTCCACCAACAGTGCATTAATTAGCGTCTCAATTTTCCCACCTTCTCACCAACATTTATCATTTTCCTTTTTTGTCATATTAGCCAATCTGATAGGTGTGAGGTGGTCCCTCAGAGTTGTTTTAATCTGTATTTCTCTAATCCAAAGTGATTTAGAGCATGTCTTCATATGCTTATAGATAGCTTTTCTTCATATGAAAATTACTTGTCCATATCCTTCGACCATTAATCATTGAATTCTATTCTTGCAAATTCAGTTCTCTATATATTTGAGAAATAAAACCTTTATCAGAGACACTTGTTGTAAAGATTGTTTTACAGCTTTCTGCTTTCCTGTTAACCTTGGTTGCATTGGTTTTGTTTGTGCAAAAGTCTTTTAATTTAGTATAATCAAAATTATCTATTTTACATTTTGTAATGCTGTGTATCTCTGGTTATGAACCTGTAACTCATTTAACTTCTCCCTTAATAATTCGGTTGCTATACTACTTGGTGCATATATGTTTAGTATTGATATTACTTCATTGTCTATGGTACCTTTTAGCAAGATGTAGTTTCCTTATCTCTTTTAATTAAGTGTAATTTTGCTTTTGCTTTGTCTGAGATCAGGATGGCTATCCCTGCTTTTTTTTTTTACTTCAGGTGAAGCATAATAGATTCTGCTCCAGCCACTTACTTTTACTCTGTTTGTGTCTCTCTACCTCAAGTGTGTTTCTTGTAAACTATAACATATTGTAGGATTCTGGTTTTTGATCCACTCTGCTATCTGCTTCCATTTTATGAGAGAGTTCATCCCATTCACATTCACTGTTATGATTACTACCTGTGTAGTTCCCTCCTTCCTAGTTTTCCTACTGTTTGTCCTTTCTCTCCTTTCACCCTTTCCTTCTTCATGAGTGTTTTGCTGCTGTCTACCACTTCCCCTGATCTGCTTTCCCTTCTGTCAGTCCCCCATCCCTTTACTTAATCTCCTACCCTCTTACTTTCCTGTTAGGTAAGAATAGATTTCTATATTCAACTGATTGTGTATATTATTCCTACTTTGAGCCAATACTGATGAGAGTAAGTTTCAAGCAATACCCATTACCTACCCTCCCATCTTCCCCTCTACTGTAATAGGTTTTTTGCACCCTTTCATGTGAAATAATTTATCTCATTCTACTTCTGGCTTCCTTCTGCACCCCATGTACTCCTCTTTCTTATCCCTTAGTTTTTTTATGTCATTCCCTCAAATTCAACTTATATCCATACCCTTTGTCTATGTATATTCCTTCTAGCTCTACTACTAGTGGTACAATTTTTAAGAATTACAAGTATCATCTTCCTATGTAGGGATGTAAACCATTCAGCTCCATTGAATCCTTTACATTTTCTTTTTCCTTTTTACCTTTTTAGGCTTCTCTTGGGTCTTGATATTGGAGTTCAATTTTTTTTCCAATTCTGGTCTTCTCCTTATGAAAGACTGAAATCCTTCTATTTCAATGAATGACCACTTTTTTCCCCTTGAATGTTAATTTTGCTGGGTAAGTGATTCTTGGTTATAGTCCTAGCTCCTTTCCCTTCTGGAATATCATGTTCCATGACTTACAGTTCTTTAATATTGTACCTGTTAAGTCCTGTGTACTCTTGGTTGTGGCTCCCCAATATTTGAATTGTTTCTTTTTGGCCACCTGCAGTATTTTTTCCTTGACCTGACAGTTCTGTAATTTGGCTATAATGTTCCTTGGAGTTTTTATTTTGGGATCTCTTTCCTCAGATTATCAGTGAATTCTTTCAATGTCTATTTTGCCCCTGGTTGCAGGATGTCAGGACAGTTTTCCTCGATAATTTCTTGAAAGATGCTGTCCAGGTCCTCTTTTTGATTATGGCTTTCAGGCAGTTCAATGATTCTGACATTATCTCTCCTGGATCCATTTTCCAGGTCAGCTGTTTTTCCAATGAGGTATTTTACATTTTCTTCCATTTTCTCATTCTTTTGAATTTGTTTGAGTGATCCTTGATGTCTCATAGAGTCATTAGCTTCCACTTGCCCAATTCTAACTTTTGAGGAATTGTTTTTCTCAGTTATGTTTTGTACTTCCTTTTCCATTTGGCCAGTTTTACTTTTTAAGCAATTGTTTTCTTTTTCCACGCTGTCAACTCCTTTTTCATAATTCTCTTGTATCGCTCCCATTTCTTTTCCAACTTTTCTTCTACCTCTCTTATGTGATTTTTAAGCTCCCTTTTGAGCTCTTCCTTAAGTTGTTTCTGGGCTTGAGACCACTTCCTGTTTTTCTTTGGATTTTGCCCATAGGTATTTTGACATCATAATCTTCCCTATCACCAAAATAACTTTCTATGGTCAGATGACTTTTTTTGTTGTTGTTGTGTGCTCATCTTCTTTGGTTTTTTTTTTTCTTTTCTTTTAAATTTATGCTCTGCTCCAATGGTGGAAGGGACCCTGTCTCAAGGCTCCTTGTGCCAGGGGCTGCAGGCCCCAACAATTTACTTGGTGCTGCACTGATGTTACCCTGAGGCCCATGGGGGACCCTGGTGTCTGGTGCTTTGCTAAGGGTCTGGGGTGGGGGTGGCTCATGTTGCTGGAGGCCCTAGGGGTCTGGCAGGATACATGGTGCTGAGACAGGGTCCTAGTGATAGTGTCTGGCATATGCTGAGGCCAATGGGCTGTTTCTGCTACTCCTTGGAGCTATGCTGAAGCACATGGAGATCTGACCCTGGGGGTTGCCTGTTTGCCCAGGGTTATGCTGAATTGAGTGGCAGTTCTTAGAGCCTGAAAGATATTCCCAGACACCCCTCTATTTGCTGCTCTCCAAATTACCAGCCCTTATTTAAGAGAACGGTTCAGCCGACCTATCAGAAATCCTCACTGGATGAGGAGTAGAAAAACCACTGGATTTGAAGATAAAGGACCTGACTTTGAATCTGACCTCTTTCACCTAGTAAATATGTGATCTTGAACAAATTCACTGACTTCACTTCTCTGAGCCTCAGTTTCTCCATCTGTGAAATAGAAAGAGTTACACTCATACTACCAACCTCAAAGGGTTACTTTGAGGCTCAGATGAGGCAGGTAATGCAGTTTACTTGGAACAGTGTAAACTGCTCCATAAATAGGGATAAGAATCAGACCTATACTTTCATCAGCATAAAGAACCCCCTCTTCCCACACATATCAGCACCTTCTGTGCAACTCAGAGGCTTTGGGAATTGTCAAGAGCACCGAGAGGTGAAGAGATTTGCCCAAGGTCGCATAGTGTGTGTCAGAAGAGGGACTGGAGCAAAAGTGAGAAAGAGAGGGAGGGAGGGAGGGAGAGAGAGAGAGGGAGAGAGAGAGAGAGAGAGGGAGGGAGGGAGAGAGAGAGAGAGAGAGAGGGAGGGAGGGAGGGAGAGAGAGAGAGAGACTTATGCATCATACCTATTGCTGGGATGGGAGGGATGATTACAGCTCTAAGTCTGACTGAGGATTGATCAATCACATGATGAGAGAAATGATCATTAAATAACAAATTATTGGGGAGCTCTCTGACCTTTCCCAAAAGTTTACCCCACCTAGACCTTCTTATCTAGGAGGAGTTATTGCCCCACTGAGTTAGAGAACCTTACAAAGAATTCAATGTAAGGTAAATTCTGGCCCATTGTGTTCCACTCAGCCAGGTATGAGCAAAGGTGAACCCCCTTTTGTCTAGATTGCCCTAGGTGGGAGTAGTCTAGATAAGAGAGAAGTCTCTTTGTCCAAGATTAAATGATCAGAATCAAGTCCCCTAGCCCCTCACTAGAATAGGCCTACCTCTCACTATAATATTCTTCTCATTAATTGTTAACCAATCAGAGTTGATTGCCATCCTCAGGAACACCCACCCTTCCAAGGGCATAAAAGCTTTAAGTGGGTTCCATGAAGGGTCTTTGGCATTTGAGAGTTCTACTGACCCCTTTTGCTAATTATCTGCTGGCATGATTAATAAAATGATTAATTATCCAGAAATTATATCTTCCCCAATGGGGAAAGGAACAGCCCACTACTGAGCAGACCTGGAGCTGAAAGTCTTCTCATGTCTCCCCAGCACCTGCCTCAAGTCTCAGTGGGTGGACCTGAAAGCCAAGGGATATTGGGAGGAATTGATGGACACAGTGAGGCCGGACATTGTGATCAAGGATTGGTGAGTCAGGCTGGAGCCTGGGGGAAGGGAAGACATTCTCACATCCATGAGCAACTTCATCCACACCATAACCTTGTGAAGAAATAGCATTTCTCTTTCTTTTTTATATGGGGGAACTGAAAGCTTATTCAGTGCCTTACCCAAGCTCATATAAGATAGCAATGACAAGTTTAGAGATGAAATAAAAAGAAAGCTGGACCTAGACTCAGGGTCCTCAGTTCCAATGATGCTTCACCACTTGCTACATTTGAGATCTTGAACAACTCACTACACCACTCTGGTCCTCAGTTTCTTCATGTGAAAATGAGGGGGTTGGACTAGATGACCCTTAAGTGTCCTTCCAGCCCTAGCTATGATCCTATGAAAGCCAAGAAGGACTTTCTGGTCTCTTTCCACTCTGCTGGCAAGTTGTGGCTCCTAGACTTTCAGCTTGCTGTGCTTCACAGTTTATCTTTCCTCTAAAACATGGTGCTCACACCCTTTTTCAGGGGACCAGCTCTATTCCCAGAAGAGGATATGACAGGTCCTTTGCATGGAAGCCCTAACACTGGGCCTGCGTCAGATATGTGAGTCTTGGAGAGTTCATCTCTCTAAGCAGTAGATTAGGGTTTCTTTCCCTGTTTCTGAGAGTTAGATGATTGAGTAGAGATGTGCTCTGCTGGGACAAGAAACTGTTCCCTGCTACACTGGGGTGTGAAGTTCAACTTCATTTACTCTTGGTAACTATGTCCTCAGTACTAGAATCTGGTGCAGTCATGAGTGAATAAGCAGGAGAGGCCTAGCTGGGCACCTGACTAATGGGCTTTAGAGTATGTAGGCCCCAGGGAGCACATGGCTAAGGAGCTCAGAGAGCTCACTAACCCCAGCCACTCTCTTCTTGCCCAGAACTTTCCTGCTCTTCACCATCAGTTCTTTCTCCCACTCACAGGTATGCTGCCAGAAATGACTGTGGCTGTACCTACCGCATCTGTGTGAAACTGTTTTCAGATAACGGTGAAGTCTTGGCTCAGTTTCAGCCAGAACCTGAGTACATCGAACAATGGAGTGATGCTGAATGGAAAGAGGTCAGGGAAGCCCTGGGAGGTCATATGGTGGGTGGGGAGGGGAGGGGAGAGAAGATGTTGCTTACTAACTCGTTCCTCTGGCTTCTCTCAGGTCTCCTACACATTCTCCAATTACCCCCCAAAAGTCCGATACATCCACTTCCAGCATGGAGGCAGAGATACTCAGTTCTGGGCTGGCTGGTATGGCCCAAAGGTCACCAACAGTAGCATCACTATCAGCCCTGAGGTCACTAGGAGACAGTCGTGCAGACGGGGAAGAATCCTTTCAAGAGACAGCCCAAGACCCTTACGGCCAAAACTGTGGACATCAATTAGAGAATGGCTAAATAAACTGTGACACATAAATGTAATGGAACATTACTGTGCCATAGGTAGGGGTGAATATGAAGAGTTCAGAGACTTACATGAACTGATTCAGAATGACACTAAATAGCTGTGTGACCCTGGGAAAGTTACTTAACCTCTGACTGTGGTTAGGGGTATAGTTGAGGATCAAGCAAAAGCTAGAAAGGGTCATGAGATGTAAAAATGGATAATTTTTATTACAATAAATGAAAAAGATTTTGCACAAACAAAACCAATACAGTCAAAATAAGAAGAAAAGCAAACTAGAAGGGAAATTTTACAGAAAGTTGTTTTTTTTTATAAAGGTCTCATTTCTCAAATATATAGGGAACTGAACCAAATCTATAAAAATAAGAACTATTCTTCAGTTGATAAAAGGTCAAAGGATACACACATGCAGTTTTCAAAAGAAGAAATCAAAGCTATCAGCAGTCACATTAAAAATGCTCTAAATCATTGATAGAGAACTGCACATTAAAACAATTCTGAGTAAACTTTCACACTTACCAAATTGTCCAAAATGACCAAAAAGAAAAATGAGAAATGCTGGAGGGCATGTAGAAAAAACAGGTACACTAATGCATTGTTGGCGGAGCTATGAATCAGTCCCACCATTCTGGAGAACGATTTGAAACTATGCCCAAAGGGCAACCAAACTGTGCATATCCTTTGACTCAGCAATACAGCTACTAGGTCTATACCCCAAAGAGATCATAAAAAAAGGAAAAGGACCCATATGTACAAAAATATTTATAGAAGCTCTTTTTGTAGTTCCAAAGAATTGAAAACCGAGGGGATGCCTATCAATTGGGGGATGGCTAAACAATTTCTGGCATATGATTACGATGAAATACTATTGCACGATAAGAAATGATGAGCAAGATGATTTCAGAAAAACCTGGAAAGATTTACATGAAATGATACAGAGTAAAGTGAGCAGAACCAGAAGAACATCGGATACAATAGTAGCAATATCTGTAATGAAAATCAACTGTGAAAGACTTAGCAACTCTGATCAATGCAGTGATCCACTACAATTCCAAAGGACTCACAATGAAAAAGCTATCCCCCTCCAGAGAGAGAACTGATAAACTCTTAGGCTGGTTGGATAATATTTTTTCTTTTTCTTTTTCTTGCTCCCCCCACCTCCCCACAACATGGCCAATGTGGAAACATGTTTTACATGACTTAGCATACTTAACAGGCATTGTATTTCTTGCCTTCTCAATGGTAAAGGAGAAGGTGGAGGGAGAGAGAAAATTGGGAACTCAAAAATGATTTTTTGAAAGACAAATTAAATTAGAATTTTAAAATTTAATTTTAAAAAGAAAAATTAGGAGGATTCCAGGAAGATGGCATAGTAGGTCAGAAAATTCCAAGCTCTCAAGGTTTTGTCCCACAAAAGAAATGAAATAGCACCTCAGGGAGACTATTGAGCAGTAAAGACAAACAAGAGTAGGGGCAGAACAGGGCTCCTCCTGGGGCAATCAGAGAAGATCTGAAGAAAAGTCCCAAAGTGAGGTTTGCTCAACCTGAAGAGTAAATACCTCCAGGCTAGGTCCTAGGTCTGCTTAAAGAACAAGCTGCAAGCCCCGGGGTTAGCTGGTTGGGAGGCTGCCTTGTCCCCAACTCAGGAACTTCTCCCCGGGACAGTGAAGGGAGTTAAGCGTCTAAGTCCAGGAAGATTGAGGGGACCTCTGCTGACAAGGAACACTAGACCCAGCTGTGCTATGGAGAGCAGCTGGGGCAAGAAGGATCCAGGACCCACCCAGTGAGTGCAGAAGTAGTGGGGCGGTATGATGCTGGCTGTGTGCACTTACAGGAGGCTGGAGGTCTTGGTTCCAGTTACAAGTCAGAAGGGAGAACTGAAGGAAGATCTGAAGCCAGAGGCACCATACTCCATACCCCAGGACTAGAGGTGATTACAAAAACTGAGTTACTACAAATAAAAAAAATGCACAGGCAAAGGAGAAAAGAGAAAAAATTCAACGACTGAGAGTTACTATGGGAATAGAGAAGATAGGGTTCATCTTCAGAGGAGGATACTGAAGCAAAAAAAACCCTCTTCTACCCCAAACAGTAATGTCAAATGGTCACCTGCTCAAAAAAGAATTAATAGAAGAACCTAAGAGAGAGAGAGAGAGAGAGAGAGAGAGAGAGAGAGAGAAATGAGAGAGATTGGGGAAAAACTTTAAAAAAAAAAAGAATAATCCAAGAAAAACAAGAAGATTATGGAAAGAAATTCAACCAATTAGAAAAGGAGATCCAGAATCTTAAGGAAGAAAACAACTCCTTGAAAATCAGAATTGGGCAAGGGGAAGCCAGCAAAGTTATAAGAGATCAAGAAATAATAAAACAAAATATAAAGAATGAAAAATAGAAGAGAATGTGAAACATCTCATAAGAAAAACAATTGATTTGGAGAACAGATCCAGAAGAGAAAACATAAGAATAATTGGACTACCTGAAAGCTATGATAAAAAAAAGAATCTTGATACAGTAATACAAGAAATAATTAAAGAAAATTGTCCTGAAGCATTAGAACAAGAGCAGAAAGTAGAAATAGAAAAAACTCACTGATCACCACCTAAAAGAGATCCTATGAAGAAAACCCATAGGAATATTATAGTCAAATCCTGAAACCCCCCAGCTCAAGGATAAAATATTACAAGCAACAAGAAAAAACAATTTATGGCAGAAATATGGTGGTGCCACAATTAAAATCACACAAGACCTAGCAGCAGTGACACTAAAATACCACAGGTCTTAGAACACTATATATCAAAGAGTAAAAGAACTGGGCTTCTGGCTAAAAATATCACACCCAGCAAAGCTAAGCATAATCCTGAATGAAAAAAAAGAATGGACATGTAATGAACTGTCACACTTTCAGGACTTTGTTTTAAAAAAAAAAAACTGAACTTAATTGAAGATTTGATATACAAGAGCCAATAAAAATATAAGGTACATACCAAAGCCTAATTACAAGTGACTCAATAAGGACAGACAATTTGCCTTTTATGTGTGTAAAATGTACATCTAAGATTGTTATTAGTAATTGGGTAGTGTGTAAGAAAGATTGGGGTAGACCTGAGTCTTTAAAAAGTAAAACTGTTTAGGAACAGCTAAAAAAAAAACTAATTATCTTATACAAATGAGGTGTGAGGGGAAGAAACAACACAGAGAAATTAAATGGGGGAGGAGAGCTGTTAGTTCTGGAAAATTACTTTCATTGGGAATGGGTTCAGGAGGGAACAATACATATCTATCTAAAAGAGTATAAAAGTCTTCTAAATTCAGAAAGAAATAAAACTCTGAGGGGATAGGGAGAGGGGAAAGGATAAGGGAGGGATCACTAGAGGGGAGGGTGAGGGAATAGGTTAAAGGGAGGGTATAGAAGGGTGTTTAGATTAATGGGAATGGGAGGATAAGGGAGGGATTTTTAGAGGGGAAAGTGAGGGGATAGGTCAAAGGTGGGTATAGAAGGGTGTTTAGATTTAAGAGAATGGGAGAGTAAGGGAGGGTTCCTTGGAGGGAGGTGTAAGATACATATATTAAAGTTCAGTTTCCACACAGTTGGAGCCATAGGGCCCCAACCTTGTGACAATCTTGTGAAATAAGTTTCCATACAGTTGGAACCATAGGGCCCCAACCTTGTGACAACTCAAAAGTTGCTGAGAAAAGATAAAAAAAGCTTGACATATGTAAGGAGCTCAGAAAGCACAAACTTAGGGGCCCCGGGCAAACTGGCTCAAACTGGCCAGAGTTAACTCCTAGTCAGCAGCAGTGTGGCAACTGCTTGGTAACTAAAATGGGCATATAGGCAATGCTGTAACCCGGAAGGATCAGGACGGATTCTGATCCACAAGGGGGTTGGCGGTGGGTTGCAGTAACTAATGCTATAAATCTCACTCTCGCTTCTGTACTGGGTGCATTCCTCCTTTCTGAAGTTATGCCCGCTTCTCGAGAACAGGAAAGGGGAAACCCTTCAGCCTCTTGAATAAAACACTTGAGGCACCAACTTCAGAATTGAATCTGGGGTCTTCTTTATAACAGGGGGCTAGGTCAAGGTAAGGGGCAAGGTAGAGGATAGAAGTAAAGTCATGAGGGATAGGGAATAAGAGATATGCACAAACAAAAACAAAGAGCAGAAGGAGAATTTGTTATGGAAAGTATAAGAATGCATGAGTATAAAAGGACATGTGTATGTACATATTTATGTCTACATATAAGTATATCCACACTTAATTATAGCCTTCTGGGGAATGGCAGGAGGAAGGGGAAAAAAGAACAAAGTAAAAAGTGCACAGCAGAGAACAAAAGAAAACTAACAAGGAAGCAAAGAAAAGACAGGCAGCTCTCAACACAATGTGTAGTACTTATTATGTAGGCTTTCACAAAATGGAAATTTATTGCTATATATTTTGAATCTTCTTATGTTGTGCTGTGCACATGACATGTGTTTATTTTGCTGTAATTTTTAAAAATTTCAATATTTAAGTTTATAATGTTTGTTTTTCTTTTCTTATTGTGTATTTAAGTTTTAGTACTTTGAAAAAAAGAGAAATTTTTTTAAAAAATTTTAAAAACAAGAAAGCTGGGGAAGACCATCATCCTTTGCAAAAGATCATAGAAATGGAACTGGGAAACACTGGGAACAGCTTTGAGAGTTAGACTTCCTCAGAGAGGAAAGCCCTTGCTGCTGGAGCCAAAAGAAGAGAAGCCTAACCCCAGGCTGGAGACCTTTTCATCTCTCGACTTCCCAGCTATGGTTTTCAATAGTCAGTTTTTAAAAACCAACCTGGAGTTGGTTTGGAGGAGGAGGGAGTGAGGTCAGGGCATGGATGATTCCTAGCCTTCTAGTTGATGAGGTCAGGGAACCATATATTTTAGGGATGCTCAAGACCCCAAAATACCAACATGCCAGATCCTGCTCAAATGAATTCGACTCAAGCCTTCTCAGCCAAAGAAAAACAAAGTTTATTAAAGGTTCGCCATATTGGGTTGGGTCTTAAGAAATCTTGCCATTTGTGATGCTTGCTTTTACAAGCAGGCCACATTCAATCTATGGAGCTGGTTTGAATCTGAGCCCCTTCATGGAGGCAAGATGGAGTTATATGTAGAAACATTGTAGGAGGGATCTAGGGTGGTCCTGGGGTGATGGGAGGAGGGGTTTAGGGAGGGTCTTGAGGAGGAGTGTAAGGATGGAACTGGGGTGAGGTCAGACTCCAGGAACCAAGAGAATGGGATTAAGGGTGAGAAGTAGCTGAAGGCTACCTGGAGATAACACACAATGCAGGGCTAGACTAGTTTAAGGGTAACAGATTTGGGCATAGACATTTTGAGGATCAAGGGTGGGAAGTAGCCTGACCATGGAGGGCTAGACTATGTTAAGAGTAACCTAGAGATTTGGGCCTAGCTACAGTGTTTTCATTATAGCTTTTCATTATGGCCTCAGGCAAACGCTTCATCAAGTGGGAAGATTCAAGGAGAGTTCAAGAGGGCTCCCATAGTCTAAACCCCATCATAGCCACATCTCTGCCTCCAGCTCTCTTGCTCCAGCCTATAGATGAGTTCCCTTCCTCGGTCATTGACAAAGAGAACACAGCCATTTTATTGAAATAAAAACACAACCCCATTTGCCTGTAAAGCCACTCTTGTCCCAAAGATCGCAGGGGCACCAGAGAAAATGGGGTCCCAGGTTCTTCTAATCACCTCCCACCTCAAGATTCCATTCTGGAAGCCAAGTTCCAACTGCCAGGCCAAGGAAAGGGTGAGTGTGGGTTTGCCAGCAGGCTACAGGGCCCAGGGTCTCACTCATCTTTAAAATGTCTAAGGTAAATGCACCCCATGACTCCTTCAAGACTACCACCACCACTCAGCAATATATCCTCTTTTTAGTTCATAGTGCCCAATTTTATCATGAAGTCCAGATCCTAATGGTGATTATCTACCAACCCCCAAGACATTCTCTGTCTTTCCTCAATAAGTTCGGTGTCTGGCTCATAATCTTTCTCTTCCCCAATTCCTGATACTAGGGGATTTCAACATACATATAGATGCTCTCTTAAATCCACTAACTTCTCATTTCCTCCATATACTCCATATACCCCTGACCTACTTCCTCTTCTGGTCCATGTCAGCTACACACAGTGAGGGAAGGAGGTTTGATCTTGCCATCCCCCACAAGTGTTCAACTTCCATGTTTAAGAGCTCTGAAATTGCTTTTGGTCTGATCATATCACTGTTATCATTTCATCTCTCTCTAGCACGGTTCTTCATCTTTAGAGTAATCTCCATTCCCTCAAACTCTCCAGTTTTTTCCCAGGACATTGTTCCTGCATTGGCTACACTCTTCTCCCATCCCTAGCTCCATATCTTGGTGAACCAATTCAGTCCTACACTATCCTCTTCGGTCAAATCCTTTGTTCTATCTCCACTCACACCTTATTGCATCTAAACTGAGAGAAATTATTATTGTACTATTACATTAATAACCAATTATTCAATTGGGATCCAGGCTTTTCTCTTCAATTTCCTCATTCTTGTTAAGTCAGTCTCTGAAAGATGTGACTGTGATGAGATTAGCCCTAATCCTCAGGGAACTTGCCCTTCAGTCTTGGGTGGGACCCCACCCAACTAGGAGATCTTACTTCTATTCAGAGTATAAACAGAATCCAGTCTGGTCCAGTTGTTACCAGGGGAAAGGGACCCCTGTCCTTGTACCCCTCCATTAGAGTTTAGGGTAACCCAGCTCATGAAGGAGAAAACCAACCTGAGAGGTCTGGGTGGAGATAGATTCACCTCTCCAAATTACTGAAGGTGGCTGAGTCTCATGATCAAGCCACATTCCCAGCAGGAGGAGCTTAAGACTTTTAAAGATTCCTCATTAAATGTCCACCAATCAGGGTTGATTTTCACTTGTCAAGGGAATTTCAAGGTCTCCATTGGACATCTTTGGATAGTGAGAGAAACCACTGACCATCAATTTATTCTTAGCTAATCTAATTAATAAATTGATTATTAATCACCAGAAACTCTTTTGGAGGAGGGAGGTTTCATTCCGCTCTGGATTGTGTTTGTCCTTCATTTTGGAAGAGGTTTGATAATGAACCCCCCCCCCCAAAAAGAGTCCAATGGAGACCTTGACCCTATTTTAGGGCCCAAGGTTCTTCAACACCTCTTGTGACCTAATTAGCAAAAGAGTGTGGGCTTCCCACAAACAAAGGCAAGACTCAGGCAAAGGTATTTGATTGCCTTAGTGCTGAGAAGGACTCAAAAAGAAAAAAACAGTAAAAAGTCCCACTTTGTTTGCCCTTACAATATGCCTCTTTAAGAAGTGAGTCGGGGCAGACACAAGATGGTGGCTAGAAAGCAGGGACTTGCCTAAAGCTCTCGCCCAGGACCCTCCAAACACCTATAAAAATGGCTCTGAACAAATTCTAGAACTGCAGAACCCATGAAATAGCAGAGGGAAGCAGGGCTCCAGCCCAGGACAGCCTGGATGGTCACTGGGTAAGGTCTATCGCACAGTGCTGGGAGTGGAGCTGAGCAGAGCCCAGCATGGGCTGTGCCCGGACCAACCAGACGGGGAGCCAGGCAGAACAGGCCCTAGCGCCCTGAATCAGTGAGCTGTGGCAGTTACCAGACTTCTTAACCCACAAACACCAAAGACAACAGAGAAAGTTAGTGGGAAAAACTGCAGGGACAGAGTGAAAGAAGTTCGAGGTTTGGCCACCTCCCCAGGGGCAGTGGAGATGGTGCAGCTCTGAGGCCGCTTACAGAGCTACAGCTGCAGTTGCTTCTGGCCCCAGGCCCACCTGGTGGGAGGAATTAAGTGGAGGATCAGAGCAGGAGTGCACAGCCTGCTTAGATCTGTGTCGCAGTGTGGGTTGGCAGTTCCTGGGGGGGGGAGGAGTGCTGGTGTGGCACAGCTTGCTGTGTAGAAATTGCTCTAAAAACAATACTACAGCCCCTCAAGCTTGGGACACAGTACTCTATACTCTACAAGGAATCATACCCCACTGAAAAATTCAAGGGTCAAGTAGTTGGCTGGGCACATGAACAGGCAGCAAAAACGCTCTCAGATTCAGACTCAGACTTTGGAATCCTTCTTTGGTGAGAAAGAAGACCAAAACATACAGCCAGAAGAAGTCAACAAAGTCAAAGAGCCTACATCAAAAGCCTCCAAGAAAAACATGAACTGGTCTCAGGCCATAGAAGAGCTCAAAAAGGATTTGGAAAAGCAAGTTAGAGAAGTAGAGGAAAAATTGGGAAGAGAAATGAGAGTGAGGTGAGAAAACCATGAAAAACAAGTCAATGACTTGCTAAAGGAGACCCAAAAAAATACTGAAGAAAACAACACCTTAAAAAATAGACTAACTCAATGGCAAAAGAGCTCCAAAAAGCCAATGAGGAGAAGAATGCCCTGAAAGGCAGAATTAGCCAAATGGAAAAGGAGGTCCAAAAGACCACTGAAGAAAATACTAACTTAAAAATTAGATTGGAGCAAGCGGAAGCTAGTGACTTTATGAGAAATCAAGATGTTATAAAACAGAACCAAAGGAATGAAAAAATGGAAGACAATGTGAAATATCTCATTGGAAAAACCACTGACCTGGAAAATAGAACCAGGAGAGATAATTTAATAAATTATTGGACTACCTGAAAACCATGATCAAAAAAAGAGCCTAGTTATCATCTTTCAAGAAATTATCAAGGAGAACTGCCCTGATATTCTAGAGCCAGAGGGTAAAATAGAAATTGAAAGAATCTACCGATCACCTCCTGAAAAAGATCCCCAAAAGAAAACCCCTAGGAATATTATCGCCAAATTCCAGAGCTCCCAGATGAAGGAGAAAATACTACAAGTAGCCAGAAAGAAACAATTTGAGTATTGTGGAAACACAATCAGGATAACACAAGATCTAACAGTTTCTACATTAAGGGATTGTAGGGCTTGGAATATGATATTCTGGAGGTCAATGGAGCTAGGATTAAAACCAAGGATCACCTACCCAGCCAAACTGAGTATCATGCTCCAAAGCAAAATATAGACTTTCAATAAAATAGAGGACTTTCAGGCTTTCTCCATGAAAAAACAAGAGCTGAATAGAAAATTTGACTTTCAAACACAAGAATCAAGAGAAGAATGAAAAGGTAAACAAGTAAAAGAAATCATACTAAAGTTAAACTGTTTTCTTTACATTCCTACATGGAAAGATGATGTGTATAATTCATGAGACCTCAGTATTAGGGTAGCTGAAGGGAACATACATATATGTATAGACAGAGGGCACAGGGTGAGTTGAATATGAAGGGATGATGTCTAAAAAAAAATCAAATTAAGGAATGAGAGAGGAATATATTGAGAGAGGGAGAAAGGGAGAGATAGAATGGGGAAAATTATCTCACATAAAAGTGGCAAGAAAAAGCAGTTTGTTGGAAGGGAAGAGGGGACAGGTAAGGGGAATGAGTGAATCTTGCTCTCATCAGAATTGACCTGAGGAGGGAATAACATACACACTCAATTGGGTATCTTACTCCACAGGAAAGAAGAAGGAAGGAGATAAAAAGGGGGGGACGATAGAAGGGAGGGCAGATAGGAGGAGGAGGTAATCAGAAGCAAACACTTTCAAAAAGGGACAGGGTGAAGGGATAAATTTGAATAAAAGGGGATAGGATAGGAAGGAGCAAAATATAGTTAGTCTTTCACAACATGAGTATTGTGGAAGGGTTTTGCATAATGATACACATGTGGCCTATGTTGAATTGCTTGCGTTCTTAGGGAGGGTGAGTGGTGGGGAGGGAAGAGGGGAGAGAATTTGGAGCTCAAAGTTTTAAAAGAAGATGTTCAAAAAAAAGTTTTTGCATGCAACTAGGAAATAAGATATACAGGCAATGGGGCATAAACATCTATCTTGCCCTACAAGAAAGTAAGGGAAAAGGGGATGGCGAGGAGTAGGGTGACAGAAGGAAGGGCTGACTGCAGAACGGGGCAATCAGAATATATGCCATCTTGCAGTGTGGGGGAAGGTAGAAATGGTGAGAAAATTTGTAATTCAATGCTGAAAATTGTAAATCAATGCTGAAAATTAAAAATATTAAATAAATTAAAAAGACAAAAAAACAATAAAACTCAAAAAAAGACAAAGCAAAAAAACGAAGGGAGCCAAGGAATGGCCCCTTTAATTAGAAAAAAAGAAAAAAAAATCAAGCTGGGAGGGTAAGCCCCTCAGGGTTGCTGTTCCAAAGACAAACAGTTACCACTGACATTCACTCTAAGCCATTAATTCGATAGTGTAATTAATAAATTGATTATTAATGACCAGAAACTCTCTTTCTTGGAGTTTTTCACCATCAAACCTCTCTGAATTATTCCCACCACCTACCAACACTCTCATTCATGGGCTGCTTAACTGACTGATCCTCTACGTATTTTTCTTTTTTTTTATCTTAACTGGGCCTTGACTACAGCAAAGAATTATAATATGTGCAATAATAGCTAGCGTTTATATGGCTTTTTAAAATTGCAAAGTGCTTTACAGATATCTCATTTAATCTTCATGACCACCCTGGGAGGTGGGTGCTATGATTATCCCCATTTGACAGATTAGGAAACCGAGGCAGACAGGTTAAGTGACTTTCCCAGGGTCACAGAGTGTAAGCACAAGCAAGGTGGGATTTTTGTTGTTATTGTTTTGGGTATTTTTCTTGGAGTTCAGTTTCCCAGGCTCTTGTTAAATTGTAAACATCTGAAGGATCAATCTCCTTTGAACCCCGGTGAGTCACAGCTGTGCGGAGTCAGGTAGGCTCTGCTGCCTTCTGGACCTGAGCCTGTTAGTAGAAAGTGTATAAATACTCTAAGGTGATCTATTGCCTGTGGGGAGCTCACTTAGAGAAGGATGTTTAGCCCACACCAAGAGGTAACCACCACCCTCCCCCCCTTGAACTCAGATGGTGATGCTCTCTCTCTAGGTCTGGTAAATGTATAAAGAGAGGAGACCTCTAATGGAGAGAGAGAGATCAATGATAGAGAGAGGGGACTTCTGACACCAACCTTTGTGAGAACACTGAAACACTGGACTAAAATAGAATATTAAAGGAAAGTATGGGGTTTAGTGAGACTAGGATAATTGTCTTTTGTTTTCCAATTATTGTATTATTTTTCTGTGCCCAGAGCCCAGACCAGAGCAGCCCCTCCCCATGTGAAGCTGGGGGAGGATGAGCTGCTCCAGAGTTGGGATGGTGAGGGCCAAAGACAGAAGCTTGCTGTGCCTGGACCCAGACAGGAGCAGGGAAAGCTTGGAGTAGAACAGTTCCTTCCCCTGTGATGTGGGACATGGAGCAGGAGTGGAGAGCTGCCTGAGTGTGAACCCAGACAGGAGCCAGGAGCTGTTGGTCCCTGGACCTGCAGGAGGAAGAACCCTGGAGCTCAGGACTCAGCCCCAAGTTGAGATGGAAGCTTTGCAGCAGGATGGGAGCAGTGAATGTGCTTTCCTGCTGAGCCCTCTTGGGAATGGGTTGGGACACAGGGGGTGGAGTTGTCTATGGTGGGATGGGGGAAATGCCATGGCCCCTGGGGAACCATCCTCTAAACTCAGTGGCCCAGCTGCCCCTCAGGACTTGGAAGCAGAGGCTGGAGCAGTGTTGGGACTTGAAGTCTTTGGACCTGAGAGTGCCAGGTGGGAGCCTGCAACAGCAGCATGGGGAGAAGGACACGCCCCTAAGAAGTCTTTACTTGGACATTTTATTTTGAATTGAGGGGATTGTAATTTACTGTGACCTAAGGGTGGAATATGTTTTGTTCTCTGCTACCCCTGAGGATGGGCTGTACTAGGGAAGACCCTGGCCTGGTATCCCCTGATTGCATAAATAAGTATAAGGTGGGGAGTATGCTATATTGTTATATACTTCTGTATGTTTATGGCCATGTGGCCACCCTGGTAATAAGTTATGTTGTTAAATAGAGAGTTCATTATACTTTGCAGTTTAACCCCAAATAAATAAATATATATGTGTGTGTGTGCATATATTTGTGTGTGTGTATATATATATATATATATATATATATATATATTTCCACAGCAAACTCCTCAAGGGTGCAATGTTGCTTGGCATTACACGGAGCTAGTAGGTATCTGAGGCTGGCTTTGAATTCAGGTCCTCCTAACTGCAGGTTCAACACTTTCTCCTGCATCACCTACTGCTTCTCTGTATTCCACTGTCCTACCTTCCCTAGCTGGTAGGTGGCACTATAGTACATAGAACACCAGGCTTGGAAATCAGTGAGATTCATCTTCCTGAATTCAAATCTAGTCCCAGATATTTACTAACTGTGTGACTCTGGGCAAATCACTTCACCCTGTTTGCCTCAGTTTCCTCATCTGTACAATGAGCTGGAGAAGGATATGGCAAACCACTCCAGTGTCTCTGCCAAGAAAACCTCAAATGGGGTCATGGATTGTTGCACATAACTGAAATGTCTGAACAACAACAAAAATCCCATCTTCCACAGTAGATATTTCAAACATCATCTCTCAAGTCCCTCACAGCACCCCACACTCACAACTGAGGACTTCACCTCATACTTCATCAAAAAGAAAAAGAGAATTGGACCAGTGGGTGGCTCCCTAGCACCCCCAGGGTCAAACACAATTCCTTTGGCATTTAAAGCTTTTTATTACTTCTTTGATTTTCATCTCTCTAGGCTTCTCACTTTTTACTTCCTTTCCAACACTCTCTGATTTCCTCACCCCAGACACACCATCTCCTCTCTTCGTGCCTTTGCAATGACTCTCTCCCAAGACCCATCTCTGCCTGTCAAGTCCCCCTGGCTTCCTTCAAGACAGCTCAGGTTCAGTCTTCTTGTCTTCTCCACCCACCTGCCCCAAGCTGCCAGTGCCTTGACCCTCTATCTGCACCACAGGTTCTTGACCAGGGCTGTTAAACTTGGTTTGTTTGTTTATTTGTTTTTAGTATTGTGATTGTTATATTTCAAGGCAATCTGTTTCCTTTGAATTCCTCAATATTTGATTTATGCATTTAAAAATATTATTCTGAGAAAGGGTCCATAGGCTTTGCCAGACAGCCTAAGGGGGGCATTGACACAGACACAAAAATTAAGAAGCCTGGATCTACTTTGTTCCTACCTTGCATCGACCTCGTTATTTACACAGTGTCTTCAGTTGGAGTGTATGTTTTGGGGGAGCGGGGAAGGAGAGAATGAAAGCTATGGAAGAAAGAATTGGAAAGGGAACAGCTTGATGCAAGGAATACAAAATGTAACAATAGACCAAACAGAAAATGATTCCATGAGACAGCAAGAAAAATTAAAGCAAAGTTAAAGCTGAAAATAATAGAAGAAAATGTAAGATATCTTATAACAAAAATAACTGACATAGAAACCAGATGAAGAAGAAATAGTTAAGGAACTGCTGAGCTACCTAAAAGCCATGACAAAAAAACAAATCCTAGACATCATATTTTAAGAAATCATAGAAGAAAATGACCAAGATCTCTTAGAATCAGAAGGCAAAGTGGAAACAGAAAGAATCTACTGGTTATGGCCTAAATTAAGAAAGGGCAAAATGAAAACTCCCAGGAATAATATAGCCAAAATCCAGAGCTTCTAGATCAAAGAAAAAAAATACTAACAAGTGGCCAGAGAGAGATTTCAAGTACCAAGGAGTCACAGGTAGGTTGAATGACTTGCCCAGAGTTACAATGATGGTAATCATCAAAGGAACAATTTGAACCCTGGTCACCTTACTTGAGATATAACTATTGTGCTACATAGATAAATAGATGAATAAAAAGGAAAGAAGGAGCAAGGCAGCAAAGAAAGAAGAAAGGACAGAAAGGAAGAAAGAAAATAATTACTATAAACCTTTAATTATCCATAATGCAAAATGGGATCCATATCATAGGTGATACAAAATAGCAAATAACCCTTAAAACTTGTATTTCATTTTGACAATAGGCATTCTACATCCACTTGGCCATTCCTGTGTGATTTGTTAAGTCAAACTTTTCCTGTGGTTGTGGATCTCAGTTAGAAGGCTCTGTAACGTGCCAGGGGTAATCAGCACAATGTCACCCACAAATAGGAGCATCTAGAAATCTTCAGCACCTCTAGAGGATCCCTCTCCTGTTTAGACTCTATGCTGGACATCCTCCAAAAGAGGGCCAAATACATCTGTCTCCCTAGTTCATTATACCTCTCTTGATACTAACGTTCTTGGTTTATGCTTAGTTAACGCTCTTAGTCTGAACTAAGGACTTGTCACTCTCTTTGGCTCATGACTTCATCTAAGACTTTCTAGGAAATACCTAAATTTGACTCATGTGGCATCCCCCCAGTTTCCTCTAGTTACATTGAAATTTGACTTTTGGCCACACTAACACAGAAGCAGCACAGGGGAATCCAGTCTTCCCAGCACATTTCATTCAATTGGGGGAATCTTAAAGATGTAGTCTGCCATGGAGTATCATTTGCAAAAGTCTCATCATTCACTTCTCAAACCTTCATCGAGGATGCTTCGGTGAGTGTATACATTACTCTCAGATTTTGAAGAAGTGAAAAAAAATAGGAATATGGTTTTTTTAATAATAATAGCATGATTTCCCACCAGCATTTGTTAACTTCTCCTTTTCCTATATCTTGAGACTAGATCCCTCAATGCCTTCTACTGTGTGCATCCTTCTTATAGGATCTCCCCTGTGTCTGACTCTCCATAGCCCCATTTGGAGTTTTCTTAGCAAAGATACTGGAGTGGTTTGCCATTTCTTTCTCCAGTTCATTTTGCAGATAAGGAAACTGAGGCAAACAGGGTTAAGTGACTTGCCCAGGGTTACACAGCTAGTATCTGAAGTCACATTTGAACTCAGATCTTCCTGACTCCATACCTGGAGCTCTCTATCCACTTCACCCAATTATCCCACCCACTTAAATGTCATTACTTTTGTTAGGAAATTGAATCTAATCAATCAATACAGAATTTGAACAGGGCCTATACACCTCCTTACTTAAATGAGTTAAAGTTATTTTGTGAAACACAAGGATTTAGCATTAGAGGAAAGCTTGAAAAAAGGAATTCACATAAAAGAAGGGAATTATCTCAGAACTAGAGACAGATTCTGAGGGTCTGGAAAAGAGGTTGGAGCAAGCCAGAAATTCTAGACAACATCTGGGAAGTAAAGGACGGACTCAGCTGTGGCAAAGGAGGGAGATATTAAGGACGGTCACTTGCCTCTTCAGACAGCTCCTGAGGATAACCGACTGAGGGAAGCCCCAAGAAAAAGTCAGTGAGCTCTCTTCCCAATTTCCCCTCCCGGGGCCTGTCTATCCACTGACACTACAACATAATCTGTTGTTTTATTACCCAAATATTTCTTGTAAATTGAATTTTTACCTCAGTCACAAAGACACTATAAAGATAAATAGAATTGGTTAGTTAGGCAGAGAGACCAAATTCTGCCCAAATTCTAGGGATTTTCCTAACTGAGAATTCAGAGCAATTATTCCTGAACTCCTACATCGTTGTTCTAAAACTCCTTAAAATAGGAGAGAAACACCTGGAACTCAGGGACCATTATATTTCTCCCAGGCTTAAAAACAGCGTATTATGTAAGAGAGTGTCATACGTGAAATGAAGCAGACCGGACTAAATGGCCTCTGAGGTCCCATCCACCTGTATTTCTACGATCCTATGATTATTACCATCAGAAAGGAAGCAACGTCTTCATAGTCTCCCAAACTAGTAAGTGTCGGAAGCAGGATTCCAATCCAGATCTTAGTGGAGAGAGGATTAAAAACTGCATTTCCCAGATCCCCAGCGAAGGCCCAGTAACGGCCCTGCTGCAGGGAGGGCCGGGAAGCTCGGGGTTGGAGTGTTTACGAAAGCCGCCGAAGCCAGAGTGGCTGACGGATGTAGGAGAACTCTCTGCCAGCCCCGACTTGCCCGGCCCCGCTCCGGCTGAGCCCCCAGGTTTCTGCCTAGTCGTAGCATGGCAGGGGAAGAGGCTGGGATCGGGTCTGCCCGGGAAGACGGGGCGGAGGAGGAGCCGGGGGGGCCGGAACACTTGGGTCCCCTCCCCGGCTGTAAGCCGGGAGACGAGGGGGCCTCTCGAACAGATGCGCATTGTCCGAACGCAGCCTGCAGTCTCCTAGGCACGTCTCTAGTCAGTTGCCTTGCGGCGGGCGCTGGGGAAAAGGAAATGTGTGTAGCAAGGACCCGGGACCCAAGCGGCAACCGCCGGCCTATCAGCCTGGCCAAATTTAGCTTTGCCACTCCTGGCCAGACCCAGTCTCTGCGCACGTTCGTTGCTGGAGGCAGGGGTGAGGGGGGTATGGTAGGTCGGGCTCCACCTTCATCCAGAGGGGGCCAGGGATCCCCAGCATCCTGTCCAGGGGGACTGCTAAAGGAGGGAGGCGGGGGAGAAGACTTCAGTATCTCCCCTCCCCCACCCCGGCCTCTGCGTTCCTCAGCTCTCTGCCTCTGGTTCGGCCACCGCTCAGCCTGTGTCCATAGGGAGTGGTCAGAGAGCCGGAACTGACCAGTTAGAAAGGGAAGGGGCCCAGGGGAACAGTAACAGGGCTGGTTCTCATGAAGATCGCGTACGGCGTGTGATGACAGCCCTTCAATTTATCCTTGGGCACTGGAAAAGGGGACCGATTTTAGCGCGAGCCGGACCTCAAGCGGTAGAGAAAGGAGAGGGGGCACCCTTTTGAAAAGCATCCCGCCCTCCATCGTCCGGCAAGTGAGAACTGACTTGCGTTACTTGTAATTGTTTGAAGTGCCGAATAAAATGTTAGAACAGGAACGGACTTGAGAACAGACAATGTCAAGGCCTGAAATGACTTTAGAACACGGAATATCGGAGCTGGGAGGTAGTTTAGAACAGGGACGTTGGGAGGCAGGCGGGGCCTTAGAGAGTATCTATCCTCATTTAACAGGTGAGGAAAGTGAGGACCAGATGGGGGAAGGGCCTTGTTTGTCAGTTAATGTCCTAGCCATTGACTCAGCCAGTAAGTGATAATGATGATGATAATAACACTTAAAGGTTTGCAAACTACTTTGTAATCGATCTCGTTTCATGTCCACAACAACCCTCTTATGAAGTAAGTACTATTAGTACATTTTTAGAAGCACTTGGTGGTGTAGTAGTTAGAGCATTGTGCCTCGAGTCAGGAAACTGGATTCTTTGTGACCCCATTTGGGGTTTTCTTGGCAAAGATCCTGGAATGGTTTGCCATGTCCTTCTCCAGCTTATTTTACAGGGGAAGAAACTGAATCAAACAAGGTTAAGTGACTTGCCCAGGGTCACTTTGCTACTAGATGTCTGAGGCCAGATTTGAATTTAGAACATGAGACTTCCTGACCCCAGGCCCAGCAGTCACCTAACTGCCCTTGGAGTCAGGAAGAGATGAGTTCTAATTCAGCCTCAGATACTTACTAGCTGGGTGATCCTGAACAAGTCTCAACCTCAGTTTCCACAACTGTAAAACGGAAAGGAATAAGCATTTATTAAGCATCTACTGTTTTACAAATATTATTTCATATGATCCTCACAACAACCCTATTAACTACTTCCCAGAGTAGTTATAAGGATCAAATGAGATAATATTTATGAAAAGTACTTAGCACAGTACCTGGCACCTAATAAATTCTTATTCCCTCCCATTTTACAGTTGAGCAAATTGAGGCAGAAAGAGGTTAAGTGACTTGGATGGCATCACACAGGCTAGCATATATCTGAGGCTGGATTTGAACTCTGGTCTTCTTGACCCCAAGTCCAATGCTCTATAACTGCCCCCCCCCCCAGCCCAAGCTAACTAGCTTCCTATCACTAAGTGCTTACTATGTGCCAGCACTGTACTAAGCTCTGGGGATACACAAAAAGGGCAAATGGAGTTCCTACTCTCAACAATTAACAAAATACATCCAGGGTAAATTATAAGTACTATCAGTGGGGAAGATACTGGGTTTTGGGGGTGGGGGGAGGTGACATTAGGACATTTTTCAGAATTTCTACAAGATACTTCCTATAGAAGGTAGAATTCAAGCTGAGTCTTGAAAGAGGCCAGGGAAGTCATGAATGGAGATCAGGAGGGAGGGCATTCTGGGGCATGAAGGACAGCCACTGCAAAAGCTCTGAGTCTGGAGATGGAGCACTGTTTGTGAGGATCAACAAATAAGGGATCCTGGAGGGGAATAAAGGGTATGAAAAAGAAGCCAGATTATGATAAAGGCTTTGCTGTGGTGGGTTTTTTTTCTTTTAAATAGTATTTTATTTTTGTCAATTACATATAAAAACATGAAAGGCTTTGAATGCCAAACAGAGGACTTTTATCTGATCCTGGAGGCAATAGGGAGCCATTGGAGTTTATTGAGTAGGGAAAGCAGTTGCTTCTCGTAGCTTACTTGAGAAGCTGTTCAGAAAAATCAAATGATATAGCATGTACAAAGTGCCTTTAAAGCCTCAGAGGCCCCAAACGCTCCTTGCCCCTCACCTTGCTGTCAGATGTCCTCCTAACTGCTCTCTTCCCTTCCCTGTTTAGATACTGCCTCCTCCCAGGCTTGTGCCGACTGTGGATGATTGTCCATCCCCACCCCTGGTGCCAGGGCCATGGCCTCCATCAATGACCTGCCTGAGAACGTCCTCCTGGAGCTGTTCTCCCTGGTGCCAGCCAGGGAGTTGCTGAGGCACTGCCGGCTAGTCTGCAGCCTGTGGAGGGACCTCATCGACTTGGTGTCCCTGTGGAAACGCAAGTGCCAGAGAGAGGGCTTCATCTCCGAGAACTGGGACCAGCCAGTAGCCGACTGGAAGGTTTTCTACTTCCTCTGCAGCCTCCAGAGGAACCTGATCCGCAACCCCTGTGCCCAAGGTGGGTCCCCACCTTCACCTCATCAAAGCTGACTCATACTATAGGCATGTAGATTGTACATGGTCTGGGTAGCCCAGTGCATCTGGAGTCAGAAGACTCATTTTAAATCCCAACTCTGACAGTTTCCACCCATGTGATCTTAAGCAAGTCACTTCCCTTGGAGGCAGGGTGGCACAGTAGTGATGACACTGAATTTGGAATTAGAGCACCTGAGTTCAAATTTCTGTTCTTTGTGGAGCAAGGACCCAAGGTCTCATATGCTAAGTCTCAATTCAATTTAAAATAATTTATTAAGCACCTATTAATCAACAAGGATTTATTAAGGACCTACTGGGTGCCAGGCAGTGAGAATACAAAAACAAAAGTGTAACATTCTCATACTGGGGGTTGAGGGTAGTTGGGGTGTGTGTGGGGTGGGGTGTACAACAGGACCCCAACTCAGTAATAAAGTGTCCTTGCTCACCTTGGTGAGGCTGTTTAATCCTGGGCGGCCTCTTTCTACTCAAGACCCAGAATCTGGGTCCCAGATATTCAGTCTTCCCTCCTGACCCACATTCCTGTGGAGGCAGCATGGTATAACAGGGGGAATAGACCAGAACTGAGTTCAGGTCCCATCTCTGAAGCATACTGGCTGTGTGACCCTGGGCAGATTCCAACCTCTCAGTGTTCCTGGCAACAAAAGCCATAAATTGCAGATAAAGTACCCGCTTTCACAAGTAGAGAGAATTACTCACTTAAGAGTTACCGATGCCAAAGAAATCACAGAAATCACATATGCAGCATGCATAAGATGACAAGCATAGGGTTTGGAAAATAAACAGAACTTGCCATACATACACAGGAAACTCAAAGCATGTCAGATCTTGACCTCAATAAAAACAGCCACTCTTACAAATATTCAATTAACTGCTATTCTTTCGTAGCAACAATTTGGCTAGCAGCAGCTGTTGAGGCGTAAGACCCAACGGGACCAACAAGAGCTGCCATCACAGGTTCTTTGATCTGCTTTACTAAGGAAAGTAAGGGGTTAACAATCTCACTTTAATCCAACATACATATATCATTGGCTTAGTTCAGGGGGAAAAGCCAATACCCTGAACTTCAGAGCAAACACAAATAAATTACAAATGGAGACAATATAAACAGACCAAATCACAATCCAGTTACCAGAGAAGAACCAATGGGTCTGGGTTAGCAAAGTGGGGATGGGGGAGGGCTTGCCCAGAGTCACGCGTCACTCTTCCAGTGAGTGAGAGCCCCAAACAAAAAATGCCAATCTCTGAGTTTATATACCCTTTTCAGAGGCAAGCAGGTCATCAAAGACTCCTGATTTAATCAAAGAAACAAAGGCGGGACTCATCAAGGGCAGTCTATTAAATAAGTGCTCCAAAAGAAAAAACAGTAAAAAAAAAAAAAAAGTCCCATCTTAATTACTGATACATCTTTCTAGCAAAGAGTGCTCTGTTGTTCAGCCCTGTCAGGCTCTTTGTGACCCCATGAAACATATTGTCTATGGAGTTTTCTTGGCAAAGATAATAGAGTGGTTTACCATTTCCTTCTCCAGTAAATTAAGGAAAACAGAGGTTAAGTGACTTGCCTAAGGTCACACAGCTAGTACCTATCTGAGGCCAGATTTGACCTCAGGTTTTCCTGACTCCAGGCCAAGCCCTCCTCCCAGCCACCTAGCTGCCTCCTAGACAGGGCCTAAGTGACTTGCCACAGCTAGTAAATGTCTAAAAGTGCTGAACCACCTTAAAGACAACTATCATAACCCAACCTAAGCATTCTCTTCTCTAAACACCCATTTCCTCCAACTGCCTCACATCCTGCCCTGAACCCACCCACTTCCCCCAAGGAGCTCAAGATTATGCTTATTCTTTTTTCTAGAGGGGTTGAAATTTTGGACAATAGACCAGAATGGAGGAGATAAATGGAAAGTGGAAGACATACCTGGAGCCCACGGGCGAGATTTTCCAGACCCCAGAGTGAAGAAATACTTTGTCACCTCCTATCAGTAAGAGGAATCCTGACTTGAGTGGGCTCTAGTGGGAAGGGAGGGGCCAGGGAGAGTAGGGCCAGGAGGTTGATGGGCAGCTGAGAAATAAAGGCAATTGTAATAGCTAACCTTTATATATAGCACCTGATCTATCATCTCCATTTTACAGTCAAGGAAACTGAGGCAGATGTGGTTAAGCAACTTCCTAGGAAGTGTCTGAGGCTGGATTTCAACCCAGGTCTTCCTGACTCCAGGCCCAGCACTCTATCATTGAGCCAGCTAGCTATCACCTCCCATCTCTGTGAATCTGCATTGGCTGTCCCTGGAATGCTCTATCTGCTTCAAGGGCCTTCCCTTCTGAAATTACCCTCCATCTAGTCTGTATCTGTGTCGTGGCTGTACCCGGTCACTCTTATGCTTTCTTCACAGGAATGTGAGGGCATCCCCACCCAGGTTTTAGCACAGTGCCTAACAACAAGTAAATGACCAATAAATTCACTGACTAAAGTCAACCAGCAAGCATTTATTAAGTACCTACTGTGAGCCAGGTGGGCAGCTAGGTGGTGCAGGGGACAGTGCTCCAGGCCTAGAGTCAGGAAGACCTGAGTTCAAATCTGGCCTCAAACACTTACTAGCTGTGTGACCCTGGGCAAGTCACTTAACCTTGTTTGCCTCAGCTTACTCATCTGTAAAATAGCCTGGAGAAGGAAATGGCAAACCACTCCAGTATCTTTGCATGACTCACAAAGAGTCAGATATAACTGAAACCACTGAACCACGAATGTGCTAATGGGAATGCAAAGAAAGGTAAAAGCCATGCCCCTCCCTCAAAGAGCTCATGGGACCCAGGGTCAGGAGCCAGAGGGAACCAGTGAGACCATCCAGTCCCATGTCTTTATTCTGCAGACAGAGAAGCTGAGAGGCTGGAGGAAGGCGATGACTCAGCCAAGGTAATTCAGGTCATAAGCAGTGGGCCAGGGACTCAGCTCCTCTCCTTACCTTTCACATTTCCTCCTTGTGAAGAAAGGCAATTGCTGAGGGATCAAAAATGAGTTACTGAAGTTACTGGATGCCAAATTACTGTCATTCAGTCATTTTCAGTCCTGTCTGACTCTTCATGACCCTGTTTGGGGTTTTCTTGGCAAAGATACTGGGGTGGCTTGCCATCTCCTTCTCCAGCTCATTTTATAAATGAGGAAACTGAGGCAAACAGGGTGAAGTGACTTGCCCAAGGTCACTCAGCTAATAAGTGTCTGAGGCCAGATTTGAGCTAACTCCAGGCCTGGCCTTGTATGCATTATAGCACCACCTGGCTGCCCTAAGTCACTGATTACTAATGTTCAAGGGGAGTCCTTCATTTCCAGAGATGACTTAATGGGAGGTAACTTTAAGACCCCTACCTCACTCATTCATTCTCCTATTAGAGACAGAACCCCAGGAGCTGAGGGAGGGGTCACAAGATGGCCCTGGGAGGTCACATCGGATGGGCTGAGCCTAGTGCCCCTGACTGGCATGGTGGGGTGGGCATAGGAAGAGCTCCCATCTCCAGGCCCAACTAGACGTTCCCATGTCTCCCCAGCACGTGCCTCAAGTCTCAGATGGTGGACCTGCAAGCCGAGGGATATTGGAAAGAACTAATGGACACAGTAAGGCCGGACATCATAATCAAGGACTGGTGAGTGGGCTGGAGCCTAGGGGGGTGGGGTGGGATTGTCCCCATCCTGGTGCTTTTTCCTCTTCACCATGACTCTATGCACATGGCAAGGCACATGGTAGTGTGACCTGAGGCCCAGCAGGCAACTTAGCCCACACCATCACTCACTGTTCTCATCTTCCTCTCTTCCTACCGAGGGTACCACCATCCTTATCCTCAGTCATCCAGATTCATGGCCTCACTGTCATCCCTAACTCCCCATTCTCCCCTCCCCCACATTTCCAAATAATTGGCAAGTCTGGTAGATTCTTCCTCCCCAACGTCTTTTGAATCTGTCGTCTCCCTTCCACTCACATCGCAACCAGCCAAGTCACCCTGGACTGCTGCTGTAGCCTCCCGCATGGTGTTCTTGCCACCAGTCTCTTCTTCCTCTCCAATTTACCCTCCCTGTAGCAGCCAAATTGATCTTGGCAAAGCACAGGGTGGTCCCAGCTATTCCTATTAACTCTAGGATCGGATACAAACCCCTCTTTTGGTAAAGCCTTTCACAACCTGGCTCCAAACCACCTTTCCAGATTTATTATGTTATTCCCCTTCACAGGCTCTAGAGTCCAAACTGGGTTACCTTGGTGCTCTACACATGACATGCCATCTCCCACCCCTGTCTTTGTATGCAGGGGTGGAGAACCTGTGGCCTTCTGGTTGAGTCCAAGTTTTATGAAGTTTGGATTCAAAGGGCCACACTTGAGACATGTGGCCTCAAGGGCGCAGGTTCCCCACTCCTGGTATAGGGTATCTTATATGTGGGACCTTCCCTTGCCTCACTTCGCCTCTAGGAACACTTAGCTTCTTCCTTCAAAGCTCACCTCGATTACCACCTTCTCCATGATGCCATTCTTTTTTTTTTAATCACCCAACAAACATTTATTAAGTTTGTCCTATTTGTAGACAAGAGACGTGGTGGAACACTAGAGAGAGAGAGAGCTGGTTGGTCTTGAACTCAGAAAGACCTGAGATCAAGTTGTTAGAAACATACTCAGTCTAGGAATAAACAATACTCGTTGGAAGGCCAGGAAGGTTTTAATTATATCTTACATTTATTCCTCCTGAATAAATGTGTACCTCCCATGAACAGAGTAAGGGGAGTACATGGGACTCAGACAAATGCCAGTCCTTTTATTGGCTTCTAATTCCAATCTCCCACCAGGCTCTTCATTCGCCAGATGTAACCCCCTGACTGCCTATGTCATGCCCTCCTCAAATGTCTCCTTTAAGTATCCACAAGCCTCTAACCTTTCACCTACCAGAGCTTGGTCTCTGCCAGATCACAGCTCTGATTAGAACTGGTTCTAATCGGTCACCTGACTCACATTCTGCTAAAGCTGCGGCGGGGGTGGGGATACTTTCAACTCTGTGGAAACAAAACTGCTTCCACCATTCATGAGGCCATTCTCGACCCTCCCATTGGCTACTGCGTCTTATATTTATTTGTGTGTATATGTGTGTATGTGTCCACACACATATACATATGTAAATAGTTTGCTTTGTTATAAGTTCTCTGTCTTTGTACCTTCATACCACTTAATACCTGGCACATAGTAGGTGCTTAATAGATGCTTGTTGATTAATTTGTAATCCCATGGGAAAGCCCAACGATAGCATTTAATCCAATCCAACTGTACTCAGGTGGATTTGCAGTAGGTCTTCCTGACTCTAAGTACAGACCTACTGCAGAGCCACCTCAGACACTGACTAATTGTGTGACCTTGGACAAGTCACTCTTTGAGAGCCTCAGTTTCCCCATTTATTAAATAAGTGTTAGACTATGTGAACTCCATGGTCCCTCCCCCCTCTAAACCAATGATCCTAAAAGGCACTTGAGTTGAAAACCAATCAGGACTTCCGGCTGGGCTATGCTAGCAAGGTTTCACATAAAGAAGCACCTCCTATCCATACGTAACATCAGGTCATGGAATCATAGATTTAGAGCTAGAAAGGACCCCAGCGGTCATCCAGTTCGGGGCTCCTTAAACTTTTTTCCACTCGCAACCCCTTCAGTGCTTCTTCACCCGTGGGTCTCCATCCCATGTGGGGTCAAGATTCTAGTCTAACTCTTCTATCTTACAGATGAGGAAACTGAGGCCTGTAGGGAAGTGAAATGATTGATCCTCAGAGCCAGAATTTGAACCCAGGTCCACTAGCACCGAGGCCAGTGCTCCCTCCTCTGCGCCCCGGTGGTCACTGCCATCCCACTAAACATCCTAGATGGAAAGCCAGATGACCAGTTGTTGGGGACATGATAAAGAGGCCTCTCAGTCCAGGAGCAGAATGCACTTTTTTGACTTTGGCATTCTCTGCTTGCGCTCAACTGGCCCTTCTTCCTTCCTGTAGGTTTGCTGCCAGATATGACTGTGGCTGCCGCTACCAGATCTGTGTGCAGTTGCTGTCCGCTGACTACCTTGTTCTGGATACGTTTGAGCCCCCAGCGGTGGAGATCGAGCAATGGAGTGATTTCGAGTGGCGAGAGGTCAGTGAGGTCCTGGGGGACAGGATGACAGAGAAGCCCTAGGCTGCTTTCCCATTTCAGTTCTCTTTGTCCCCATTCCACATCTTCTCTGAGGGAATTTGGTCAGAGAATACTTCGCAGAAAGGGTTCTTAATCTGAGGTACATGAACTTTAAACATATACATATTTATAAATATAATACCTACTTCTATTTATGAAACATCTTATAAATAGAAATATTTCTATATTTTATAATTTTATATATATATCTATGTTTCAATGACCATATTTCATTGGTTTATTTTGTAATCCTACTATTTTATTTTATGCATTTAAAAACATGACTGAGAAGGGGACCACAGGCTTCACAAGAGGGGTCTAGGACACAAAAAAGTCTAAGAATCCCTGCCTTATACAGCCCAGACCTTTCTATTCCATATTATCTCCATCCCCTACTTTCCCTCTCCCTCCAATTCTGCCAACCCAAGGTTAAGAACCATAGAAATACCTCCACTAAGTGACTAACTGTCCTCCCCCAGGTCTCCCACACATTCTCCAACTACCCCCCAGGAGTCCGTCACATCCGCTTCCAGCACGGGGGCAAGGACACTCAGTACTGGGCTGGGTGGTATGGCCCCCGAGTCACCAACAGCAGCATCACCATTGGCCCTGAGGTCACCAGAAAACCCAGTCCTACAGAAGGGGCAGCCAGATGTAGCAACTAGATCCAGACCCAGATGGAATGAATGGTGACAGCATCTTCCTACTTTCACAGCTTTGATTTTCAATAAACACTTTCCATAGAGACAGCCTGCAGTTGGTTTGAGGAAGGAGGAAAGTGTGGGGTCAGGGGGTGAATGGTCCAGGCTCTTCCAGAAGCATCCTCAGTCTCAGGCCAATCGAGGCTTCCCTATCTTGGAGCAACAATCCACAAGACGCTGCCCTCAGGTCTTTTATTGAAACAAAAACCACAGTCTGATATACAATGACCACTTGTGGACAGCAGAGAACAAGGTCCTGGGTTCTCTCCACCCTATCCCTGGGATTCCTTCCTAGCGATCAAAGGCTGGTCTGCGTGTGACCAGAGCAGGCAGAGGGAGCCAGTATCGAGGGCAATGTGGACTTGCCAGACAACGGGGTAAGCGCACTTGAAGCCCAGGATGCAGTTCCAGGCCAGGAGGGGCCCATGATTGCCGCCAAAGTCCAGTCCTGCATTAGCTGGGGAGGCCTGCTTCAGCTGCTCTTGTGAGCCCTCTCTTCTACATACAGCTGCATCTGTTAGAAGGAAACCATGCCAGTGGTGATGAAGGTAAAAAGTTATGTTTCTGTGGCACTTTAAGGCGAGGTATTCTTACCATCTCCCCACCCCCATTTCACAGATGAGAACACTAAGGCTCAGAGAAGAAGTGATTTGCCTTGGGTTACACAAATGCTAAGTGGAAGGAGGGAATCAGACTTGCTCTATGTGATGCCAGAGAGCAGTGGTTAGAAATAACAGAGAAGCAAATTTGGCCTTGGTGTCAGGAAGAACATCCTAACCCCTATCCCCTAATGGGGGCCATCCAAAAGTGGCACAGACTGCCTTAGGAGGTCACGAGTTTCCCTTAGCGCTCTCTGAGCAAGACCACTTGCCCAAGATGTCATAGAAGGGATGCTTTGTGGGGACAGGGATTGGACCACCCGGCCTCTATGATCCTGGGGACTCTTTCTAACTGAGACAAATGCTCTCACTCAAGAGGGGTGGGTGGTCAGAGGACATGAGGAAATAGCCAAGGGCTGTCTGTAGCCTGCCCATTCTCAGCCTGGGTCATGGTCTAGGTGAGAGGGAGCTTGCCCAAAGTGCCCCAGGCCAACCAAGATGAGACAAGTCAGGCTACTATGCGTGGGCTCTGTTCCAGGTATGAGGCATGGGAGAAACCAATTCCTTCCTGGAGAGTTTAAAATAATAGGATGGCTCTTCCTAAGCCATCAACCAAAGGTAGCTTAGGAGGTCTGATCACATCCCCTAGGCCCCTAACAAACACTCTCTAAGCATTGTGAAATGTGTCTCCCAGCAGTCACTGGGATGCCTAGGTCCCATGACGTCCTTGCCACTCAGCTTCACCTTTAAAATGTCTGAGGTCATGGTCTTCAGTGGGATTAGCCGAGGGTCATGCATGTGCACATCTTGCTCATCTGCCAAGATCCAGGGGAAGTCCTGAGAGCAAAGAGGGCAGAATTCCATGAGACATAAGTTGTTGAAGAGGGAAAACCCCCAGCTGAGAATCTCTGGGCAATGTTCTTAAAATGTTCTTTCCTAATAAGATCAGGGATGAAGCAGGGATGTTCATAAATTAAACTATCGGTCTTTACAGATGATATGATGGTATATTTAGAGGACCCTAGAGAATCAACTAAAAAAACTTGAGCAAAGTTGCACGATATAAAATAAACCCCCATAAATCAACAGCATTTCTACATACTGCCAACCAAACCCAGCAGCAAGAGATAGAAAAAGAATTTCCACTTAAAATAACTACAGATAATATAAAAATACTTGGTAGTCTACCTGCCCAAAACAAACCCAGGGACTTTATGAACACAATCACAAAACACTTTTCACACAAATAAAGACATCTAAACAACTGGAGAATTGCTCATGGGTAGGCTGAGCCAATACACAGACAGTTCTCACTTTATATAAATTCACATCACAGAAATTTGACCTTAAGAATTCTGAAAGAAATCCCCATTCCAGAAAAACACCTATGTTAACTTTACTGTACACATAACTGTGCTCTCTGTCTCTCTGCTCCTGCAGCTTCCTACACACTCCCAACCAAAAAAAAAAAATCCTCCAAGTGAAGCAAGAGAACAGATGGGCGCTATCAATAGTCACATGAAAAAAATGCTCTAAACACTGCTGATTAGAGAAATGCAAATTAAAACAACTCTGAGATACCAACCCACACCTTTCAGACTGGTTAACATGATAGAAAAGGAAAATGACAAATGCTAAAGGGAATATGGAAAAATTGGGACATTAATGCACTGGGGTTTTAGGGGCATTTAATCTCTTTTTTAAAAATTTAAATAGTATTTTGTTTTTTTCCAATTACATGTAAAGGCAAATATTAACATTCGTTTTTTAAAATTTTGAGTTCCTTCTTCCCTCCCCAAGATGGTAAGCAATTTCATATAGGTTATCTATGTGTAATCATGTATAATCACGTATAACATTTCCATATTAGTCATGTCATAAAAGAAGCAGACCAAAAGAATAAAAACATGAAAAAAAAAAGTAAAAATAGTCTGCTGCTATCTGCATTCAAACTCCATAGTTCTTTCTCTGGATGTGGATGGCATTTTTCATCACGAGTCCTCTGGAATTGCCTTGGATCCTTGTATTGCTGAGAAGAGCTAAGTCTATCAAAGCTGTTCATCGCACACTCTGGCTGTTACTGTGTACAATGTTCTCCTGGTTCTGCTCACTTCAGTCTCTATCAACTCATGTGAGTCTTTCCCAGGTTTTTCTGATGTCCACCTGCTCGTCATTTCTTATAGCACAATAGTATTCCACCACAATTATACCAGAACTTGTTCAGCCATTCCCCAATTGATGGGCATCCCCTCTAACTTCTAATTCTTTGCCCCCACAAAAAAAGCTGCTATAAATATTTTTGTACAAGAAGGTCCTTCTTCCCCCCCCCCCTTTTTTTAATCTCTTTGGGATACAGACCTAGTAGTGGTATTGCAGGATCAGAGGGTACACAGAGTTTGATTGCCCTTTGCGCATAGTTCCAAACTGCTCTCCAGGATGGTTGGATCAGTTCACAACACCACCATTGTTAATGGATTTATAAAGTAGTGTGACCATTTTGGGGAACAATTTAGAACACACCAAAAGAATGTTACACATAGTAACCTCAATATTATAAGGACCATCAACTGTGAAAGATTTGGCTACTCTGATCAAGACTGAGCCAAGACAATTCCAAAGGACTCATGATGAAAAATGCTATCCATCTCCAGAGAGAGAGAGGGAAAACTACTAAATTCGAATGCAGATTGAAGCATATTTTTTTTAGTTTTATTTTTCTTGGGGTTTTTTTCTGTCTATTTCTTTTGCAAAGTGGCTAATATAGAAATATATTTTGCATAACTTCGCATATATAACTGGTATCAAATCAAATTGCTTGCCTTCTCAAAGAGGGAGGAGAGGAAGAAGGGAGAAAATCTGGAACTCAAAATTTTTTAAAATGACTGTTAAAAAAATTTGCATGTAATTAGGAAGCACTAAATGAAATAAAAATTTATTAAAAAAATCCCTGGCCAAAGGGAGTCCCTTCCCACTTTGAGCCATAGCACTTGGAGGGAGATCCCTATGGAAGCTAAGGGCAGCCCCACAGTGTGGCCTTCTCACCAACTGTCATATTAGTACCTGCCTTTCTTGATGTTCCAACCAAGCCAGATTCCATGGGGAGTCTCCTCCCTACCTCCCAGCCTTGGCTAATCCTGTCTTACATGTTTAGAATGTTTCCCCTCCCCACATTCACCTGTTAAATTCTCACCCCTCCTTTGTCCTATCTTTTGCCTTCCTTTTGTATCTCTAGCATTTAGCACAGTGCCTGGCACACAGTAGGTGCTTAATAAATGCTTATTGACTAACGCACACATGCCCCTTTTGTTTCACTTTTGGATTATAGATTTAGAACTTGGGGGGACCTCAGGCCACCTAGTCCAACCTCCCCTGATTTTACACAGGGAGACACTGAGGTCTGAACTTCACAGCGTACTTTGTGCAGCATGTCTCTAGTGCACTTATCACAGATTTTCTGTATCGTGGATATTTCCCAATAGAATGTAAATTGACTGGTTTCCCTTGTGTCTCACAGAGTACCTATACACAGCAGGCGCTTAATAAAAGCTTATTCACTAATTGTATGTGTATGTCTGTTTCTTCTTTCTCTATTAAGTTATGGGCCCCGCCCTGGTGGAGCTCACTCTCTCTCTAAGCAGGGCCTCAGTTTCCCCCAGCCATATGTCAACAGGGTCTATAAGTTCTTCATCCTTAAAGGATCCTCCCCTGTTCATACCACTACCCACCTTTTGCACGCCGTAGGTGATTAATAATTTTTTAAGATTTAATAAATACTTATTAAGCACCTACTGTGTGCCAGGCACCCTGCCTGGAGGGTGGAGGAGCTTGGACCTCAAACAAGGGCGAGGCTCAGATAACATCCACCAGATCTCACAGGTTTCCTTTTGAAGCACATTCCTCTTCTCCCACCAGCCCTGTGATACCAGCAGAATGTTTTTCTCCTCCCTGTTTTATGGGTGTCTCCTCCCGGCATAAGAAATGGCCAGTTCTCCCCCCTTCCCAGACAGGCCCAAGGCCAGAGGCTCATCACTCAGCAGGCCACAGAGGGGATGGATTGTTCTGGGCAGAGAATCACCCACTAAGCTGCCCCTCCTACCTGGGAGTTCATCCACTCAGCTTTGGACCTTCTGGTCTGAGGCTGGACTGTCCAGGGTACACAAGACACTCTGCTGACCTACTATATATTCAGGCAGCTCTGAACCATGTTTCCCATCCTGTCCAGCCACCTCCCTTCCCTCCCTAACCCCTCTCACTGGCCTGGGATACATTAATCACACCAACACCACCTTCTGGAATGAGCATGACAATCTCAACCTACGGCTCCATTCTGAATCTCTACAATTCTCAGAACACAATACCCTTCCTTTCCTGGCCTCCTTCCCCAGCTGTGTTGTTTCCCCCGGAGGCTAAAGGTCATCTCCCTTTGGTATGTGTCTCTCCAGAGCATACATAGCACTGTGCTTGGCACATAGCAGGCATTTTGTGAATGCTTTTTCATTCACCCAATCATACTGACACGTGAGGAATCAGGTGGAGAGAGGGAAAGAGACCATTCCATGGTCAGATAGCAAGCCCTTTGTCAGAAGCAAAGCTGGAGACCAGATATCCTCAGGAAATTACCATTTGACACACAGAGTCAGGGACCAGAACTCACCTTGATCACCTGAATCTTCTCCATGTTTCGTGTGGCTGCTTCCCGCGTGTGGACCAAGACAGTGAAGGTACAGCCTGGATCAGGGAGGAAGAGACGTCACAGCAGGAGGGGAAGGGTGGTACCCACAGAGAGAAAGCCTGATCACTTCCCCCTGGGATCCTTTCTGTCTGCCCTCCCCAGCTGGCTCGAGCACAATGCTCTGGCCCCTTAATACTCAGGGTAAAATGACCCAGGGTCTGCCCAGCTGGACCCATCTTCTAAGACCTATTTATTCCCTTCAAGGCCATCCCCACTTCCACCCACTCACAGCCTCTGTCCTTTTGGCACTCCCTGGTCTAATGAAGATTAAATATAGGTGTGGAAAGACTTAAGGACAGTCTCTTTTTTTAAAAGAGCCCCACAAGGATGTACATAAGTAGAAATGGTCTAAGCTGAGTGGATGGTATGATTGGACCCAGGAGGAGTAAGTCCCTCATGGAAGACTTCCAGGAGGTAGTGAGGGGGAAGCCTGGCCCTGAAGAATGGGAGGGGTATAAATGGCTTCATGAAAGAGGCAGAGCAATGGGCTGGGTTCAAGCATGTCCCATGGAGCATGCGTGGCACTTGACCAAGGCACCTGCATCCCCACAAATGCCCAGGGGAATTCAGCTCAGTGCCAGGAATGCCCTACAGGAGGCTCCCCTGCAGACCCATACCCCAAGGACAGATGCCTAATTGGATGGACAGGAAAAAACCAGCAAACACCCAAAGCCAAGGAGTCAGGAGGACACTCAGGACAGGTGAGCAGGGCCTACCTGGGGGGTTGTGGTCCAGGACGGCATCACAGACACTGATCTTCAGGATGAAGGCACGAAGGAGCTGCTCCACGTGGGACAACAGAGAGTCTGAGCTGGGAATGAGAGAAGGTCACCCTGTGTACACTGTAAGGAGTTTTCAGCCACAGGCCTCACCCACCCAGTGAAAGCCAGGCTGTCAGTGGGCTAGAGCCTTGGAAGATCATCTCAATTAATTCTCTTCATTTTATGGATGGAGAAACTAGGGCCCAGAGAGAGGAAGTCAGCTGAAACTGGAACCCAAGTTCCTGACTCCCAGGGTTCTTTTCACTAAAGCCATGTAAATGGAGTCTAGCAAAGGGTTCTGGGTCCCCCCTATCAGTCTGCCCCATTCTTTGGGTCTCCTAAGCACATCAGAATGGGGTTTTAGCATGATATTGCTGGACAGGGGCAAAGAACAAGAGGAGGAGAAATTGAAAAGAGGGGTTCAAATCCTCATTCTGCTACCTGTGTGACCTGGGATAAATCACTTTCCCTTCGGGCCTTTTTGTCCGCTGTATAATTGGGGGGTGGGAGGAAGTACTACATAGCTCTGAGCTCCCTTCTAGCTACAGACCTATGATCCTATGAGAAATGCCAAGCTACACATAGGCATGCCCTTTTTGGAACTTTCTCAGCCTCAGTTCTTCATCCCTAAAATCCAGAGGTTAGACTAGACCAGGGGTGGGGAGCCTGTGACCCTGAGGCCACTCGTGGCCCTCTACATCCTCAAGTGCAACTCTTTGACTGAATCCAAACTTCATAGAACAAATCCCCTTAATATAAGGATTCGTTCTGTAAAATTTGGACCCAGTCAAAAGGCCACATCTGAGGACCTAGAAGGCCACAGGTTCTCCATCCCTGGACCAGACCTTTGGGCGGTCTGGGGGAGCCTGTGGATGGACCCCTTTTCAGAATCATGTTTTTAAAGGCCTAAAAATAAAACACACAGGACTACAAAGAAAGCCACTTCTATTGAAATATGGCTACCAAAAGGGTTAAGAAAATAAGCTCATGGGGCCAGCTCAAGAACCCCAAGGTTCTCAGTGCCAATGTTCTCCGTGATGAGGTCCTTTCTGGTTCTATCAGACATCCCAAGTTTTGATATTGTCTATTTCTAAGGTTTCTTCCAGCTCAGACATTTTCTGAGCTAGCGTCCCTCTGAGTTCCATTGTTCTGGGTCCTGAGTGCCCTGCCCAGCTCTAATATTCTAACAATGTTCTAAGACCCCATGAGCTCTGGTGCTCTCTTTTCTAAGCTTTCTCCCAGCAATCCTACGGTTCTGTGACTCTTTTCAAAGAAGGGAGGCCAGAGTTCTGGGCTTACCTGATAGAAAGCAGGGGAGGTTGAGTGATTTCGAAGACAAATCTCTCCACTGGGTGGTGCTCTTTGTCCAAAATCACCACCACGACCTTCTCCACATCATTCTGGAAATACAAGTCAACCACAACGACCAAAGCCATGGAGAAACCAGCATTCTGGCGCCCACATCCTTCTCAGGCATCCCGCAGCAGGGAGAGAGCCCCAGAATGCAAACCCTAAAGTTCCTCCACAGGTCAGAGTTATAAAAATCACCTGAAGTCAGTCGGTGCCCAGAAGGGAGCTTTTGCTCCCTTCTACTCCTGAAGTCAGTCAACAATCAAGTCAATAAGCATTTATTAAGTGCCTACTATGTACCAGGCACTATGATAAGGGTTGAAAATAAAAAGACCAGCCCCTGCCCTCCAGGACTTTGCTTTCTAATGGGAGAGACAACTGCAAACAACTATGTCCAGACACAGTAAATGGAAGATAATGGTGGCACATAGTAGCATAATGTGGGCGTTGAATTTTGACTATGCATGTGTGTCTGTGTGTGTGTGTGTGTGTGTGTGTGTGTGTGTGTGTGTGCACATGTGTGATTTCATTAGATACCACCTGGGAAGGAAGCTCCCTTTACCTATGCAGATAGCAACTGCTCTTTACCTTGCCTGGGGCACCAAGAGGTACCAATCCTGGATTGCCCAGGGGTCATCCAGCTCTCTGTATATTATGTAGCCAATACAAGAGAGAAACATGGCACAGGAGAAAAAGAGCTGGGCTGCATCTGGATTCAGAGGATCACAGATTTAGAGACCGAGGGGAGCTGGAGACTATTAACTCTCTCATTTTAGAAAAGAGAAAACAGAGGACCCAGGTTCAAATCCCCACTCAGCTACTCTATGCATTTGGGTAAGCCATTTCAACCCATCTGGGCCTCAGTTTCTCTGTCTGTAAAATGAAGAGACTAGATTAGCTCTAAGGACCCTTCCAGCCTTAGATCTAATCTGATGACCTGTCTCAAAGCTCAGGCAGAATCCGTGACCTCCAGAGGAGCACAAATGAGGCAGTTAGAAAGACCAGAGGGCTGGAGGGGATCTGGAGGGCAGGGGCAGCAGGATTATTACTCACCTTCTCCAGCAGTGGCTTCACACAGTGGAGGGTATCTTGAATGTACTGATTCAGCTCCGGATGGCAGGACATCTGTTCACAGAAGAACCAAGAATGAGGTCCTTGGGATAATCAATCAGCATTTATAAAGCTCCTACTATGTACATGGAGCAGATGCTGAGGATATAGAGACCAAAAAAAAGTAAAACTATCCCTGTCCTAAAGCCACAAGCAATCCAATTGCAATAGAGTCTTATTAAAATAGGAAGAAGAGGAAGGAAATAGGGGTGGAATGGAGGGGCCCCAAGAACTGCTATCCCCACCCTCATCTCCCCTAGGTCAGTGGTTATCAATGAGCATGCCATGTTGTTGGGTGTGCCACAAAATTCTGCATGCAATTATAGATAAAAAGTCATTTGTAAATAATTTTTTATATAAATTTGACTTCACCAGCATATGCACCATTGTGAATCAAGTATTCACAAATTTTTTTAGAAACCTTGCCTGTCAACCATAGGCTCAAGACACCTCAGAACACATAGAACCTTGAACTCACAAGGAACAGAAATGACAGCTCTTATTGAGGGGAAAACTTTGCGTATGTATTACACGCCTCCCAACTGCCAAGTTAAATCTTGAGGATGGAGTGCAATCTGGAGCTATGTCCAAACAGCTATGAAACTATGCATGCCAGGAGCAGCTAGGTGGTGCCGTGAGTAGAGCACCAGCTCTGGAGTCAGGAGGACCTTAGTTCAAATCCGGCCTCAGACACTTGACACACTAGCTGTATGACCTCGGGCAAGTCACTTAACCCCACTTGCCTTGTCTTCCTCCCTCCAAAAAAAAAAAAAAAAAAAAAACTATGCATACCCTTTGACCTAGCAATACCATTACTATTCCAAAGAGATCAAAGACAAAGGGAAAGGACCTATTCATACAAAAATATTTATGTAAGTTCTCTTTGTAGACTCATGGTAGAAAATGCTGTCCAATCCAGAGAAAGAACTATGGATGGCTTCTGAATGCAGATCAAAGCAAGCTATTTTCTCCTTTTTTGTTTTTTTCCCTTTCTCGTGTTTTTTTCCCTTTTGTTTTGATTCTTCTTTCACAACATGACTAATATGGAAATATAGTTAACATGATGGTATATGTATAACCTATATCCAATTGCTTGCCATCTTTGGGAGGGGGGAAGGGAGAAAGAAAAAAATTTGGAACTCAAAATCTTATAAAAGTGAATGTTGAAAACTATCTTTATATATAATTAGAAACACTAAAATACTATTAAGTAGGAAAAAAATTAAAAATAGATTGTTAACTGTTAAAAAAAATGTTCTTTTTCTGGTGGCAATTGAGATGCCCATCAATTGAAGAATAGCTGAATAAGTTCTGGCATAGGAATGTGATAGAATACTATTGTGCTATAAGAAATGATGAGCGGGATGGCTTCAGAAAAACTTGGGAAGATTCACGAATTGATGCAGAGTGAAGTGAGCAGAACCAGGAGAACACTGTGTAAAGTAACATCGATGTTGTAAGGATGATCAACTGTGAATGACTTAGCAATTTCAGTCAAGACAATGATCCAAGGCAAAGGACCCATGATGAAAAATGCTATCTACTTCCAGAGATGATGAACTCTGAATGCAGATTGAAGTATATTTTTTAAAGTCTCTTTATTTTTCTTGTTTTATTTTTTATTTGTGTTTTCTTTCACAACACGGTTAATATGGAAATATGTTTTGCAAGATTACACATGCATAACTGATATCAAATTGCTTGCCTTCTCAAGGAGGGGAGAGGGGAAGCAGGAGGGAGGGAGAGATTTGGGAACACAACATTTTGAAAAACGATTGTTCAAAAAAAAAAAGATTGAATGACCACCACCCTAGAACAGTTCAAAGTTCTGTCTTTTGATGAGCGCCCAATAATGTTAACCCTTCCAATGACACAGTACATAGAGCACCAGGCTTGGAGTCAGGAAGACCTGAGTTCAAATCCAGCCTAAGACACTCGCTTGCTGTTACCTTGGGTAAATCACTTGACCCTGTTTGCCTCAGTTTCCTCATCTATATATAAGATAAGCTGGAGAAGGAAATGGCAAACCACTCCAATATCTCTGCCAAGAAAACCCCAAATGGGGTCACAGAGAATCAGACACAACTGAAATGATGGAACTACAAAACCCTTCCACGTCTTGTCTTCACCGTCAGACTCCAGGCTTCTTTGATTTTGTATTTATACCCCCACCCCTTAACACAGTCAGGTTTTAATAAATGCTTTTCATCTATTCATACCGCCTGAGTTTCAACTTAATTCAATTTAACTAAAAAAAAAAAACTACCAAAAAGTCGGTCTCTATCCTAGAACAGCATCTCATTATTAACAGTAAGCATTTACACGGTGCTTTACAAATACTATCTCCTTTTATCCACACAACAACTTTGGGAGGGAGGTGCCAATATCATTTCCATTTTATAGTTGGGAAACTGAGGCAGACAGAGGGTGAGTGGCTCACCCACGGTCACAGCCAGTGAGTATCTGAGGCCAGATCTGGACTCAGGGCTTGATGTCTGTACCTATTATATGTCAGGGAATAGGCTGGGAGTTGGGCACACAGAGACACTGGGTGTCAAGGAAGGGAGATCCCATGCTTTCTTCCTCTTGTGCAAAGTGGGAAGATCTTTTAAGACTTGACTTATATCCTTCAGAAGTCTAGACTTGTGGTTTTATTTGGTATAGGGAACTCCCAGGTGAGGGAACTGCCTCCGCCAAAGCAGATCAGCACCTTCTCCTTCTCTGACACTTATAGTCTCGACTTATACAAGGTCACACAACCAGTAGGTGTCAAGAGGCTGGAACCGGACCCAGGGCCAGCTCTCTATTCACTACACCAACTGCTTCTCTTCAAGCTTCCCCCGATTCTCAAAATTCAGAATAGGGTCAAAAAGCCATACCTGGGAATCAAGGGGCCTTTCCCAAACGTCTCAGTTTCCAGTATGTTCCCCTGCAATACTGTTCAGTTGTTTCTCAGCTGTGTCCGACTCTTCTTGACCCCATTTGGGGTTTTCTTGGCAGAGACAGTGGAGCGGTTTGCCATTTCCTTCTCTAGCTCATTTTACAGATAAGGAAACTGAGGCAAACAGGATTAAATGACTTGCCCGGCTAGTTATCTGAGGCTGGTTTTAACCCAGGTCTTCCTGACTCCAGGGCCGGGCACTCTGTGCACTATCCATCCCCCACCAGCTGTCCATACTGCCCTCAATATTATCCTGTATTTATTTTGTATGTACATACACACATGTTGTTTCCCTGAAAAGAAAATAAACCCTTTGAGAGCAAGATTGCCTTCCTTGCCTCTGTATCCCCAGCACCTGGAGCACAGTAGGTGCTTAACAGTTAATAGTAGTAAATAGTAACAGATATTGATTGATCTCCCACCATCCCCTTCTCAAGATTACCTTTTTTCCAAGTTTGGTGGGGTTAGGGGGTAGAGGAAGGATAAAGAAATAACAGCTGTTGTGTTTACTTCTATTGAATGGGGGAAGAGAGCACATGTAAGGCAGTGGTGGCCAGGGAGGGCCATCTTGGTTAGGAAAGATTATGGTGGAGCCAACAAGAGCACCAGATTGACAGCTTCTTTCCATGCAACAACAGCAGTTGATATGATTACGGCTCCAGCATTGGAGGGGGTGGAGGCTTCCCTTCTCTTTCCCATCCCAAATCTGGTTAGGAGACATTAAGGGATGTTTAGGATTGGTTACATCCCAACCAGGCACTCAGGGATAAGGAGAGTTAATGAAGGAAAGAACAATCTGCATTCAGAGTTCATCATCTCTGGAATTTTCTGGGTAGCTTCTTTGGCTACCTGTCCTCCCTCTCCTTTAGATCACAGAGAAAAGTTTTTCTTTTCCCCTTTCTTTCAAAGCAGATTAAGGGGAAAGATGATTTCATTTGTAAATAGGCCAGGAAAAATGCTGGAATGTGGGGATCTCAGAGGCCAAGCAAGTACTAGGGAAAGGAAGTTTCCTGGGGCTCGAGGGCTCAGGCTCTTCCTTTCCCACTTGGGACATTAAACTTCCACAGATTAGAAGAATCTCAGAGATGGGGGAGACTCCAGAGGGCAGCTAGTCAAACCTGTGTCAAGCAGGAATCCCAAGGAAACCCAAAACACAGATCTCGCCTCCCGATGTTCCTCAAAAGACCCACTGAGGATTCCTGGAGCCTCCCTCATCTCTTGAACCCTCTTACCCACCCTAGAAGTCTAGGATCAAGACAGCTAGGTATCCCACTGGGCCTAGATTCAGGAAGACCCGAGTTCAAATCCTCGGATACTTACTAGCTGTGTGACCCTGGGTAAGTCTCAGCTTCTATTTGCCTCAGTTTCATCAACTGAAGGTAATAACATCCCCCACCTCCCAGGGTTGTTTTGAGGATCAAATTTGATAATATTTGGAAAGCACTTAGCCTGAAAGACAGTAGGCACTATATAAATGCTACCTGTTATCTTTCAGAACTGCTTCTAGTCCGCAGCATGGTGCTAAGCAAGCCCTTTTGAAGCTTCCTTTCAGAACCACTGACTTGGAAGGACCCAAAAGGTGATCTAGTCCCACGACACCTTCAAGGCTCAGCTCCAGGTGTGGAAGCTTGACAAGAGGCCTTTCCAGAATCCCTCAGCTGCTAAGTACTTTCCCCTGAAATCCTACCCTGTATTTCTTCTGTATTTCCTACACCCACGTCGTTTTCCCCAAGAGACATCAAATCAGGGAGCAGTAGAAATTACTATGGAAATGCAGTCAGTGATTCTGCTCTTGCTTTTCTGGAACATCAGGCCTCCCCCATGATAAGCTCATCACCTGAAATCTCATCATCCTGGAAACTGATACAGCCTCTTATACTCATCACCTCAGAGCCCCTTGAGGGAGAGGCAACAAACCCCTCACAAAGCCTCCCTTTATAGAGGACTCAGAACTTTCCCCCCATTTGATTGTAAACTCCTTGAGGGCAGGGACTGTCATTCTTTTTCTAATTAGTATCCCCAGCACTTAAGTATAGTGCCTGGCACAGAGTAGGTGATTAATAAATGTTTATTGACTACCTTCCCGACCTGGGACAATTCAGTAAACATTTATTAAGCACTTACTGGGTGACAAGTATGGTACTAAGTGCTAGGGACACAAAAGAGATGAGCCACACCACCTTTGTTGACTTTGGTTTCTTCACCTCTAAAATGAGAGGGTTGAACCAGATAATCTCTGAGGTCCAACTCTAAAGCTATGATTCCCAAAAAATGGGTATCCAGCTCCCACTTGAAGATTTCCTCATCACAAGGCACCCACTGTCCCCTAAGGAACCCCGCCCTACTTTTCAATAAATGTTAGGAAGTTTTCCTTATATCCAACCAAAATCTGCCTCTCTGCAACTTCCCTCTGCTTCTGGTTCTATCTTTTGGGGCCAAGAGAAGTCAGAAACCCCCTTCTACATGAGTGCCCTTTGATTTATGAAAATAGCTATCATGTCTGTTTTCTAGGACAAATAGTCCGGGTTTTTCAAATGATACTAATATGTCACACTCTCCTGTCCCCTTGTCCCCCTGGACCCAAATGAGTTTATCAACAATGTCCACCATAAAATGGGTTGACCAAGAACTAAATACAATACTCCATAATATCCTCACAGCTCTATCCCCTACCTGGACAGGCACATTGTATTTTTTTCTCTTCTGGAAGATTCCAATAGGGTAAACTTCTCGGACATAGAGGATGAGATGCACAGCCACTTCCAAGAATTCACAGAGAACATCAGCCACAACTGGAGACAAGAGAAACAGACTCTGAGGTGCCGCTGTGTGAACAGTGACACCAATACCAGAACCAACCCGATGTCAGCTGTCTGGCCCAAGTCCCCGAAAAACAGAGCTCTTACCTTGTCCAAAGTTAAGGTCCTGCCGAGTGAGAGTCGTCATTCTTCTGGCCACCTGGGAGAGGAGAAAGAAGACCTAGGCCCTTTCCTAAGCAACCGCTCGGCCTAATTGTACCCACTGTCCCACCAAACCCAAAGGGGCAAAGAGGCACTCACAGATCACACGGGTAAAGAAACAGAACCTTAAATTGTTATTATTATTAAATTAGATTTATATTTATATAAATAAATTATTATTAAATTATCAAACTTACACAATTAAAGTCGAATTTAGAACTCAGGAAGCCCTTACCCATCTGGGAGAGCCTTCATCTGCCACCCAGACTGGTAGGGTTAGGCTGCTGTCGGTCCCTTTCTAATGGGAAAGGAAAGTATCCAAAACCCTACTCCCAAGGACTGTCGAGCACAATCCCCCAAATCCTAAAACAGTTGGAGTCACCGTTAGGACAGCCTAGGGCAGCTATGATATTCCTACATTATAACAATGATAATAATAGCTAACATTTACATAGCAACGTTTGCAAAGTGCTTTACATATGTTATTTTGATTCATAACAACCCTATGAGAATGTGAGCCCCTTGAGAGAAGGGGCTATTTCAGGTTTGAGTTTTTCCCCCTCCATTTTGCCTTTGTTCTTGCAGCCCCAGTACCTAGGTACACACAGTTAGCATTTAATAAATGTTTATTGAATAAATGAGTGAACAGACTAGACTTCACCCTCCAGGTTCCCACACTCTGGGACCTCAGAAGCCAATTCTGCCTAAGGGAGGCGGGTGAGAACACAAAAAATGAAACGAAACCATCTCCAGCCTCCAGGAGTTTAAGAGAAATTGACCAGGGTCGCTGGACCAAACAAACCCAGAGTAGCAGGGCTGGATGATCAGGTTTTGGGGGAGGTGGGGGGGGGTCCCACAGTAAAATGAGCATCGCCCCCATCTTGCAGCGGCCCGGAGTGTAGCTAGGGCTCTCGTTTGCCAAGCCAGGGCCGGTCATCTGGACCTAAGGCACCCCCCCCCTCCCCACGCCCAACTCTGCACGCAGGCGAGGGCCCAGGAAAGTTCAGAGTCTCCAGGTCTCCCTTCCTGGGATTTTCAGGACTGTGGGGGGTCGGAGGATGTGGGAGGCAGGAAGGGGCACCCCTGGAATGGTCGCCTGAAAATGGGGACCCCCTGGAAGATGCAGCTGCCGTGGAGGGGGGGAGATCCTGGGAAGGGGGGCGATCTGGGAAGGGGAAAGGCTGTGAGCCTCCCTCCCGCGCTCCGGACAGTGCCCATCTGGCTCCGGCGGCAGATCCAGGGCACAGCTGGCGCAGCCGGCAGCAGTAGCAGCAGCTGGGCAGAGCCCCGCACCCCTCTCCGCTACATAATGCACACCCGCCCGGACCCCCTCCTCCCTTCGAACCCAGGGGACCAGTACCGGCTGCCGGCGCTCAGCGCGGGGCGGCCGAACCCAGAAGCTCCGGCTCCGGCTCCTTCTCTCCCCGCGGCCCCGGCGCGGAACCCGGGTCTCCCAGGCGCGCGGCGGGGTGACGTCCCACTGCCTCCCACCGGGTCCTAGCGCCCGCCCAAACTCCCGGGCTCCGCCCCTATCCTGGGCCGCGCCGACGCAGCTCCCCGCCCCTCCCCTTCGTGCTCAGCGGAGCCCCCAACGGCGGACATGCTGGCAATATCTGGATAGGTGGGAAGGAGCCGCGAAGCCGGAATGCTTTAGAAGCTCTGTCCCCAAAGAACTTAAACCCACAACTTTTCAAAGCCCAAAGAAACCTTAGAGATCATCGAGTGAAATTTTATTTGTAAAGCGCTCAACAAAGTGCCCAGCATATAGTAAGCGCTACATAATGTTATTGTTATCTTTATCTTCTACATGAAGCCTTCCTTTCTTCATCCCTCCAACTCCTCCCTTCCCAAGTGACTTCACTAGTTAACGACCTTGCATATATTTAGCAATGTGCTAAACACGGACATTGGGCAAGTCACTTAACCTCAGCCTCAGTTTCCATCTGTAAAATGGGCATCTCGATGGCGCCTAGCTCACGGGGTTGTTGTGAGGATCAAATGAAAGTTCTTTAAATAACTTTGCACACCTTAAATGTTAGCTATCATTATTGTTATATTTGTATTTATTAAATTCATATTTATTGTGGATATATTTTTGTACATATTCATTGTCTCCCTTATTAAAATGTAAACTCAGTTCTGTGTTATAAAGGACAACTCTCCAGGAAGGGGAACCAGATAGATACAAGAGGAAATCTAGTCGATGTGAAAACAAAACATATGAATAAAATTTTATTTTTTCAAAAATACCAAACATTCATGTAGCACTTTTTAAGGTTTGCAAAATGTTCATATATATACACACACGTATACACACACATATATGTGTATATGTATATGTATGTATACGTATATATAGATGTATTAACTCAATGTAAACTCATTGTGAATAGGGATTGTTTTATTCTTTGTACTTGTGTTCCCAGCTCCTAACACAGGTCTGGCACACAGTAGATGCTTAATAAAGATTTGTTGATTGGTTGATCTTTGACCAACCAGCTCATTTTACAGAGATTAAATTATTTTCCACAGGTCACATAGATAGAAAGGTTAGTGATCAAACTGCTAATTCAGGGAATCCAACCTGGAATATTTGCTGATCCTTATCACAAGGCTATCTCTAGCCTTTAGCCAAAGGGTAGTCACATTTATGGAAGGCAGAGGTTCAGAGGTCATTAGCACTTTAACATGTGAGAGTGAATATAAGCTCCATAGGAGTAGGGACTTTTCCATTCCTTGTTTTACATCCCCAGTGCCTGGCACTTAGTAAATACCAATTGATTGACTGACTGTGACCCCTCCTGGGAGTATTTGCTTTTACACTGACCTACTGGAAGGAAAGGATTCTGGGATTAAGGGGAGAAGGCAATTTATTTCCCAGGGAGTCAGAGTAGTACAGTGAAATGAGTGGTATCTCTGAAGTCAAAAGAGCTGGCTTCAAATTCTGACTACTACCTCTGTGACCACCCCAAGAAAGTCACTTAAGCCTTGGATTTCCTCTCTGTAAAATTGAGGGGGCTGGACTACATAGGGTCAAGAATCAGAAGGGACCTTTGAGATCCCCTGGTATTTTAGAGAGAAGGAAACCGAGCCCAGAGAGGAAGTGGAACTAAAACCTAAGTCTTCTGACTCCAAATCCAGGGTTCTTTCCAATTCCTTAGGTGGTTTAGAATTAGATGGATCTTTCCTGGGATCCCCTTAAATTATGCCACTTCTCATCACACATACTGAAAAGATCAATCTTTTGGCTAAGCTAACTAAATATGGAAGAACAAAGCCATTTGCTCTGAATTTTGTGACTGTAGTCTTCAAGGGGAAAGTCTTCCTTTGTCCCCATTCAACCTACTGAGTCCCTGCATTATTGGGGGGCTACATGGGCTCAGGGTTCTTAGCTTTAGGGCCCTTGTGAGACAACTACAATAATTCTCAGGAAGCAATTTCCAGAGGGCTCCTGATTCCTCTTTCCCTTCTCTCTGCCACCATCTATTTTCCTTTCCTCATTCAGTAATCTACATACAGCTAGAACTGCCTCCCTCCCACCCCCATCCCAACCATCTGGCATATGAACCTTTGCCTTCGGGTATTTATATGAATCAATCTCCCACCGTATTGGAAAAGACAAAAGTCAGATGCCGTTTACTAGTCCAATCTCCTCATTTTACAAAGGAAGAAACCAAATCCAAGTGGGGATGTTGTTTAAGCTTGAGGTGTTGGCCCTGTTTATCTTTATTCTGCCACATTAGGTTGGACTTTAGGACCAGGGCAGTGTGGTACAGTGGAAAGACCAGTAGACTTAAAGTCAGAAGACCTGGGTTTAAACCCAGCTTGTGTGACCTGCAGCAAATCAATTTATTTCTCTGAGCTTCAGTTTCTTCATCTGCAAAACGGGGGGTGGGATGCTAAGTGACCTCTGAACCCCCTTCTATTTCTAGACCTATGTTTCAGTACAGATAGATATACCCTTTTTTGATCATCCTGAGCCTCAGTTCCTCATTCTCAAAATTTGGGTGTTGGACTAGATCAAAGATTCTTAACCTTTATTAGTGTCTTAGAGACTCTTTGGCAGTGTCTGGTGAAGTCTATGGACTCCTCAGAAGTATGTTTTTTTTAAAAAAAACAAATTCATAATTGAAGAAAATGCTGAATTTAAGTTAAAGATTAATGAAAACAAAGATGTAATTTTTTCCCTATCCAAATTCACAGACCCCTAGGTTAAAACTCCATGAAATAGAGGGTGCCTTCCAGATCGAAATCTATCATCCCATGAGACCTGAGAAGAGAAGGGACATGTCCAGGGTCACATAGAAAATCAAGGGAAGAGCTAGGGTGGGGGTAGCTTTCCTGTCTTCCAAGCATTGACCCTGGGCTTTGAAGCCTAGAGAAGACAGAGGCAATGATGCTAGGTGGCAGAATTAGGAAAGATGAGGCCCAGACTCTAACCCTACCCTAGCAAGGATTTAGGAAAAGGAGAGTGGGGGAAGGACAGATTGTAAACAAACAATGGAGAAGAGAGATTGTCCAGAGGGCAGATGCTGTGAGGAAAGGACATTAGTTATTCTCATTTGGGTCACTGTAATCTGATTCTTCATGAGCTTGATTATATCATGCTGATGGATGGTCATGGTGTCTAGATTGAATTTGGAGTTAATTTATGACAGTCTGAAACATCCATTGCATGGTGGAATGTTATTTGAGATAATTTGCACATTTCCCATGATAACTAGGTAGGAGGGAGTCTAGGATAAAAGGCTAAATGTTTGGGAGGAGAGAGAGTATTTGCCAACTGCAATCAGCTCCCTGGGGAGATGTGGCAGGGCCCTGAGGGGAAAACACTCGAGAAGATTTTAAAATGGAAACTGGGAATGAAAAAGCAGAGGGGGTGGAAGTAATGGAGCCACAAACCTCACATAAGCCTTGTGGCTTGTCTGCTTGTTGCATGGATAGATACATGGATGGATGGATGGACGGGTAAATAGATGGATGGATGGATAGGTGGATGGGTGAATAGATGGGTGGATGGATGAATGGATGAATGGATAGATGGATGGATGGATAGATGGATGGATGGATGGATGGATGGATGGATGGATGGATGGATGGATGGATTGGTGGATGGATGGATATGTGGATGGATGAATGGATAGATGGATGGATGGATGTCTTGAAGAGGGCTTCAGTTTCAGCTGCAAAATGAGTAGGTTGAACTAGCTGACCCTTGTGTCTATATCAATGATCCTATGATCATCACTAGGTTGGCCACTGGGTGATGTATTTTTGGCCACCACAACTTTTAAACACCATTCAATTCAATTGAAAAAGTATTTATTAAGCACTGGCTATATACAAGAAACACTCTGTTATCAGATAGAGTACTGGAATCAGAGTCAGGAAGACCTGAGTTCAAATACAGCCTCTGATGCTAACTAGTTATATGGGCAAGTCACTTCACATCTCTCAGGCTCAGTTTCCTCACCTGAAAAATGAGGATAACGTATAGAACCTATCCAACAGAGTTGTTGTGAGGATCTAATGAGATAATATATGCGAAGCACTTTGCAAACCTTAAAGCACTACAGAAATATAGCTGTTATTATTATAACAAAGCACAGTGCTGGGCCCTAGAGACAAAAACGTTTTTGTTTGGGTTTTTTTTAAATAGAATAGTCCCTGCTTTCAAAGAGCTAACATTCTGCTGACCAACTCAGGGTGGTGATCTAAACCAACTAAGGGAGTGTTCTCACTGATGAAATTATCCTATTATAGAAGCTAAGATTGGAAGGGAATGTCAGTGGCCATCTAGTTGATCCCAACCCTTTTTAGGGAGCAGGGATGGGAATGGATATCCTTGATATAGGGTACTCCCAGGATGGAAACTCTCTCTACCAGCACAAACCCATAGCTCTTGTACAGTTTTTGGTCATAGAGATTTGCCCAGAAGGAAGGCTCTCCCTGAGAGCCTAGCTTTCTACCTACTAGGTAACTGCCTGAACCCAGCCCTGAACAAAAACTGCCCTCTACAACACCACTGGCCAACGATCCTCCAGCCTCAGCTTAAAAACCTCTAAGGGACCCCACTGTCTCCCACTTTGGGGTGGCCTATCCCACTTCAGAACCCTTCTCATTGTTGGGATATTTTTTTCTTACATTAAGCTTACACTCTCTTCCTCTACAGCTTCAACCATGGCTCCCTGTACCGCCAGCTGGGGCCCAGAGAAGCACAGACTTTCAAGGATTGGAAATCAGTCACTGCTTCTTGCCTGTCATCTTTTTCCTGGTTAAATTCCTGCAGCTGAGCTTTGAAAGTCATCCTGAGGCTACACTGGAAAGAGCCCTGAAGAAGGTTCTGAAAGAGTTATAAGACTTGTGTTTGATTGCATCTTCTACCTGTGTGACCCTGGGTAAGTCATTAACTGCCCTGGGCCTATTTCCTCATCTGGAAAAGATGGGGTTGAACTGGATGCCCACTGAGGCATCTTCCGACACTACACACACACACACACACACACACACACAAACACACACACACCCCAGACATGCCTCTGAGCTCACAAGGTATTTCCAAGTAATGAAAGCCTTCTGGGCTAACCTGGGTTGGGAGTTCAAAAAAAAAGGCCCTAAAGTGTCCCTCATTCATGGATCACTCACATTATGTCTAAATTCAGGAGGCCCTGGGGCCCAATAGAACACTATAATTATTTTCCCTTGGCAGTTGAGGCAAAGCTGCCCCTGAATATTCAGGAGGCTCTCCCATAACCAGCTCCATATTATGCTCTTGGTCCCTCCCTTCTGAGCCACTAACATCATTTAAGCTAGTAACATCAGGCTCCCCCAAGAAACTTGGGCCAGTGCAAAGACCACCCTCACCTATATCCTCAGCAAGGTCCTACCTATGATATAGGACTTGTTTCACAGAATCCAAGATCCATAGCCCAAAGGAGGTCATATTTGTAAAACACTTAGCACAGTGCCTGGCACACAGTAGGCACTTCAGTGTTTATTTCCTTCCTTCCTTCCTTCAATAGAAAGAGACCCTGAAATTAAGGTCCAATTCCCCCATTTAACAGACAAGTCTCAGAGGGGTCAAGAGACTTGTCTAGGGTCACAAAGAGGCAGACACAGGCCTCCTCCTGCCTTCTCATCGAATGCTTCCCCCATGACAACACCCTGCCATTTGTAGAAAGAAGAAACAAGGCACAAATCACATCGCAGCCACTGTCCCATGAGCACCAGGTCCAGGCTTCTGTCCATGTGACTCCTTTGGTCTGCACTTGGCTGGGCTGTGAACCTTCCAGTAAGCATCTTCTTTCTCCCCTCCTTCCTGGTTTACTATCAATTACATGACTATTCCCCAGTCTCCCACTGCTCCTCAGAAGGTATTGAGCAATGGAGTTCGATTCAGTGAGTTAAACATGTCTGAGCTGGGCCCTCTTTCCCAGTCCCCAAAAAACCCAATTCTCATTTTTTTTGTCTTTATTCCATTGATTTAGAATCCAATGATTTCCATTTCCCCAACTCCCATGCCTCCTAGGAGGAAAAAGAGGCTGGGGGCCTAGCCCCCTCCCCCCCTACTCCCAGGGCCCATCCTCTCAGGTTGCTAGTTTCCTTTGATCACAACACCAGACAAGGCACAGGTGACCCAGGCACTGAGTTACGGGGGCTAGAGGACCCATAAATCCAGTCTTCTCCACCTTCCCCCAGTCAGGGGCTGCTATATCCTTTTGGCTGGGAAGTAGAAGCCAAGGTTGGGGGGGGGGGGTGGAGAGACTCATGGGCTTCAGCACTTCCAGGAGCCTGAGATGGATTTTCCAGTCAGTGGCAGCCCCTTCTTACCTCCCCTGCAGTTTGATGGATGAGCTTGGGGCAGGGTCTTTGTCCTGGGCTCAGGGCCTGAGTGATTTCAATAGTTGGGCCGGGAAGTGTGAGGCATTAATTTGGCCCCCATGGGTTTGGTGGCAGACTGAAAGGAGAGGGGAGGGGAATAGAGGAAAGGGAGGCAGGGAGGAGGGGGGTAAAGGGAGGAGAAACCAGAGATGCTCTTCCCTCTTCACCCCTCCTTTTCTCTTCCAACCTGGAGGAGGGAGACTGAGAAAGTACGCTTACAGCTGACATCAGCCCAGGTGTGCAGGAAGGGGTGGGGTGGGGGGGCACACACTGCTCTTCCTTACCCCTTCAGATTAAAAGTCCCAGCGTCAACCCACACTCGCAGCCCAAAGCAAACCCTAAAGCCCTAGGAAGGTCGTTTCCTGACCCCCCCTTCTCCCACCACTCTGACTTTCTGATGTTCCGCCAGGGCCCCACTGGTCTTCCTCCATCCGTCCTCCCCCACCTCCCCCCATTGATTTGTTCCATTCCATTTGACAGGAAAAGGGGATAATCTCTTTGGGGACCGCCAGTCCCCGGCCCGGCCAGACGCTCCCGCCAGCTGAGCGGGCTGCCTTGATCTCATTGTTGGGGTCCCGCTTCACGTCCCCCGCGGCTCTGGGCATCCGTTCACTTTGGGAGGGGAGGGTAAGGGAGGGGAGGAAAAGGAAGGGGTCCCGGGGGCCGGCTCTGGGCCCAGATGCTGCACATCCCCGGCATCTGGGTCCCCGTCTGAGGTCCTGAGCCTGCCCGGGGACCCCAGCACGGAAGGTGGGGGCGGGGGGTGGGATGGAGATGGGGGCCAAGTTGGAGCCATACGTACTGGGAGGTTCGGGCCCCCGCCGGTCCCCCGCACGCCTCCGGCCGCGCCGCCCTTTGTCTGCTCCCTTTGTCTCCAAGTCTCTCTCTCGCGCAGTACCTCTGCCTCTGGGGAGCCGCCAGGCGGAGAGCAGCTGGCGGGGGCGCGCGGGGGCTCGGGAGCGCGCGGGGGGAGCCGGCCGGGCCCCCTGCCGCCGCCTGCATTGTAGGGCAGGTGGGCGAGCCGGCAGATCTCCCCTGGCCCCGCGGCTGGTGGCTGCCTAGCCCGCCCCCGCCCCCGCCCCCCGGGTAACTTGGCTCCTGGTCCCCTCTCCCTGCGCGCCCCTCCCCCGCCCCGTGTCCCCTCCCCTTCCCACCTCTCGGGTCCCCTCCTCCCTCCCCTCCCTCTCACATCTGCACATTCTCCCACTGCTAGTCCGCCAGCGGTCTTCCCTGCGCTCTCGGAGGCGCACCAGTCCCCTCAGCCTCCCGCGCCCCGGCAGGCACACCCGCTCGCCACTACCTCGGGCTGCCCGAGCGCTGGACAGGTAAGCTCCTGGGCCGGCCTCACAGCCAGGTGCCTGGGGAGAATTTGCCCTCCTTCGGCGCTATCTGTCCCTGGAAAAAGGTGGGTCACCTGCGAAAGAGCTCGCTCCCTCGGCGGAGGGCTGGGGGACAGGGGGAAGAGCGGACAGAGGGGAGGGCTAGGAGTTCTGAACCTAACGGAGAAAGCGCAGCCGCTTCCTTGCCTATCTCTCTTCTTCTTTTTCTTCTGACTCCCTCCCGGCGTCTCTCCTTTCCTCACCTTCCCTCTTTTTTCTGTTTTCTCAGCTTCACCTCTCTCTCTATCCATCTCTCTCTGGCCTCTCTCGCACTCCTTTGCTTACTTTCGCTTCTCCTGCGCTCTCCACCGCACTTCGACACGCTCATTCTCTTCTTTCTTTCCCTCTTCTCTCTCTTTCTCTTCCTCTTGGTCTTTCCATACCTTTGCATTCTCACCTTCTCTTTTCTCTCCTATTCCCTTTCTTTCGGTCTTTCCATGTCTGTATCCTTAACTTCTCCTGTGTCTCGGCTCTCCACGTAGATTCCTCTCACCTCATCTACAGGGCTGGAACCCTGAGTCTTGTTCCTCAGACACAGAATGAAACCAGATCCGAGACACCTGCGCTAGGAACATTCTAGGTTTGGGTCCATTACTTCACACCTTTGTTAACTCTAAGATGGAAAGACCAGACCATTCTTTCTCTGCCTCGACAGATAGACCCATTTCCACCCTTCATTTTGGCTGACCTGGGACAGGTTGACTCGACACTTTCCCAAACCTTGGACTCATGGCCAGCCCTATTGGAGTTACTCGGTTCCTCCTACATGGACTCAGGGCAAAGCCCTGTGGATCCTAGCAGTTGAGTGTGTCCTCTCAATGTGGACAAACTGTACTCCAGCCCCTAAGTTTCTAACCAGGCTCTGATCCCTCAGCCCCTCTCCATTACTTTTGACTCATAGATCAGATTTAGAGCTGGAAAGGACCTTGGAGGCCATTAAACCCAGCCCTGTCATTTTGCAGATGAGGAAAGAGAAACACACAGAGATAGGATTTGAACCTTAGTCTCCTTTACCCCAGCACCCTTCCCATCCTGTCCTTCTCAAGCTCTGTATCACCTGCTGTCCACTTCCCTTCCTCTCAGTGCCTCTCTCTAGGTCCCTGCCTATCTGTCTTCATCTGTCTAGCTTTCTATCCTAATCAGAGGCCTCTTAGCCTAGCTCTCCAGAGCTTCAGTGACTCAGATCCTCTGGTTTGGGCATTTTGGTCAGTAAAAGAAGATTCCCTTCCTCCCTTTATGTCAATCTGTCTCTCTCCTCCCTCGCAGAGCCTGGTGGAGGCTGCTTTGCCACTTGGCAAGGTTGGAAAATTGACTCCTCCTGCCACACCCCATTTGAAAATGGCACCCCCTCTGGCTGCTGTCCATCAGAGTCTTTGCTTTGACTTATCAAAAATCAGTACATTCCTTGCCTATGAAAATCATGTTTCTGGCATTAAAAAATATGTGTGCATTTACAAAAAGTGTCCCTCCTTGCATTGCCTGTCCTTCCTCTCATTCCCCCTTCCTCCCTCCCCCAAGAGTTGTATCCTAAGCAAAACTGCCAGCTGAAGTGCTTAGGGGAGGGGGGGGCAGTGAAAATGTGAGAATGAATGTCATCATCAGATTTAGCACTGAGGAACCTTGGAACATGAAATATCAGAGCTGGGGTGGGGGTGGGGGGCTTAGAATACAGAATGTCAAACTGCATAAGGATCTTAGAACCCAGAATATCAAGAGCTGGAAGGGCCTTAGAGTCTAACAGGGCTAGGGAACCTGCCGTCTCAAGGCCACATTGGCCTTCTAGGTCCTTGTGTATAGCCTTTTGACTGAATCCAAGTTTTACAGAACAAATCCTTTTATTAGATGGATTTGTTCTGTGAAGTTTGGATTCCATCAAAGGGCCTCACTTGAGGATCTAGAGAGCCACATGTGGCCTGGAGGCAGCAGATTCCCCACCCCTGGCCTAGAAAGTCAGAAGAGGGATAGGGTGGACTTTACTTAGAGAATGTCAGAGCTGAAATGGACTTTGGAACAAGGAATGTTAGAATCTTAGAACATAGGATGGGAGACTTTAGAGATCGTCTGGAACAAGACCCTCATTTTCTCTATTTAGTCCTGACTCTAGAGGCCTTCCCTGGGTCCTCAGGACCCTGGACTTTGGTGTAATGATAGGATAGCCTTGTCCTCCTCTTCCCTCAGTCTCCTCTCCCTCCAGTCATCCTGCCCTCCCCTACCCCTCCTCTCTAAAGGGCTTTATTCGTGACCTCTCCCAGGACTCCCTTATGCTTGCCTGGGCTGAGCTGCTGCCCCTTAGCTCCTACTTACCTCCTGTCAATGCACTGACCAGGGAGCCTGGGGAGAAGCAGCTTTCCCAGTTGCTGCCTTCTTCCTCATTTCACCTGCTCAAGTCTCCCCCATCCCCAGAGAGCAGGAGGTTAGATTCAAATAGTCGGTCAGGTCCCTTCCAGCTCTGTAATCCATGCAGACACTCACACAGACTCCCCCTGCCCCATCCCCCAGGCCAGGTTCCAGGTTCCAGGTTACATATCTGTGCAGGCACCACCCACTAATTCTCAGGCCACACTTACCTGCACAGGACCAGCTTTACCAGCCCAGCAGAGCAGAAACCAACCTTCCTGGGCAGATAGGGTCTGGAATGCTCCCTTGCCCTTCAGAACCTCCCCCATTCCCAAAAATACTTGGCTGATATTTGGAATTCTTTTCTAATGGAGGACAGAGACTTTCATTCCTCAGTGAAAATCCTTCAAATCCAGCTTCACAGACATTTACTACCTGTGTGACGCTGGGCAGGTCATTTAACCGGTCAGCCTTAACTTCTTGGGGATGATAGTAACCGCATCTACCTCACTGGATTGTTGTGAGGATCAAATGAGATAACATTTGTGTTCTTGTTGTTGTGTTTGTCCTTTGTTCTCAAAGAGGACCATGACATCAGGGAGATGATGACACGACCTGCAGTTGACTTTGATTTGACTGAGGGAGGGCTGTGCAAGGTCACCAGCCTCACTTTCTCCTCCAGAGCCATCTGGGTCTAGTGGCCTGATATTCACCAGGATGACTGGAGATGGGCCAGGATGCTAAGCAGCTAGGTGGCACAGTGGATAGAGTGCTGGGTCTAGAGTCAGGAAGACTCCGCCTTCCCAAATTCAAATCTGGCCTCAGACACTTTCTAGCTGTGTGACCCTGGGCAAGTCACTTCACCCTGTTTGCCTCAGTTTCTTCATCTGTAAAATGAGCTGAAGTAAATGGTAAATCACTCCAGTATCTTTATGAATAAAAAAAATCCCAAATGGGGTCATGAAGAGTAGGAAATGACTGATAACTGTTGTGAAGCACTTAGCACAGTGCCTGACACATAGTAGGAACATAATAAACGTTTGTCCCCACTCCACCCCCATGAGGTTTAATGAAGACACCCCTTGGAGAGGTAAAATAGTGACTGGAATTCACACTATGGTGAAAATGACTGATAGCCAATCTTTTTCAGAGAATAGATTTAGAAAGAAAAGAGAGAAGGGCAAGTAGGATTGAGTGACATATCTTTGAGTGGCTTCTGTCTTTGAATTTTCACCTTTGTGCACTTACCTTCTTATATGTGCCCTTCTAATCTCACAACTGTACACTCTCACCCTTCTGTACACCCTCATACAAAAGCTCTTACATAACCTTTCATTCACACGTATACACACATATCCCCACTCTCATTCTTTCACATTCATATACCTTCACCCCTCTACTCACACACACACACACACGTACATACACACACATTCATCCTCTCACCTACTCACACATACACTCATGCATACCTTCTCACCATCACACACACATACACTCCATCCTCACACATACACCTTCACCATCTCATCCTTCAACACTCTCACCCTTCAACACATCCCTTCTACTCTTGCACACTTGTAGACCCTCGTTCCCACCCTCAATCTCACAAATCCTCACAATCACACTGACATTTAGATACTAGATATTCTTATTCCTTCACATTCCTTACATTAGATATCTACCTCTTTCACACTCTTCCCTTCATGTACGTACTCTTGCACACCCTTTACCATTACAGTTTTACAATCACACCCATTCACTTTCTCACTTTTTCATACCCTTATGCTTTTGTATTTTCATACTCACACTCACACACTCTCATCTTTGCACACTTATCCTTAAACTGTTCTATCTTTGCACTCATACCCATACACTCTCAACTTTGAACACTTATCCTTATACTATTCTATCTTCACACTCACACCCATACACACCTTTGTACATATATATGTTCATTCCTTTAGGCTCTTACATCTTCACTCTCACACCCATACACTCTCATCTTTGCACAGTTGTCCTTATACTGTTCTATCTTCACACTCACACCCATACACACCTTTGCACATATACACATTCATACCTTTAGACTCTTATATCTTCACTCTCACACATGTATACTCTCACCTTTACACATATTCTTACACTTCTACCTTCACATTGACACTCACTCCCATACACTCTCATCTTTGCACACACACCCCCGCAGTCACATCCTTGGACTCTCACACAGTCTGCACACACTCAGCCCCTCACCCACACACATCTACATACACAGAGCTCCAGCTTGTGCTACAATCTATGGAAGATAAGAAAAGGCTCCGCTTTCAAAATGAAATCAATTTGGCTTCTGTTAATGGTTTCTAACAGCTGGTAATTCATCACAAGGAGGCCATGTGACACTTACCCAATTCAGCACCTCTGTCTCACACCAGCTTTTTCTTTCATTCATTGAGAATGGCTCCCTCATCTGCTGCGTTTCAGTTGAGTTGGGAGATTTCTCTGTTTTGGAGCCATGAGGTGCTACTTCCCCCACATGACCAGGAATCATCACTGTCCATATCACTGGAGAAGCTTCCAAGACCAATGGAAAGAGTGCTGAATTGAATTGGGAGTTCAAATCAGAGATATTTAAACCTGGGTTCGAACCCTTACTGCTACTTACTCCTGGTGTGACCTTGCACCTTGTGACCTTAGCCTCTCCTGGTCTGTTTCCTCTTCTGTAAAATGAGGGGCTTGAACTCTGTGGCCCTATGCTACCTTCCATCTCTAAATTTATGGCTCTAAGAGCAAGTGACAACAGTGTGTGACCGGAGCTAAGAGATTTAAGGAAAAACCGTGAGCAGCTGACATGGGGTTATGAGTCCCTTTCCATGGAGTTATTCATGGGCTGCCCACTCAAGATCAGACATCCCACTCATCACCTCTGGGCCTCACCCTTTGAATGCAATCTCATAAATCTTATTGTTCAAGCTGGGGGATACCATAGGGATCCCGGCTGGATGTTCTCAAACTTTCTGGTCTCGGGACCCCTTTACAGTCTTAAACATTGTTGAGGACTCCCTACCCATCCCTCCCCCCAAAAAGCTATTTTGTGGGTTATTTATATCTATCGATGTTTACTATATTAGAAATGGTGCTGTAAGGGCAGCTAGGTGGCGCAGTGAGTAGAGCACTGACTCTGGAGTCACAAGGACCTGAGTTCAAATCCAGCCTCAGATACTTGACACGTGTACTAGCTGTGTGACCTTGGGCAAGTCACTTAACCGCAATTGCCCCACCTTCCCCCCTCCAAAAAAAAGAGACATAATATAAAAGAAAGGAAGGAAGGAAGAAAGAAAGAAATGGAGCTATGTCAGACGCTTCCTAGCTGTGTGACCCTGGGCACTTGACCTCCTTGCTTCAGTTTCCTCATCTGTAAAATGGGAATAATAATAGCACCTACCTCTCGGTGTTGTCGTGAGATTCAAATGAGATGATATTGGTAAAATGCTTGGCACATAGCAGGCACTACATAAATGTTAGCTACTTATTATTCGATAATATTAATTATTAGCTAATATATTTATTACATAGCTAATATGGTTAATAATTATTAATTTTTATCATAATGTCCAATTATATAATTATAATAAAATATATCATATTATATGATAATGTTACATGATGTTATACAATTGTTATAAAATTATATAATAGCATTATAGATAATATGTAACATTACATATTATATTATAGCGTTATATGTGTAATATAGTATTATATGTTATTTAATAACAATATTTAATAGTATACTTACTATAGATACTAGCATACTACAGCATATTTAATAATCATGTTTAATAGCATAATTATTTATTGATTAAAATAACACATATCACATAAATAACTATATTTTCCAAAATGAAAAAAGTCTAGCAGCATTGTTTTCACACATTTTTTGCAAATCTCTTTCACGTCTGGCTTAAGAGAAAGCAGCTAGATTTTCAGAGCTGTTTGTGCATTCAATCTGCTGCAATAAGTTGTTTTGGCTGAAAAGTATGAAGACAATTTGACCTCACCCAGATATGGAAAAATGAGGAAACTGGGGTGCAAAGGGGAGAAGACAGCATGGGAGAGGGACTAGAGCCCTGAATTTGGAATTGATCATCCATCAAGCACCAAGTATTCTTTTAGCACTGTCCTAGGCACCTGGAAAGGCTTCCTTTCTACTGGGGGGGTGGGGTTGGATTGCCAGCTTTGCCAGTGACTGACTTCCTGTGGGATTCTGGGCAGGCAGTCAATGATCATGTATTAGATGCCTACTATGTGCCAGGCACTGTGCTAAGCCCTGGGGATACAAAAAAAGACACAAGATAGTTCTGCCCTGAGGGAGTTCACGGTCAGTCTGATGGGGCAGATCACCGGCCTCCATTTCCTCCACTATAAAATAAGGGGGTTGGACCAGATGACCTGGGAGATCGGTTCTAGCTGGAGTCTAGGCCCTTAGGACTCACTTGAGGTTAGACAGCTAGGAAGAAGCAAAGCCAAGACATGAGATTAAGCTCCCTGACCTCAGAATCCAGGCTTTTCTTCACGTAATGTCGCTGCCCTCGGTGGCAGGGCCGGGGGGACCATGCAGGAGGCGCCTGGATAATCCTCAAATAACAGGCTCAGCCTCCGAGTAATTGGGAGGGGTATAGGGAAAGGACACCATCTGAGAGCACCAGAGGACAGAGGTGGAGTGTGTCTGGGCTGCAGGAGCCATAGATGTGATGATGACTCAGGGGACTCAACAGAGGAGGCCAGCTCAGTAAAGTACTTGTAGCTGCTGGGGAGGGGGTGGGGAGCTAGAAGAGCTTTCAAGCAAGCTTGCGGCCTTTTGGGGCCCAGAAGAGGAAGTC